>NW_026606183.1:3825000-4202500 GCF_029834395.1 Sorex fumeus
TGTGCTGTAAAGGAGGCTACTTGACCTTAAAAGAGAGAGCAGAGAGTGATAAAAGCCAATTAGGGGAGAGAACAAGGGAACCCGGGAGAAAATGTGTGTTGACTCTGAGTCTCTCTCAGCGCTGACTATTTGCATAACAATGATCAGCTATTGGCTTCCCGGCAGCTCAGGTTCCCCGGAATCCTTCCAAGTAAGGGTTGTGCGTGCTGCCCAGCCTCCTCAAAAAAAAACTGGTTTTTAAAGGAAATGAAACATGATGGGATGAGTTGCTATCGTAGTGAGACTTAGGAAGGGATGCAAAGGGACATTTCATTGTGGGAGATGCCAAGAAAATTCATGAGGTGCTAAATTGTCTGATTGAGGGGGAAAAAAATCCCTCCTAATGAATTTTGCAAAGATCACTGAATTTATCTCCCTGTTTCTTGGCCCTCCAGGATGTGAAGGTCACCCTCTGTCTTCACCGGGTCATGGTGATGTCGGTGGGCCCCACGAGTGACTTATGTGAAGTGGGGAGGAGAAAGACGGTCACTTTCTCCCCACCCGCCTCTGCCACCCGGGACCCAGGGTTACTGGGTGCTTGTCTCGCCTCGCAGAAAGAAATTTCAGGAGTAAACAAGCAGTGAAATAAGTAGATTTTAATTGGAGGATTTTTAAGTACGGAGGGAGAGAGATTGAGAGAGTAAAGTACTCAAGAGAGAACACCGGCTTCTTCAAGGGCGGAGAGAGCCCCTACACACATCCTAGCATTAGACAAGAAAGCATGAAAGTACACATCTCAAGAGGGGAGATGAGGGCAATGCATGTGCTCGGGCACCACATGTGCTTGGCCACGTGGGCGCAAGCAGCATGTGGGCTCAGGCAGCATATGCGCGCCCTTCCTTTGTTCAAGGTGGCCTTTATAGGGTTTCTCCAGCCTGCCCCTACTTGAAGCTTCTTCCCAGGTAAAAGTCCGTTGCTAAGGAGGTTACCAGGGAGGTTGGGAGTGGTGATGGTCTTCTTTGGGCTGAATCACTAAAGTTAATCAGATTAAAGGGGAAGTCCAAAAAGACCAATTTCATGGGGAGGAGGCCTATCTTCTCAGGGTCTGCGGATGGTCTTATCAGGCCTTTGTTTTCTGTATCCACAAGGTGGGTCATTCCTAGAATTCTTCTTCCATGAAACTTTGTTTCATTGCAAAGGGCCTTTCCCTATCTGCCTGCCTATACGAATGGTGTTTTCTGCCCTAACCAAATAAAACACACCTGAAATATAGTTTTGGTCTTGTCATTTGTAACTCCTCAGACAATAGAATGAAAAAGTGTAGGAGCTAATTATTCCTGAAGAACAGAGGTGTGTGTGTGTGTGTGTGTGTGTGTGTGTGTGTGTGTGCGCGCGCGCGCGCGTGTGTGTGTGTGTGTATAACACACAAAACTTCTTCTGATCTATTTGGTAACAGTAACTGAATTCGCGGGATAATTATGACACTGAGAGCTATAGAGGGAAGGGGCAGGGGATGAAATTCTATTTTGTATTATTTTAATTTCTGGTCTTGGGGCGATACCTAGCAGTGCTCAGGACTTAACTTCTAACTCTGCTCTCAGGAATCACTCCTGGCGGTGCTCTGGGGTGATGCCAGGGTTTGAACCTAGGTGGGCCCTGTGCAAGGTAAGAGCCCTACCCACTGCACCATCTTTGGTCCTGGAATGAACATTTAGATAGATGGTGATGGATGGCGGGTGGGAGACTAGACAAATAGGCAGACAGATGGATAGAACGGACAGATGTAGGGAGAGGAAAGGGTGAGATACTTGACCTGGCAGAGAAACAGAAGTGACTCGGTAGCTGTGCTCTGGCCCAAAGAGGCTGCTCTGAGCTTCACAGACACAGTTTTATTTTTTCTGTTTGTTTTTTAATTTTTTAATGAAACACCATGAGATACAGTTACAAACTTAAACACTTTCGTGATTACGTTCAGTCATACAGTGATAACCATCCCTCCACCAGTGCCCATTCTCCACCACCAATGTTCCCAGTATCCCTCCCACCACCCCTGCCTCCACCCCCCCCCACACACACACACACTGCCTCTGTGGCAGGGCATACCCTTTAACTCTGTCTCTCTTTTTGGGTGTTATGGTTTGCAATACAGGTATTAAGTGGCCATCATGTTTGATCTATAGTCTACTTTCAGCATGAATCTCCCATCCCGAGCAAGCCCTCCAAGCATCCTTTGCTTGGTGGTCCCTTCTCTATCTCATCTTCTTTCCCCTCATTCCTCTCCCCACCCCCATGTGTAAGACCAGCTTCCAAGCCGTGGAGAAATCCTCCTTGTTCTTAGCTCTACTATCCTTGGGTGTTAGTCTCCCATTATGTTGCTTTATATTCCACAAATGAGTACAACACAGACATAGTTTTAAAGTGGAACTGGCAATGCTGGACATGATGAATGAGAAACCATTACTAATTTGTTTGACTCAACATTCTATTTGTATTTCTTTTATTTTCCTATTATTTTATTTAGGTATTCAGAGACTCTAAAATTGCCCTTTGATTGGGGGTGGGGGTAGGGGCTCCCAAACAAGGTTCAGTGATGTCTAGCAGCCATATGGACAGAGCATACAGATCACCACAAAGACTAGAATATTCCCATGACTCACAAAGGAACCCACTGGTTTGGTCAGAAATCTTCACTGGTCTCTGCCCCTTGCATGCATTGACCAGTATTTTCTGTCCTCTGCATTGTCTGTTCTGGATATTTCCTGTATATGAAACCATCCTCTGTGTTTGTCTTTTCCCTGGATTTCACCTAGAATGATGTTCTCAGATTCTGTCCATATTGTAGCAGGTATCAGTACTTGTTTTATGGCTGAGTAATATTCCGTGGTATGGGTGTACTGTATTTTGAGCACTAGGATTCGTGGGGTCTGTTTCATTTTTCTGAGGAAGCTGCTGGGTCATATTTAATTGTTTGGGGACCTCCTCAGCTATTTGTTGGCCTGGCCTCCTCTTCACACCGCCTGCTAGCTGGACGTTCTGCTTTGCCTTGGAGTGGGTCCCTCATGAGAGCTGATTGAGAATGAGCTGTGAGTCCTGATTTTACTCGCAACTTGAATGTCTCAGAGGCAGTTCCAACCTAATACACCTCAGTTAATTCTTTGTTGGGGCTTCCTAATTCTTTGTCCTCCAGGGACCTGTGGTCACTCTCAGTCATACCAGGCCAAATTAGGAAGATGGTTCAATGCCTGAACTCGGCTAATGCAATGCAGCTCAGACCCAGTGGTCCACAGGAGGCCTCCACATGGTTGAGCATCAAACTCGGAGCCTTGTGCATGTAAGCTCTGCACCCATAACCCATGAGCTAGCTCCCCAGCACCCCTCCAGCCAATTTTCGATTCAGTGTCACCCCCTCAGATTCAGAGTGTTCTCCATTCTTCTCCATCATGGAAAATAACACCAATGTCCAACATTTTTTGTTGTTGTTGCTAGAGCAGCGTGTAGGGAGACCAACTATTTTGCAAATTTCTCTTTCTCTCACATGACTTCAGAAATGCGAGGTAGGCTGAGCTCCTCTGGGGTTGAATTGAACTTCTTCTGCGTGTCCATTCTCCTCCTTAGACCTGTGGATCACGTAGAGCAAGTTGGCATAATCAGGACAGAATGAGGGAACTTAGGTCAGCAGTGTTTGAAAAGCATTTCAAGCCTTTGCTCATATCTCAGTCAATATCTTGTGTCTTGCTGGCCAAGGCAAGTTTCCTGTCCAATCCACAAATTTAATGGTGGGAGGAGCTGGAGATGCTGATTGGACAGGAAACTTGTCCATTCACCCTGCAAAATAATCCAGACTGACATGAATGGGGTAGAGATGTGTTTTTCCTCGGAGTGGAGAGCAAAGCATGAATAGAATCTAATGTGCCACCTTGGAGAAGTGCTTAAGGGAGGAAATTTACATATACATAAATGGGATCTTGTCAACAAGAGTTTATGTGTGAGGAAATGTATATATGGTGTTAAAATGCTATGCCTGAAGAGCTCTTTGAGAATAAATACTTCACAGCTCTCTGGGGGTCTAACAATGAAGGATGTCGTGCTGCTGGCTGTGGCTAGGGTGATGGTGATTGGCGATGGCCCACAGTGTTGGTGTGTGAACACATATGGGTGTGTGCAGGCATGTTGGACGTTGATATTGAAGATTTGGGGGTGGGGGGATAGAAGGGGTGGTAACATTTTTCTAAGGCAGTTTTATTTATTTATTTATTTATTTAATTTTTTATTAGTGAATCACTGTGAGGTACAGTTACATACTTACAAACTTTCATGCTTGCATTTCAGTCATACAATGATCGAGTACCCATCCCTCCACCAGTGCCCATTCTTCACCACCAATGATCCCAGTATCCCTCCCACCACCTCCACCACATCCCTCCACCCCACCCTGCCTCTGTGGCAGGGCATTCTCTTTTGTTCTCTCTTTCCTTTTGGGTGTTGTAGTTTGCAATAGAGGCATTGAGTGGCCATTGTGTTTGATCAATAGTCTATATTCCTCATGCATCTCCCATCTGGAGCTGACCCTCCAAACACCCTTTACTTGATGTCCCCTTCTTTATCTGAGCTGCCTTTCCCCCCAGCATTTGAGGCCGGTTTCCAAGCCGTGTAGTAAAGCTCCTGGTTCTTTTCTCTACTATTCTTGGGGGATTAGTCTCCCATCTTGTTACTTTATATTTTACAGATGAGATTTTTATTTATTTATTTTTGTCTTACTCTCCTTTACACTCTTCTGAATGCATGGTTTACCCTCT
Organism: Sorex fumeus; assembly: GCF_029834395.1. NCBI lineage: Eukaryota > Metazoa > Chordata > Mammalia > Eulipotyphla > Soricidae > Sorex > Sorex fumeus. Next base: position 3,829,776 of record NW_026606183.1, read on the forward strand.
ATGACATGGCCAAGTCTGTATTCACTCATCTATGGCTCCCTCTATAAGATACCATCACTGTCACTGTCACTGTCCTCCCGTTGTTCATCGATTTGCTCAAGTGGGTCCAGTAATGTCTCCATTTTTTTGAGACTTGTTGTCACTGTGTTTGGCATATTGAATACGTCGCAGGTAGCTTGCCATATTTGCCATGTGGGCAAGATACTCTCGGTAGCTTGCCGGGTTCTCCGAGAAGGGCGGAGATACCATAAAATTAAAAATATCGGTGGGGAACTCCAAAGCAATTCTCAGGAGATATAGTCGGGGGGGGGGGTCCTAAACAGTGCTCAGGAGGTCCAGAGGCCCCACCAGTGAACCATTGGTACAGCAACAAGGTACAGGGATGATCAGGCCCTGCAGTGCTGGGATATCTGAACTGACCTGGAAGTGCTGGGGGACCCCAGAGCCATACCTGGTGGGGATTGCACAGGGCAGGGTGCTTCAAGGCTGCCTCCAGCAATTCTCAGGGGACTATGCAGTGCTGGTAATTGAATCTGGGTCAGGTGCATGCCAAGCATGTGCCTTAATTGCCATACTATCTTCCTGCCCCTAAAACGATAAACATTTGACAGTATGTTCTTCCTTTTAAACCTTCCTCTGTCACCTTCCTCTTCTGTCCCTCTTAATGGGAATTAAACCCTAGAGGATGGTTTGAGGCATAAGAAAGAGGGGAGAGGACATTTCACCAGAGCACTGCAGGGACTGGAGCTCAGTACATCCTGGCACAATCCCTCCTGCACCAGCACTTCCTTCCTTTCAGCATTTCAGCACTACCTGTGGCCTAAGGTCAGCTCCCCTCCCTCCCCACCCTGTGGTTTCATCAATGAAGTGAGGCTAAGTGACACAATTAGCCTGTGCAGCCAGCATCTTCCAGTGATCTGCTCCAAACAATCCTGACAATACCCAAACTCTTCTTTATTTTGTTTAAAATATCCCTTTCACTTTCATAAACATCAGTCAGAAACTGAATCAGGCTGGAGATGTGTGTTTTTCACACCCACAACACAGAGGTCAATGCCTGCATTTGGTGCTATGAGAGAGATTTGGATCTTTCTAATCCTTTTCATCATGGTGGCATGAAATCTGACAGTTTCCTTAAGGCGTGCTGAAGTCCAGAGACCCCATTCTCCGCCCACCTCCAACTGTCTTCAGCCATCATAGGACCATTCTTCATCCTCATGAGGCTCCTTTTTCTTAGCTACTGAATGCGGATGAGGCTCTTCTGGGGATCAAATTAAACAGTCTTTGTAGGATGATTCTAGCAAATGTAAAGTTCATAATACATGTAAGACATATCATTTTGAATAAAACTGCAGTTTGAGAATTTATGAACAGTTTGTTCCAAAGGCACTTCAAGCACATAACAATGATTCATATCCCTTGGAACTGCAAATGCCGCATGAACAGTTTGGATAATGGGCAGAAATGTACTTCTAGTATTCTGGGCTCTGGCAGAGAACACACATCCTGACACATATTTTGTCTTCTAGGACAGACTCCAGCAGGGGATGACCATGTGTTATGAACTGGATATTTGTGTCCCCTCTACTCGAAACTTATATGTCATAGCCCTTTGCCCCCAGTGTAATGGTATTTTTTAGGAGGTGGAATCTTTGGGAGGCAATTAGGTTTGACCATCACCATGGGGGCAGATCCCTGTAAGCAGAGAAAGAAACACAAAACTTTTTTTCTCTCTACCATATGAAAAAGTAACAAAATAGTGGTTGTCTGCAAGCCATAAAGATAGGCCTCAACAATAACTGAATGTGGTGACACACTGACCTTGAACTTCTGGCCTTCAGAGTTATTAGAATGTCTGTTCTTTCCGCATCTTCATCTCTGGTGTTTTGGCAGCAGCCACCTCAGTAAAGCTTCAGATGTCTGGGAACAAACTTCCAGTGATGTTTTGTCTAAAAATTTGGTGCTTGGACCCACTAGTGGTGCTGCCTGGGCCTGGTAGTGCTCAGGACCATGAGACCCACGTCTGGCAGCGTAGCAGTGTTCACAGGTTCATGAAGCACTAGAGATTGAACTCTGGAGCCTCAAATTTTGAGCATGTGCTCTGTCATTTGAACTAGTATCTCCTTGATAATCCATGGCATTCCAGTTGTAGTAACATCATAGAAACTTTAAAAACATGCTCATATAAATGGGGTTGAAGGAGAAAATACGTTTAGCCTGTAAGAAAGACTAACTTGAGGTCAAGACACGATAGTGTCTTTCACTATTTGAAAATTACATGAAAGTATAATTACTGGTATTAAGGATGGAGAAGAGAGAAATAAAACTCACTGGTTGGAAGAAATGGAGCTATTAGTACTTTAAGCTTATCCCTTTTGAGCTATCAACCAGGAATGTCCCCCTTTGCAAGGTGGTGGTTTCCTTATTTCCAAAGGAAGAGGGGACAGATTGGGAGACTATCTCTGGAGTTTCTCCTCTTGGATCTGAGGAGTGGGAAAAATTGATTCTCTTTCCTTCCAACCTACGTGCACTGTTGACCCAGAGACTGGGGAATAATTTACTCAGTTCTCCTCCACTGTTAGGCAGCTAATTAAATTGAACTTTCATGACTTCATTCAGGATCCAAGACTAACATATCCCTCTGGATTTCATGTATAAAACACAGAGACTAAAGGATAGAAATTGTCAAAATCATCCTATCATTAAGATGCCAACTAATGTCAAGATCTTTCTACTGATGTGAATGAGGAATCAATAACAAGTTGACATGAGTTCATGAACCAGTGCTTACCAATTCCTAATATGTCTTCAGGATATTTCTGGATTAACTCTAAAAGATGACAATCGATTTGAGCAATCCATCTTTTAAATGCTTATTCATTCATTCAATCAGCTTGTTTGCTCAGCCATTCATTCATGTGTCCACCATAAATGAGGTGTTTCTCTGAACCATACCCTGCAGTCTTGTGAGCAAGTAGACAAGGACCATATAAATATGATGTGAGTCATGCTTCAGTTGGGATTTCCACGTGGCAACATATGATTTTCCAGACTAGTTCATGTTCAGAAAGACTTCCAAGATTGTGTTGAGTACATTACTGACTGACAGAGGCATTGAAGGACATAAAGGGGGTGAGGCAAAAGCAAAAATTCTTTGTTTCTATTGCAAAAAAAAAAATGCAGGCCTGGGGCAGATTTGGACAAAGTGTCAGTCAATGGGCCACTTTGCTTATCACCTGAAGGTTTGAGGCACTCATGACATCTAAGCAAGCAATAATCAGATTTGTGTGCTAGAAAATTAACTCTGAAGTTGAGAGTTAAACTTTGACAGTTCAAGTTCCCAGCTTGTCCTTCATGCCCTACCAAGGTCACGAGTTGCCCCCACCAGTGGCTCTCCAGCACGGCCATGGCTCCAGAACCACAGAAACCAATCTTGTGATTATCTGGCTCTTGGCAGAAATACCTCCAGGGTTAATAAGTAAAATATCAGAAATTCAAAATCGTGCAGCCACTATTGCAGCCGTGCAACATCCTATGGTTCTCATAACCAGCTGTAGAAAACAAATTATTTCACAATGCCTTTTCAGCAGTTCTGATTGTTGGGTGTAAACTCTAAACAATAATGGTGCATGTTTTGTTAAAATAATGTATGTAATCAAAGTAGATAGAGTGTTAAGTAGAATTCATCTGCCTCACAGGCATTGGGAGGTATGTGGGGGTATATTGGGGTTCTTGGTGGTGAAAAATAAGTGCTGATGAAGGGAAATGTGTTTGATCATTGCATGACCGAGACTTAAACCTGAAAGCTTTGTAACTTTTCCCACAGTGATTCAATTAAAAAAAAAAAACCTTTGACAGTTCAAGAGAGAGATGATGGGAACTTGAACCTGGGTGGTGTCATAAATAATGGAGAGAAAGGAGCAGGTTCAGAATATATGTAATAATTAGCACCAAGAGTCTTTGAGTGATGAATTAAAAATTTTAGATGTATATATCCATACATATATGTGTAATGAATTAAAAATGTATTTAGCACATATCTACATAGTCATTGAATCTCTTTACCATAAACTTCACATAGATAAAATAATTCAAGTGCTTGCTACAGGGTTTTGCATCTGAGGAATATTTGTCAGTTGAACTAACATTTGAATCCCAAATGGCACTATCCTGTCTTTTGGCAATATCTCCAGACTCAAGTTTCTCTCCCATCGATGTACTCCTGTTCTATATCTCAATTCCATAATCATTTGAGCCCTTCAGTATGTTTGCTGGATGATGAGTCTTTCTGGGGCTCCTCTTCACACATTTCTTAAGAGTTCTTCTCTGACTCAGCCATCAGAGGCTTGCCTCTCTCTCACATGGACCAATGGATATAGGAGTTGCCTGGAAATTAAATGAGATGTTTTGCTCACCGTTAAGCTAGTGACTACAAGTTCCTGGTTGGGTAGAACTTTTGTTAGTTGCAAATGCTTTGGAATCCTGTGGGGAATCTCTGGGAGACTGATGTGCAGGAAAATCTAGGTTGCTCTGCGGAGCCCCCTAAAACCCATTTTTCCAGTTGACAGACTGTATGAAAGACCAGGTTTGGGGACTGTTTTAGTGTGTTCATGTCTGTGTCCATGTCTGTGTGTGTGTATGTATGTGTGTTTTCCCCGCTCTAAGCTGTGATTGCTGGGATGATGAGAAGTCTTGGGAGTTGACAAGGCACCAGATTGTATTTTGTTACAGTGTCTATTCTGGAGTCTGCACGTCATTCCTGCTTTGGAAAGAATAATGCTGGTTATCTGTAAACTCATAAGTTTAAACTGTAACCCTGAAGAAAATGATGTCCTCAAGTTGCCCACAGGGAGATAGGGAGGAAGCTCGAGGTGATTTACAACCTTGGCTCTTCATTTTTGCTGCCACTACGAGGTTTTGTAGTTCGGCCGAGCGGAAGACAGAGGTGGGCGGCATGATTTACGTCTTCTGGGTGGTTATCCAGCACATACACCCTGGGGTGTCTGTGTTCCCTGTGACACAGCAGCTCCTCCTGCCTTGCCAAATGTCCTGTTCCTAATGGTGGACGGTGACCGCACTAGAAGGACAAAGTGGGCATTTTAAAGTGTGCCAAGTGTGATGACAGTCTGAGCAAAAAATGTATTTTAGAGCCCTGTGTTCCCAATTATGAAAAATTTCCTCCCAACCATCTTGTCTCTAATTATGACTGTTGTGTTGCTTCATATCACATACTACTCTTTGTAGTTATAACAAATACTGTCAGCTTTTGTTTGACTGAGAATGTTTTTTATCCTTTTTTCCCATCAAAATGAGAGCTTTTGGGGGCAGTGGACTCTAGGGTGAAAATTCTTTCCAGTGAGTAATTTGAATATGTTATTCTACTCTTTTCTCTCCTTTACCATTTCACAGGGGAGATCTTTTGTGATTCTCTGTTGTTTATCCTCTCTCTAGAAATTTTAAGAGGTTTGTCTCTCTTTCTTTGGATTGTGCCATGTTGATTCCTATATGTCTTGGCGTTGTTCTGCTTGGGGTTATTTTGCTTGGTACTCTTTGGGCCTCTTGAATCTGTATATCAGCCTCTCTCCAGAGAGTGGGGAAGTTCTCAGCCATGATCTCTCCCACAAGTTGTTCTTCCGCTTTCCAATTTTCCTTTTCTTCTGTTATTCCTATAATTTGGAGATTATTCCTCTTGCTTTTATCCATTAAGTACCTCACATTCTCTTCCATTCTAGTGCTTCTATTTTCTTTTGCTAGTTCCCTATCAAGGCTGGCTTGTATTTTGTCTTCAAGTTCGTCTATATGATTCTCTACCTGTGCATTTCTGCTGCTGTGTCTTGCTATTGTTCTCTTCATTTCATCTTGTATGGAATCTGTTATCCTCTCTTATCAGTTTTTCTTTGAGTTGGTTAAAATTTCTCATCTAGTGATTGCTTAATTTCACTGGCCAGTGCTTAGGTTAATTTCAATTACCAATGCAGTGAGTATTGGTTTCAGGTCCTCATCAACAAGTCTTGAGAGTTTTAATGTGCTTGATGGAACCCTTGTCTATGTTTCCATCTGTGTGACACAGTAGTTGAGTTCCTTTGTTTCCCCTTTGTTCTTTGAGTTTTCTATGGGTTAATGTTGGAGGTTCAGATTTCCAGTTACTTAAGAACTGATCTGTTCAGTTGTTTATACCATAGGCGTATTGTTAATACCTCTGTTCAGATTATTTCTGTTACCATGTAGTGTTATCAGACAGGGGGATTTTGACTGACTCATCATTGAGTCAGTCCATTGAGTTGACTGAGATTTATGACTTTGAGTATGTTTGTTGGATCCACTTGCTATAATATGAAGTATGTTCCATAGGTTCATAGAGTTAGAGCGGGTTTGAGGCTTTCTAGGTTTGAATCCATCTGCATCCTGATTGTGGTGAGAGGGAGAGGGTAGGTGGAATCCCAGTGCCCAGAAAGGCACACCTGGGTTCAGAGAATTACAACTGATGTCAGACAGTGCGACTCCCGGACTTAGGGCCTCGGGTCAGCAAGAAAGGAGCCCTCAGGATACTGGGTCCACGGCTTTCTCTCCAGACCCTGGCCGTGGTGGGTTACCACTCTTTTTAAAAATGACATTGTCTCACCTTGCATTTTTCTGAGTGAATTTTAGAACCTTTTGTTATGTTCCAGAAAATCCCATTTGGAATAACATTAGACCTACATATTTAAAAGTAGAAAGTTTATCTTTAAAACATTCTGTCTTCTAATTCAAAGTCATAGCCTTCTGCCAATTTATGTATGTCTGTTTTTCCCCATTTAGTAAAATTATAAATGTCCTTCCTATTGGTTAAGTTTCTTTCAGGGTATGCATGCTTCAGTATCTGTTGCCTTTGAAGTAGAGCTTACTATATATATTCTAGTTGCTTCCCTCTGGAATATAAAACGCTGTGAGCTCATAGGTCTCCCCACACCCCCAAATATGCATCTAACTAGGGACAACTCACTGCCTGCATCCTTGCATCATTTCCTTAGCAGAAGTACTTCCTGCACTGACCGGCTTATCTCCAAGGTCACCAGGGTCATTTTTTCACATCCAGACCAAGGGACCACTATCAGGTTGGATTTCCCTGTGATATTCATCAGTCTGGATGTTCTTCTTTATGAATATAAATATGCTGTTATGTGTTGTCTTGACCTCTTCCCCTGGTAAACGTTTCTCTCATGGATTTTAAATTCTCTTTTTAATCGAAGATTCCAGATCATATCTCCATTAATCTACCTGCTGAACAGTTTTCAGGACATTTCTGTGTGTCAAGCACTGGGGTGACCTTGTCCCTGCCTTTCTGGAGGGACTCAAACCTACCACATGGGGCATCTTCTCCTAGGGAGAGTGAGATGCTCTAGCTGTTAAGATCCCAGAAGGAAGCTGATGGAATTCACTTTGAAAGAGGATGGAAGAAAGTTTAGCAAAATATTTAGAAAAATTTGGACAGTTAAGGGAAAATACCATGACAAATCCTGAGGGACAAGAGGAAGGGACAGTGAACAGAACACAGGTATAGAAAGTACTGCAAGTGCCCCTACAACAGTGCTGCTGTAGTGCTTGTGGCATTGAAACATGCAACATCTACCAAATCACAGCCTGGGCAAGAGAAAGCTGGGGAAGTAATGACCCCAACCTCTCCCTTTTTCTACCTATCAGTCTCTGCTAGTTTCCTCCTGATGGTCGAAGCCAGCCCAAGGCCAGTGAGTAAGGAAACTTCTGTCTCTACAGATGGTCTCCAACTTAGTATGACTCATATTACACACGTGTTACTTTATTATGATACAAATACAATAGATGTTTAATAGAAACTATACATTTGAATCTTTCTCTGGGTAAGCCATAGGCTGTGAAGTGACATCTCGTGAGACTGGGCAGTTCCCATGAGCTTCAATCAAAGTCATCACAGATCACAAGGGGAAAATGTGTCTACTACCAGCCATCCTTGATCCTCATCATCAGAAGAGAGACATTGATGATGACCTGTCACTTTAGTATCCCCATCATCTAAGCAGTTACGTTTAGTTTAAAGCTTCCAACATTCTGCTGGCCAGTGTGTTTTAGCTCTGCGTGTTAGTGAAAACCTGCATGCACTTTTGTTTTTCTTTCAGTACAGTGTTGAGTACATATCATGCCATATTAAGCACTTTATTATAAACTTGATTGCATGTTAAGTGTGAATTTTGCCCAAAGATGGACTAATGTAAATAATCCAAGCTTATGGCAGACAGGCTAGACTAGCTGTGAGCTTCAGTAGGCTAGGTGTTCAGATAACCTTTGAACAACATGAGTTTGAACTGCATGTGTCCACTTAAATGTGACTCAGTAACTACAGTGAGCATTCCATACCCATGAATTTCACTCTCATAGATTCAATCAACCTTGAATATCAGTGCATTGAACCCACAGTTGTTGGAACCTGCAGATATAGAGGGCTGACTTTATGAATTTGAGCATCTAGGGATGGAGAGATAGTACAGAGGACAGGGGATTTGCCTTGCATGCAAATGACCCGGGTTTAATCTCCAGAAGAACATGGGTCTCTTAGTCTCTGCCAGTAGTGATTCCTGAGCATAGAGCCAAGAGTAAGCCCTGAGCAGAGCTGGGTGTAGCCCCCAAGCCAAAAGAATCTGTTCATTGAGAGTTGTGATACCCATAGGCTTTCTGAAACTAATCTCCAAGGATGCTAAGGGATGGTTATTTTAAAGTTCTTTTAAATCAAAAGTTACACATGAATTTTGCACAATGTAGGGCATCTATTCCACATATGCCTTCCTTGATCAAGGTAGTGCTGTCAGTTTTGTGGGGAGATGCAGGGGTTCAGACCCAGGGGCTTAAATATGAGGAGCAGATATGCTACTATTGAGCTACATTCCTGCCTCCAAATGTTTTAAACTTTTGATGGGATGCAATCCCATTTGCCTCAAAAGGACACATGAATAGTTGATCTACTTCTAGGTGCTCTGGCTGACTGAAGTTGATTTGTTTTGCCTCCCTTGACCTCCGCTTCAGTAGGACTTGCTCTGCAGCCCTTTTTGGCTCTACAGCTTCTGCTAAAATAGCTGGGAGGAGAGCACTGTAGGGGGAAGACTTGCCGAGTCTCTGGCTCAGAAGCCACCCCTCTGTTTCCGCCTTTTCTCTTTTCTTCTTTTCTCTGTCAGTTGTGACTTCTATGCATATAAATTCACATCAGTCCACACTGACTGCAGGCTGCTTCTAGCCAAAGAGCAAAGGTTCCTAGGTTGTATGTTCACTCCAAGTTTCTGCAGTGGCCAGCATTTCTGGTCATATTGCTGCAGAAATTTCCATTAAAAGTCAATGAAAAGGTAAAGGGCTATACCTGATAACCTTTCATTTTTTGTATTGCCAACCATCAGGTCCAAAAGGAAAGAGAGAGGTGAGAGAGACTGACTGAGCAAGCGAGAGAGACAGAGACAGAGATAGAGAGAGAGCAAGAAGAAAAGAGCCTGACATAGAGGGATGTAGGGTGCAGGTAGGGAAACTGGGACCATTAGTGGTGGGAAGTATACAGTGGTGAAGGGACAGGTGTTAGAAACATTGTATGGCTGAAATAAAATGTGAACAAGTTTGCAACTATGTATATCACCGTGATTCAATAAACAAGTAAATAAATAAAACATTTATTAACAGAAAAAAGCAAAAAATAAGTCAACAAAAAAACCTTGAAAATGTGGGTAAATGCTATTTTAATTATACTGGCAGACCCAGTTGAGTTCATGATGCAAAACTGGGCCAGGAACAAAGATAAGAGCTCCATTTTATAAAATATCAGAGGGGGAATTGGGTATTTCCTGACAGTTGGCAGGAGAGTACAGAAGCAGAAATTCCCAAGTGTGCTATTTTGCAAAGCAAGGTCTGGACCACCTCAAGGACATGAGCACATTTGGAGGACATTCCCAGGTTACCAAGATTATAAAGTGAGACTGTAACCATCTCAGTGACATGCCAAATGCACTCCACAGTTATGTCATGTCACCCAGACTCAGCTGCCCCTTGGCAGATACTGCTCTCTGCCATTAGCTTCTTGAAGTTAGCCTGTTTGAAATGTGGTCAGGGGTCTATTTTCTTCAAGGTTGTAAAGAGTTTCCTCGACTTGAACTTGAACTCTTATTTATCGTTGCCAATGCTTTCTGGGGCTGCTAAGTAAGTGCATTAAAATGCTGGTGAAAATTTTTGCTGCTTTGTTGAACCTTTTCGGCAGATTAAATTGGGGGGGAAATGGGGGCACATGGACCACAAAATATATAATTTATAGTTGTCACATCACACTGTGAGGAATGATCTTTTTTTGAGGCTGATAAGTGGGTGCCTTTCACAGTTAAAGAAATAATGCTACAGAAAAGGTGGGATTCTCACTGGGAACCATTCCTGTAGGGTTAGAAAGCTCTGATACCTTAATTCCTATGCCATTTATAGCCCTCTCCCCCCTCCACCTCCTTCCCCCCACGTGGGCAACCCCTCTGCCAGTGCTGAAAGACCACACTGGAACCTACCAGATGGGCATAACACAGCTGAGAGGCCTTTAGCTCTGCGGTGGCATTTAATGAGTCAGGATTGGAGACTGGCTATTTCCATGGGCAAAGGAATGCTCGGTCATTGAATGAATAAAGCAACATGCTCACCAAGCCCACAGGGGAAAGATGAGGAAGAATCCGATGTTGTCAACCGAAGTTGCTAAGTTGAAAGTCAATTCTGCTTCATTCCTGAGTCTCCCACCATGACCCCAGGCTCCCTGCTCACAAGAAAACTACAGAAATTTAGTTTGCTGTTCATAAGGCAAGGCAGAAAGTTCAAAGGTCATTGAGAATTATAGAGTGAATGAGACAATGCATCAATGCACATAGCACAAGGAGAAGCAACCACTGTCTACAATCTCTCTCTCTCTCTCTCTCTCTCTCTCTCTCTCTCTCTCTCTCTCATCCCCTTATCATGCAGTATGATACACATTGAGCCTATCACAGACATAGCATTGTGGCACTGCTGCACTGTCATCCTGTTGTTCACTGATTTATTCGAGCGGGCACCAGTAACGTTTCCATTGTGAGACTTGTTGTTATTGGTTTTGACATTTTGAATATGCCACAGGTAGCTTGCCAGGCTCTGCCCTGCGGGAAGGATACTCTCTGTAGCTTCCCAGGCTCTCTGAGAGGAACGGAGGAATCAAACCCGGGTCGGCCGTGTGCAAGGCAAACATCCTACCCTCTGTGCTATTGCTCCATCCTATCACAGACATATCAAGTCTTAATTAGGTGACAACACTACTGGTGTCCACTGCCAGCTTTACAGTTGCTACACGTTTTAGTCCCTTTTTCAACAGAAATTCACTCCCTTGTATTGCTGCTTATATTTCACTGCATAAGGTTATATAACTAAACTATATTTTGGTTATTTTTGACATCTTGTATCAATGTAATTGTATGTATTTTAATGCTTGGCATTTGCTTCTTCTAAGTCTATGGAATTCATGGTTTATCTGTGTCATTCATTTCTCATTGCTGCCTAGTACTCCTTTATAAGAATATTATACTGCTGTTGATTTATTGGGCTGAAGTGATAGCACAGCAGGTAGGGCATTTGCCTTGCACGTGACCAACCCAGGTTTGATTCCTCTGCCCCTCTCGGAGAACCTGGCAAGCTACTGAGAGTATCCTTCCCGCCGGGCAGAGCCTGGCAAGCTACCTGTGGCGTATTCAATATGCCAAAAACTGTAACAAGACTCACAATTTGTTGTGAGATGTTACTGGTGCCTGCTCGAGCAAAACAATGAACAACAGGAGGACAGTGGTACAGTGCTACAGTTGATTTATTATTATATATCCTAGTTTGCATCCTGCTTCCAATATGGGGTTCTTCTTTCCCACCAGACTTCCTGTTTGTAAGATTTGTGTATTGGGGGTTGGGAAGTATGTCCTATTCAGTATTTGGATGGCCAACATACTCATCCATATGTGCTTCCATTCCTTCACCTAAAAGTGCTCATGGTAATGTCTATCTTCTCTTAGGAACATAAAAATGGATACAGAAGTATTGAAACTTTTAAATGCTATCCATCAGTTATTGGGTGAACAGGGATTCATCACTATTTCTGGCAGTGCTGGAGTCCTCACTCGGTTTGTGTTGAGATTTTTATACATTTTATTAAGTCTATCTCAGTTTCAAGGACTGAGACAGACTTAGAGAAATGGAGAAAAATCTTTTTTTTACGATTTTATACATTTTATTTTCATAAAGTAGTTCAACAGTAGTTCATTACGTATAATATTCAAACACCCACCCAACCAGTGAGCATCTTTCCACCACAATAAGAGAAAAGTGTATGAAGTTTGTTGTATTTCATTCTGGGACCATTTAAGCCCGTATATACAAGAATACAACCAACTATGTTAGAAACCAAACACACGTGTGCTAGTTTGGGTACATCTGTGAGCTAGAGTCTAAGGGGTGTTCTTGCGCTCCAGGAAATACTGCATAGCTTTCTTCCAGGAGCTTTATTTTATAGTCTCTGGATCTTGGCCATTGATGAGATTACATGGGGGGAGTGGGGGAACGGTTTGCGGGTGTGGCTGCCAAGCTGCTGGAAAACTGGGGACCTGCATGGAGGAGGCCCAGTCCTGATCCGAGCAGGCTTGGAGATCTCAGCCACAGGTCCTGCATACCTGGGTTCCTCTGTTAGTTCCTTCGTGAGACTTGTCTGAGCTTGTCTGGAGAGTGGCCTTGAGCATGGTTGCGGCTGGGTTCTGGAGGTTTTCGGCTGCCTAGGCTCTGCTTGGGGCAGGGAGGGAAATTCAAGCCCCTCTAAATGGAGAAAAATCTTGAGCTTTAAATGTCCCGGTGCAAGAGAGGTGCAAGAGAGCAGAGAAGAAAAAAATTTGAAATATGTCATTTCTCCATTTATTTATTTATTTATTTATTTATTTATTTATTGCTTTTGGGTCACACCTGGCGATGCACAGGGGTTACTCCTGGCTCTGCACTCAGGAGTCACTCCTGGCGGTGCTCAAGGGACCATATGGGATGCTGGGAATCGAACCCGGGTTGGCCGCGTGCAAGGCAAACGCCCTACCCGCTGTGCTATCTCTCCAGCCCCAATCATTTCTCCTTTTAATATGGGCGAAGTGTACATGCAGGAACGTAGTATGTGCTGAAGAACCTTCCTGAGCTCATTGTCATTCTGCTTCTTATCATCCAGCATCCTTGATTATAAATATCCATGCTGATAACCCACAGGTTGATACCCCAGGCCCCCTCTGCCCTCTCCCCTTCCCTTTTCAGGTATTCCACTACCTGATCTTGTGTGCATACATGTGTGATGTGAAGAGATGCTCATCTTCTCAATCTTTCCTCTGGACACCCTCTCGGGGAGTCCTGGTTCTCCCAAAGCTCCCAGTGAGAATTTCAGGCTCATTTCTGCCTTTTCTCTCTCACACAAACACTTATCAGTCTTTGTGATTCTGTCTCTGAATATTGCTGAAATATCTCCTCTCCTTTTTGTTTATTTATCTTTTTATTTTTGGTGGTGCCAAGGCCAAGGCAATTTCTCTGCCATTGACCACATCCCAGTTCTGTGTTCTTTTTGGTCAACATTTCTACTGAAAAGACCCCTGACACTTTTCATTGGTTTGTTACTGTTGAGGGGGCCCTCATTGGAGGTGCTCAGTGTTGGCTCTGAGCTCTGTGTTTGTGAGACCATACTGAGCTGAGGATGGAATCTGATACCCATGCATGCAGATCGGACCATACATTCAGCCATAGAACAGCCTCTTGGTCCCATCAGGTTCTGTCTGGGTCGCTCCAGGAGTCCTTCCTGTCTCACAGTTCAGCTCTTGGTTCCCTTCCTGTCTCTACCTCACAGAGAGCTCTAGCTGCTCTGCCTTAATGAGTCGCCTTCCCCAAGTTATATAGCGTTTGACTCAGCATCCTCACCTGTCAGAAATCACAATCAAACTGTAAGGTTTGCTTGAACCAAATGGCACCATAGAGGACCAAATGGCAATCAGATGATGAGATAGCAACAATTCTGGAATCAAGGGCCACCCTGCCCCCCAGTGTAGAGGACAGGATCTGTGGCCCACCTAGTGCTAGGAAGCCACTAGACTGCATTGTATGATTCTTCACATTGATCCCCTACAGATAACAGAAGGACAGGCCAAATGCACCGGTCCCACTGGTCTTTGTTCCCTGTTCTGACACAAGACAACTTAAAAGCACACTTAGTCTTTGCCAGGGCATAGCCTTGCCCCAATCTCGCCAGAGAGATTCATGGGGTCCCATCCAGGAGCACACTCTAATAAACTTCTCCTATTGCTTCACCCTTACTCGTGTCTGTACCTCTGTCTGCACTGGGCAAGGTCTCCAACCTTTCACAAACTTTCCGCATGAGGCTATTGAAGGAGTAGAGAAAGTGATGGGACTTTCTCTTGGTGTTTGCTTTTCTAAGTCTATGAAATTCATATTTTATCTGAGTCATTCATTTCTCATTGCTGCTTAGTACTCCTTTATAAGAATATTGTACTGCTGTTGGTTTATTAGTATGCAGCCTAATATACATCCTGCTTCCAATATGGCATTCTTCTTTTCCTACCAGATTTCTTGTTTGCAAGATTTGTGGAGGGGGGGGGATTGGGAGGCATGTCCTATCCAATATTTGGATAGCCAAATATTGAATACACTAAGTAAGCACTTAGTGTAGGTCCACTGCTCAAGAGACAGAAGTCACCATCCCCACAGGTGCCTGGGGTCTGCCCTTAGGCACCCACCTTCCAAGTAAAATCATAACTCACCTCTACTCTTGCTACTTTTCATGCTCTGCTTTAGGTACCTGGTGCTTAGAAATGAAAAGTAAAATCTCGAGGAAACCAGGCTTTCCTGGTTTTTTTTTTTTTGGTTTTTGTTTTCTAGCTACTTTTATCATAATGCAGACTTAATTCAAGTCACTTAATGCATGACTTAATGCACTTAAAATAAAGTGACCCAGCTTTCTTATGGTTCTATTTGCCTCAGATATATTTTTGTATCCATTTTCATATTTTTTAATGTTAATTTTATCACCTTTGGGTAGTTTATGCAACCAATCACCATAGTTTGGAACAACAGAACTGTTCTTTCTGAATGCTGTAAGCCTGGAGGCAAACTCTTAGACAGACCCTCTTCCCCCATAGGTTCAAGTCCCCTATTACCCTTCTCTAGCTTCTGGAAATTACTGAAAAGAATGCCTTGACATTCTTTAACTTGTAACTGTGTCCTCCAGTAATCTGCCTCTTTACTGAAAAAAACTCACTGGGAAGTTTTCATGTTGTAGATTTCTGTCTGTCTGAAAACACAATTATCTACCACAAGTGGGGTTTTAATAGCTTTTTGGGGATATTTTTTCACATACCATATAATTTAGCTACAAAAAGAGTATAATTTGCAGGGGTTAATGCACTTGCTTTGTATGTAGCAAACTCCAATTCAATCCCTGGTACCACATATGGTCCCCACAAGTCCCTCCAGGAGACATCCTTGAGCATAGTCACAGGAGTAAACCCAAACAAGTAAACCCAAAGTCAAAAAGCTTTTAAAGTGTACATTTGGTGGATTTTGTATATCTACAAAGGTATGCAAGCACCACTGCTGATCCTGCACATTACCATCACTCCAAAGACTTCCATATGTGCTAGCACTTCCCTTTCGCTTCCCAGCCTTTCTCCCAGCAGATGCTAACCTACTTCCTGTCTCTGTAAGTTTCAGATCAACAGCTTCATGTCATATATGGCTTTTCCTGACTTTCTTTGTTGACTTGACATAATGTTTCCTAATTTATTGTAGCATATATCATAGCTTCATTTTTTTTATTGTTGCCAAGTAACATTCTGTTGTATGAATGGGAAATGTGTTTATTCAACCATCACTGGTGGATATTTAACTAATATGAATTATATTCCTATGAGAGTTTGTTCACAAGTTTTGTGAGCATTTCTTCTCATTTTTCTTCGATACATAGGAATGAAATTTCTGGGTCATTTGGTTACTATGTTTAGCATTTTTGAAGAGCTGCCAAACTCTTTTTCCAAAGTAATGATGCCCTCTTGCAATCCCACGAGTGCCTTCGATCACAAGTGCTTTCAAAGCCAAGCATAGGTGTTTAAGCTCAGTATGGGACACGTTCATGTAGATTGCTGAACCTGTGAAGGGGATATTATCAGAATGTTTGTTTCCGACTGATATGGAATGAGAGATTAAAGACCAGAAAGTGGGTAGAAAATGTTGGAGTGATCAAATCCTCTAGTGATAATGCCTCGCTGAGGATGGTGGCAGGCAGCAGAGACGTCGGGGTCCCCAAAGGACAGAGAAGGCGGTGGAAATGGTTCTCAGGTGGAAAAAGATCTTTCATCTGAAAGCAACTATGAGTTGTTTGCTCAGCTTTTGCTTTCTGATCTTGGTAGCACAGAAAGTAGATTTCTCCCTTTTGAGAGGTAAGGAAAGGAGGATGGGCCGGGCTGTGTGGTTCTGGAGGACCATACTGTGGCCAGAGCCCATTGACTAGTCCTTGACTTGTCTAGAAGGTCAGGGTTCTTCGAGGCTCTCTGCACGCTGAAACCTGGGGACATTATTCACATCACTGACCCTGCATTGGGAGCAAAGACATACTTGTGATACAGAATTGTGTGTGTACATGTGTGCGTTTGTGGGAGGGGGGCACATGATCATGCCAAGGTGTATACTAGGTAGCTTGAACATTTAAATGGCAAAAGGGATCAGAAGTATTTAATAACCGAGTTTTCTTTCTTTTTGTGGAGGGCGGTTTTGAGCAAAACCCAGCAATACTCATGGTTTACTTCTGGCTCTAAACTCAGGAACCACTTCTGGTGGTGCTCAAGGGGTGCCAGGGATTGAATCCAGGTCAGTCATACACTGGACAATCACTGGACTATCACTCTAGCCCAATCACAAAATTTTCTCCCCAGGAAGTAGAACTTCCTGTAACTCCAGAATTAGAAAACATCCCATCATGCTTTCCAACAACGGGATATAAAGGTATAAAACTGTCACCATCTGGGGATTTGCTCCTCATGGTTATCACCCCTGGTGTAGTTTTCCTTCTGTGATTTATTCTTAGACATTTTGTCTTTGCTTTTGCCTTTTAGGTGAAATTTAAATAAAAGCCAGGAACAGCTAGTGAACTGTGTCGGCTGTTCCATACTTAAAATCATGATAGCCTCCATCTGTAGGTCGTTCCCTGGAGCAGAACCACCTGCACTTTGGCAGTCACCTCCTGTGATTGTCTGCACTCCGACTGCAGCGGGCGGCCGGGGCCCAGCCTCCATGGCAGTAAACTGCCCCATGGAGGGGGCACACATGGGTGACAGCTTCATGATCTCACCTTTTACAGGCCCTCCTTGTCCTCATTCTCTCCTGCCTATCAGCCTCTCCCTTTTATGGATCCCTGGCCACACCAGTTTGCCACAAGAGGGGAAGGTCCTTTGTTGCTATCCAGCTAACTGTGCCTTGAGCTTCCTCTCTGAGGAAGCTTCCGGGAGACACGGTGACTATAATTGTTTTCTGCAGCCAGAACCCCTGAAATTTCTTGAAACTGAGTTTGAGTGACCTATATTGTGACTTTCAAATAATTTTCCCTCCTCCCCCGCTTCTTTCTAGGCTTGTCCAAATCCCTTGGACTCATTGAAGGTTACGGTGGACGGGGCAAAGGGGGCCTTCCTGCTACCCTTTCCCCAGAGGAAGAGGAGAAAGCCAAGGGGCCCCATGAGAAGTATGGCTACAACTCCTACCTCAGCGAGAAAATCTCACTGGATCGCTCCATCCCGGATTATCGGCCCACCAAGTAAGTTCTGATTCACTTCTGCAAATGCTCTTATTCCAGCCTAGGTGGGTGTAGACCTAAGCATTGTCTCAGATTGTTTTTAGCTATTGGGGAAATGTTCATTGATTATAAAATATTAGTGAGATATACAGGTAGAAAAGGAAGAGTTCAAGCTATCACTATTTGCAAACGATATGGTACAATCTTAGAAAATCCTAAAGACTACAGAAAAGCTCCTAGAAACAATAGATTTGCACAGTAAAATGGCAGGTTACAAAATCAACACCCAAAAGTCCATGGCTTTCCTGTATACAAATAATGAAAAAGAAAAAAGAGACATTAAAAAAAAACAATCCTGGGGCTGGAGTGAGAGCACAGTGGGTAGGGTGTTTGCCTTGCACACGGCCCAACCTGGGTTCGATTCCTGGCATCCCCTATGGTCCCCCGAGCCCGGCCGGGAGTAATTCCTGAGTGCATGAACCAGGAGTAACCCCTGTGCATCGCTGAGTGTGACCCAAAAAGAAAGCAAAATAATATAATAATAATAAAGCAATACTGTTCACAATAGTAGCTCAGAAAATCAAGTACCTCAGAATCAGCTTAACTAAAGAGGTGAAGGACCTATACAAGGAAAATTACAAAACACTACTTCAAGAGGACACTAATAAAAGAGGACACTAGGAATTGGAGACACATTCCATGCTCATGGATAGGGAGGATTAATATTATCAAAATGGCAATACTGCCCAAAGCACTAAACAGATTTAATGCAGTCCCTATAAGGATACCCATGACATTTTTCAAAGAAGTGGACAAAACATTCCTGACATTCATATGGAACAATAAACCTCCATGAATAGCTAAAGCAGTCCTTGGGAAAAAGAAGATGGGTGGCGTCACCTTCCCCAACTTCAAACTGTACTACAAAACAGTAGTCATTAAAATAGCATGGTATTGGAATAGAAACAGACCTGCAGACCAATGGAACAGAGTTGAATATTCTGTCACAGACCCCCAAATATATGACCACTACATCTTTGACAATGGACCAAGAAATGTGAAGTGGAATAAGGAAAGCCACTTCAACAAATGATGCAGGGAAAACTGAGTAGCTACCTGCAAAAAAAAATGAACTCTGACTTCTGTCTGATACAAGACACAAAGGTCAGATCAAAGTGGATTAAAGACCTCAATATCAAAAATGAATTCATAAGGTACATGGAGGAAAATGTAGGCAGAACCCACCATGCCATTGAAGCTAAAAGCATCTTTTTAAAAAAATTTTATTGAATCACCATGAGATAGTTACAAGCTTTCATGTTTGGGTTACAATCACACAATGATCAAACACCCATCCCTCCACCAGTGCACATTCCCCACCACCAGTATCCCCAGTATAACCCTCCCCCCCTTTTCCCACCCTCCCTCTGCCTCCAAGGCAGACATGATTCCCCATAATATCTTTCTACTTTGGGGCATTATGGTTTGCAATACAGACCCTGAGAGGTAATCGTGTTTGGTCTTTTATCTACTTTCTGCACACATCTCCCAACTAAAAGCATCTTTAAGGATGAAATATGACTGACCAAGCAAGTGGAAACAAACATAAACAAATGGGACTACGTCAAACTAAGAAGCTTCTGCACCTCAAAAGAAACAGTGACCAAAATACAGAGAGAGCCTAAAGAATGGGAAAGAATATTTATCCAATACCCATATGATAAGGGATTAATATCCAGGATATACAAGACACTAGTGGAATTGTACAAGAAAAAAACCTCCAGCCACATCAAAAAAAATGAGGAGAAGAAATGAACAGAACCTTCCTCAAAAAATTGCGAATGGCCAAAAGGCACATGAAAAAATGCTCCACAGCACTAGTCATCAGGGAGATGCAAATCAAAACAACAATGAGATATCATCTCACACCACAGAGACTGGCACACATTCAAAAGAACAAAAGCAACCAGTGCTGGCGTGGATGTGGGGAGAAAGGGATGCTCTTTCACTGTTGGTGGGAATGCGGACTGGAACAGACTTTTTTTTGAAAACAATGTGGACATTACTTCAAAAATTAGAAATTGAGCTTCCATATGACCCTGCAATACCACCTCTGGGAATATATTCTGAGGGTGCTAAAACGCAGAGTAGAAATGATATCTACACCTATATGTTCATTGCAGCACTGTTCACAATAGCCAAAATCTGGAAACAACCCGAGTACCTGAGAACTGATGACTAGTTAAAGAAACTTTGGTACATCTACACAATGGGATACTATGCAGCTATTAGGAGAGATGAAGTCATGAAATTTGCTTCTAAGTGGATGGATATGGAGAGTATCATGCTAAGTGAAACGAGTCAGAAAGAGAGGGACAGACATAGAATGACTGCATTCATTTGTGGAATATAAAATAACATAATATGAGAATGACACCCAAGGGCAGTAGACACAAGGGCCAGGATTATTGCCTCTTACAGCTCATGAAAGACTGTCTTCATGAGTTAGAAGAGAAGGGAGCTGGAACAGAGAAGGAATCACTAAGACAATGATGGCTGGAGGAATTGTTCGGGATGGGAGATGTGTGCTGAAAGTGGATAAACACCAAACATGATAACCTCTCAGTATCTGTTTTGCAAATCATAATGCCCCAAAGTAGAGAGAGAGTATGGGGGAAATTGTCTGCCATGGAGGCAGGAGGAGGGGTGAAAAGTGGGGGGTGGTGGTGATACTGGGGACATTGGTGGTGGAGAATGTGTACTGGTGGAGGGATGGGAGTTTCATCATTGTATGATTGAAACTCAAACATGAAAGCTTGTAACTGTATCTCATGTTGATTCAATTAAAATAAAAGAAATATTAGTGAGATACAAGATTTGCTTTTTCAGAAGAGTAATCCTAAAACCTAGTAAAAAGACTTCAATATGACACATTTTAAATAAGAAACAAATGTCATTATGCTGTTATGACCTAGAATCAGGGGTCAAACATTTGATCTTTGTGTTTATATCTAGATTCGAGCATCTAGTAGGTTCTTTCTCTATTTCATTTGATAGTATTTCATGAATTTTTTATGATGTTGCTAGTTGGTATCATTATTTTCATTATTGGACCTGTAGATCATTTTCATTTTTCATTACTTTAAAGCACAGCAGGTAGGGCATTTGCCTTGCATGCGGCCAACATGGCTGACCCGAGTTTTATTCCTCCGCCCCTCTCAGAGAGCCCGGCAAGCTACCGAGAGTATTTTGCCCACACGGCAAAGCTACCTGTGACGTATTCGATTTGCCAAACACAGTAGCAAGTGTCACAATGGAGACGTTACTGGGCCTGCTCGAACAAATCGATGAACAACAGGAGGACAGTGACGGTGACAGTGATAAATAAGACTGATGAATATCTTTCCACTCAAAATTTTATGTGTCCATTTGTTGTTTTATTTCCTGCATTCCCACTTATAAAGCGATTATCCTTAGATCACATGGTAGGAATACTTTTGGAGACATTTTATAGATACTGTGAGCCTTCGCTCCAGAAAAAGTATAGTGATCTCTGCTCCTAGCGGAATTTGACTTGACCTTTCCAATGCTGTGTTGTAACATTCAAAAAATGGTTTTCCAGGTTTATAGGTGAGAAAGTACATACCATGACTCTTTAAATTTCTAATTTTTGTGTGAGATTATTTTAATTTTTAATTTTGTCCACATCTTGACTGGCTTTTAAGAGATCTTTGTCCTGTGCTCCCAGATTTAAGAATTAGTTGTTTCCTCTTTGTCAAAGTCAGAGATTAATGACAGAATTTAGATGCTGTGTGTGTGTGGGGGGGGACTCAAATTTCCTGGCAGGATTCTGCCTTCATTTCTCCAACAGATTATTCATTTGCTGTCATTTTTCAGTGACCTCTTTCCCATTTAAAGTGTGTCCTTCCTTTGACTAGATTATTTCTTTTTCAAATGGATTTTGTATAAATCAGCTAAATATCCTGGTTACTGAGAAAAGGAGATTCAAGATAAAGAAAATTATCTTAAATGGATTTAAAATTGCAGCATTAGCAGCAGAACCTGTTAAATCTCTCTCTGCCTAATGAGCATGTGCTCATTTTTGAACCATTGGGAAAATATGCATCACTCAGCTGGAAGCTCTTGTGTGTCCCTGGACGTCTGCTCTCAAATCATTGTCTGTTTTCGTGTCCTGGTGTCTTCTCATCACCCTTCTTGTTTGGACCTTGTCAAATAAACAGTCATTGTTTTCTTGGACCTGCGAAAAGAAAATGCTTCCAACATGGTAAGCTTCAGAACATGACTTAGCTGTGCCCCTATTCTGTGCAGGGGTTTCCTCCACAAAGTCACACATGACCGGGAATGAAACACAGCTCTTACCTGCTCATTTCTTTTTTTTTTTCCCCTGCTTTTTGGGTCACACCAAGCAATGAACAGGAGTTACTCCTGGCTCATGCACTGAGGAATCGCTCCTGGGGGGTGCTCAGGGAACCATATGGGATGCTGGGAATTGAACCTGGTTTGGCTGCGTGTAAGGCAAACACCCTACCCACTGTGCTGTCACTCCAGGCCCTGCTCACTTCTTATATTCATGGGCAGGCACACAGGAATGGACCATTCATCTCTGTGTGGCCGATGGTGTCTGTGTTCGGGAAGTTGGGCTGGGAAAGTTTTCTACTTCAAATGATGCCTAAGGTTAGTCTCAGAGAAACAGTCAGAGTCAGTGAGCTGAAGAGGAGACAGAGGCTGGCTTAGGGTCTTGGCCTGCTTAGAGAAGAAAGCAGTGCTCAAAATTGTTATGTAGACTGACCAGGGGGAAAATTTTTTTTTAAATTTTTTTCTTTTTTCTCTTTTTGCTTTTTGGGTCACACCTGGCAATGGACAGGGGTTACTTCTGGCTTTGCACTCAGGAT
The DNA here is from genome assembly GCF_029834395.1 of Sorex fumeus. Classification (NCBI taxonomy): domain Eukaryota; kingdom Metazoa; phylum Chordata; class Mammalia; order Eulipotyphla; family Soricidae; genus Sorex; species Sorex fumeus. Next base: position 3,852,531 of record NW_026606183.1, read on the forward strand.
TTACTCCTGGTGATGCTTAGGGGACCATATGGGATCCTGGGAATCGAACCTGGGTTGGCCGCGTGCAAGGCAGATGCCCTACCCGCTGTACTATCCCTCCAACCCCTGGCCTGGGGACTTAAACACCCACCTACATCTGGGTTCTCCTGAAACTTTACTGAGATGACACCAAGGAACTTGAGACAATGGGACCTCAAAGGGACAACTAAAGAGTTTAGGTGATGACATTGGAAAGAGAGAACCAATAAAACTGTGCAGGATGGAGGGAGAGTGAATAAGGGTAATTTGCATAGACACTAGAGGAGGCTGAGGCCGGAAGTGGTAATGAGAGAGGGAGAACACAGCCTGGTCATACCTCAGAGGCCTAAGAGTTGGGGCTTGTTGCAGCCAGATACTTCTGATGGTCAGGAGGTTGAATTGAATAGAATGATGGCAGCTGGATCCCTAGGTCCTTCTCCAGCTCCACACAACTGGGGACTACCCTGCCCTGACTGAAGATGGCAGGAGGTTTACCCCTGGAGGAGGTAAACACTGGGCTGCTGTTCATTCATCAAATCCAGCTCAGGGCAAAGGGTAAGTGCACACATGGGACTGGAGTGCTTCAGCCTCTTTACCCATCTAGCTTCCACATACAATCCACCATCCGTTGGAAAAGCACAACAAATTTGATTGTTGGGGTTTTCCCCCCAAATATCTGGGTTCTGCTTATTAATGAGGTGTGACTGTTTCAAACTCCATGCTCCAAAGTAGCATTGTCCTCTACCTTGCTCTCACTCTGAAATAAGAAAGGAGAGGTAGGAGTCCTAGAGATCCCAGAACAGCCCCGTCATGCAAGATGTTAATGACAGGACTGGAGAGAGAGAATAGCAGGTAAGGTTCTGGACTTGCACGCAACCAACTCAGGTTCTATCCTATACACCACATATGGTCCCCTAAGCCCCACCAGAAATGACTCATGATTACAGAGCCAGGAGTAAGTATCACTGAGCACAACGGAGTGTGACCTCAGACCCAACCAAATAAACAAACAAAACAGATATTAATGGCAATGATCTAAAAGACGTTTAGAGGAAACAAATTATTCACCTTAAAGCTATAAATAATGACTCAGAGAAATCATGGGACATTTTGCTTTAATTGCAATTCCAGAGAAAAGCGCTATGTTAAAATATTAATCAGGAGATAAAAAGAAATCTTGAAAGTTAGAAGTAAGATATAAATAAATACTTCAGTGGAAGGTAGAAGGAAATCTTTAGTTTGAGGAAATCTTCTGAGAGATAAAAAATAATAAAAATAGGAGGGAAAATACAGAAGAGTGTACTAGGTAAGTCTATCATGTTTAACTGATACATATTTCAAATCTAGCCATTGATAGAATATAGCATCAGAAAAGTAATATAGAAGAAAATCATTAGATGAACAATATAAGAAAACTTCCCTGAGTTTTTTCATAAGATGAGAGGATCCCATCTAGTACCTACATGATGAATGAAAACAAATCAGATTCCATCAAGAAATGTAAATTTAAAGTTTCAGAACAGCTTGAAGAGAAAGTGCTTAACATTTTCAGAGATGAAATGGAGATAAAATATGGTTGATATTGGATTTCTCAGTAGCAGTTTGAACTACATGTTGAAATTTTTCTTTTTCTCTTTCTTTAGTAAAGAAAGATCATTTTTATTGAAATTTATTTAGAAAGATGTGAGGGAAGAGAAAGAGGGAAGTACATGTTCAAGAGAGAACACGGGCTTCTCCGGAGTGGAAATAAACAAAGAAATATAGAGACAAGCAAGTGAGATATGTGTTGAAGGGAGAACATGGCCTTAAAGTGCAAGCCTCTTTTTGACTTAATTTTCTATAGTCCTAGGTTGTACACTGTGCCAAAAGCAAGTGGAAAGTACATACATTGTAATGATATATAGGGTCTTAACAATATTCCTTTATTCAGATTTGTTTTCAAAAGTTGCTCTAGGGTCTGCTCCATTAAAACAGCGTAGTTAAAGTAGGACAGCTGTAAGGAATGATAAAATTACACAATTTGCTGCAACGTAGAATGGGAAGATTTCATATTAAATGAAATAAGTCAGAAGAAGAAGACAAACACAGGATGAGATCACGTATAGGTGATATTTAGAGTCATTGGATGAGGAAATACAATGGGTTAAAGCGGGATTGCCTAGATCACCTGTGGTCCCAGAGTATAAGGGAGGAGAAGAAAAGAAAGAAAGTGATGGGGAAGGGAAGGAAAGGTACAAGAGAAGCAATAGGGTCAGAGGTCAATAGGATTCAGATACATCAGTGGCGTTAAGGAATGGCAGAGATAAATATCCAAACCAAAGTAAAAAATATCAGAATTATGAAATCCAATTTTTAAAAATCAAGCTTAAAGAATGCCTGTCAAGAGGGCAACTGAGGCTGGGACAGGGGATTAGAAGGGGGAACCTGGGAACACTGGTGGAGGGACAGACCCTGGCATTGCTGGTGGGATCCATGATGGAACATTGTAGGTCAAAAAACCAACGATGAAGACTTTGTAACTCATGGTGCTTTAATAAAATAAAATTCGGAGGAAACAAAAAGAGTAAAGTAAGAGAGGGAATAATAGTGTTGAAGGGCACTTAAATAGAAGAGAACCAAAAACAATTCCTAGAACTCTGAGGGTGTAACATTCGCTCATGTACCAAACCACTTATCATAATCAGAGCAGTGGAATGGAGGCTTCTGGGAGGTTTATCTCAAAAAGAAGGCAGGGACACAAAGCTATCTGATTACATAGTTCTTGCACATTAAGAGTTTTCTGCCTTGCGATTTGGTAATAGACATTGGGCGGGAAGGTGGGGGGTGGGAGTTTGCAAAAAGAACAAAGCAATGATTAGCTACAGAATAAAAAATCTCTTTAAGAAAGAACTGGCAATTCCATATTCTCAATGATGTGGCTGTGTGTCTACATTTTGATATAGACACACCAATATAAATAGTGGGTATTTATTTAGCCACAAAAAGATTGTGGTTTCTCCAGAAGGGGGAGAAATGTGTGTGTTTGTGTGGTATTGGCAGTTTAAGAAAATTAATTATTCCTCTTCAGAAATAGTAAATAAATGGAAAAAAGTCTAAAATATAAATTTTAAGGAATAGTAGCATAATCATTTTTATGTAGAAACATGGATACTACAGAAACGGGAGCATCTCTCTGATTAGCTTTTATAAAATAAGGGGAATTTAAGCAATAATGGTAAATTTATATGAAAATATGTGCCCGGCAGAGGAAGATTGTACACATATGGAAAAAGAAAGATTTTGAGAATTCAGTTGAATAACATAACTACATTTGGCCTTTTTAGATTAGATCTCTCTGGCAAGTGATACAGAGGATGAATTTGAAAGTTGAATTTGAAATGAATTTGAAGAGCCTAGATGCTGGCTCTATACAGCAGACAGAGATTCCACTATAAATGGAGCTTAGAGCATAAGTTGCAGAATTAACCTTTGTTAGTTGCCAACTGGGACTGGAGTGATAGCACAGCGGGCAGGGCGTTTGCCTTGCACGCAGCTGACCCAGGTTCGATTCCACCATCCCTCTCAGAGAGCCCGGTAAGCTAACGAGAGTATCCCCCGTGCACAGTAGAGCCTGCAAGCTGCCCGTGGAATATTTGATATGCCAAAAACAGTAACAAGTCTCGCAATGGAGGCATTACTGGTACCTGCTCGAGCAAATCAATGAATAATAGGAGGATAGTGCTACAGTGCTAGTTGCCAACTAATCCCCACCATCAAAGGGTGACAAAGGCCAGTTGTGTGAAAACTGCTTTCCTTAGTGTCTGAACCCTGGGGATTTGCAGAAAGTCAGATGTTTAGGGCCAGATAAGTGTCCTTCCTCCTCTACATCAAGTCCAGAGGAAACTGTCCCCCATTAGTATAATCCTTCCTCTGAATTCCCCCCAAAACACACCCCCACTTTTAGCCAAGTTAAATTGGCGAATTTCTTAGTAACTTTTTACAGAACCCCAAGTCTCTTTAATTCTTAATTTCATTGTTACATATTCTCGAGAGAAAATTGTTTCTAACTATGAGTGAATTTTATGTTTACAACTCTGAATGGATTTTATACTTAAAGCCGAATGGATTTTTAGTTAGTAGTGGGATTAACCGTTTGTTTGTGATATTTCATACAAATGACTTTCAAAGCATCTTTCTGTTTTATTTTAATTTTGTGATTTTTTTCTCCTTCTCCCACTAGACAGAGATTTTAAATTTGTATGAATCCCAAACTGTCAATCTTTCCATTTTCATTTCTTCACTGCTTTAAAGCTGAGAAAGATATCATCCCTCGGAATACTTATAAATATTCTATTCTGTTTCATGTTGCTTTTCTATGTCTTTCATATTTTTCTCCTGCATCTGTCTAGAGTTTATTTGGAAAATAATAAAGGTATGTTTCTTTTGTTTCAAATTCCTGTCCATTATTCTAGAACAGCTTTTTCAAAATAATTCTGTAAATGACTCTTATTTGACAGTGTTAAATATAGTCTTTTGATTCTTCTCAGGTGTAAGTGGACATACTCTCTAGACTCCACACTGTTCTTTGGGTCGCCCCATTTTTTTTTCTTCTCTTTATCTTTTGCTTTCAGAAAATATTAGAAATGGCTTTGGACTGACAGCTCCAATCTATGAGGTTCTGTGCTGGCTGTAGGTCCAGAGCGAGGTGTTCTGGAGTCCCTGAGGAATTAAGGAGGTGGGAGCAGGAGACTCCTCCATCCTTAGGGCTGCTTTCTGGGGGCCTCAGGAACAAAGATCACAGCACAAGCTGCAGTTTGGAAAACCAGAGGGTTTGTGCAGACAGGCCAATCATGGTGGCTGTCTTGGGGTGATGCTGAACAGAAGGCCAATTTTCAGCTGCAGTGTCACCTTGCCCCTGAGATGCAGAAGAGGGTTGAGGTTTGGTAGGAGCCCAGACAGTGCTGTGGCCGACGCATTCGCCCAGGGTCTGCTGGTCTGGGCCCAGCCTAATGGCTGCCTGACGGGTACCTGCGATCAAGTTTTGAGTGAGTCTTAGCGATTCCCTGTATGGTGAGAACAGGATGGGTCTGAGGAGACAGACACTGGACACAGCTGGTGGAACCTCAATCTTTCCACCCCCTGGCATTTGTGGGGTGCCTGATGTGTGCTGGGGAAGAGAATAACTTCTGAAAGCACGGGTCAAACTGCTACGTGGGAGTTACTTCTCCGTAATACAGCGAATACTGAGCAGGGCTAGAGGAAAAGGGTTAGAGCCCAGAAAAATGTGGCGAGGGGCCAGGGAGCTAGTACAGGGGTTAGGGCACATGCTAAGCCTGAGTTAGGTCCTGGGCATTTTCTGTCTCTTGAGCCCTGTCAGGTTTGGCTCTGGAGGCCCCGAGCACTGGTGGGGTGACTGGTAATCCCCAGCCCTGCTCTCCTGGAGCCTAGAACTGAGAAGCTGGTCCACATGATGGAGTATCATTGGGAATGACCCTCGCTCTCTCCTCTCCCCAATTCCTGCCAGAACTTCCACTGAGAAGCTCCCCTAAAACCAGCCATTGTGAGAACTGGCAGGATAAGGCTGCTCATTGGCTCTGGAGGATGGCAGCGGTCTCAGGATTTTCCAGTTTGGGGATGGAGTGGGAGTGATTGCACTGGTCAGGATACAAGGTCCTGCAGATGCTCAAGGTTTGGGGGGTGGGTTGCGTGCCCTAATAGTGGGAACTTCTCCACTGTGTTCTGTGCTGCAACCTGGCTGGATTCTTTTTTTTTTTTTTTTTTTTTTTGCTTTATGGGTAATACCCAGTAATACTCAGGGGCTGCTCCTGGCTCTGCACTCAGTAACTACCCCTGGTGGTGCTCAGGGGACCATATGGGATGCTGGGAATCAAACCCGGGTTGGCCAAATGCAAGGCAAATGCCCTACTTGCTGTGATACTGCTCCAGCCCCTGGCTGGATTCTTTATGTGGCCCCTATATGTGCGAGGGAGGCGGTGACATTGGTGGCATCACATAGGCCAGACAAGGGATAAATACCATGTTCTTAAACACCCACTCTGTCCTCTTTCCTGGCACGATGTTGTCTGTCCTATTGTGGCACATCAATTATCTGACGGTCCAATTATCTTCTAATGTGAGGGAGGCCCCCAGAAGCACAGAAGGCCGCTGGCTCTTCTCAAAGCCTTCTCTGAGCTCCCACACTCAGGCGTGCCTCCCTCCTCCTCCGAGATGGGAGGTAATTTATGGGCCGTTTCTGCAGTTGTTATCTTCCATTTCTCCTTTGGCCTCCTGCTTGTAAATCCAGATGTCAGCTTTCCAGGACAGTCGCTTCTGTTCCACTCAGAAGCCTCCTGTCTCGTGTTGCTGAGTTCCAACTTGCCATGCATGCTTCTACGTGGACACATGGCAGAAGACATTGGCACCGTACTCCAGACAGGTCCATGGTCAGTCTCAAGGTCAGGACTGATATCTGGGCTGGCCACAGAAATTGGGAAATCATCCAGGCCACGTGGTTTTCAGGCTGAGTCTGTGTGTCCCGGTCAGTGACATCCTGATTCAGTGGGAGGGTTCACCCACCCAGCTCCATCTCTTCCTCCTCTGTGCTGAGGACCCCTGAGTGATGGTGGCTGCGGCTTCTGGCTGCTCCCTTTAAAGACTCCTCCCTCTGCCCATAGCGCATGGGCTGGTTTCAGATCGAGGGATGGCACGGAAGAGAAGGTGGAAAGCTCATATCCATCCCTGCTCAGACATGGGCACAGAGGGTAGCTATTTGCTACACACTTGTTGAGTATCTCGGAATCACTAACCACCGTAATTATTCCCTCCTATTGACTGCCTTTTATGTTTTTGTCACTGTGCTGCATGTTTTATTGATCGTGTTTAAATTTAACCACCCTCTCAAGGAGCTATTATTATGGCCAGCCTGTGGATGAGGAGGGGCCTGAAGAGGTGAGCAGCCCACTCAGGTCACATGTGGAGGGTACAGTGCCCACACGGCACCTGTGTCTTCTGGCCCATGAACTGCTCTCCACCTGGCTGCCCTTTCATGCCAGGCCCTGCCATTCTGCCCACCCCCATGGAGCAGAAGGAACCATCCTCGACTGTGGTATCACTGGGAAGAAACTAAAATCAAATGGGTCAGAATCTCAGGGGCAGGAAGGTATCTTTGAGGAATTATGTGTACGTGAGTGTATATATGTGAGTAAATGTTTAAGTGTGTGAATATGTGTATGTGAGCAGCTGCTCACTGGTATATCTGGGTACATGAGGGTGTGTATGTGTGTGAGAATATATGTATGTGTACATGTGAGAGTGTGTATGAAAATGTGTGTATGTGAGTTTGTGTGTTTATGTTTAAGTATGTATATTGATGTAAGAGTATGTTTGTGTGTTTGGGTGTGAGTATGTAAAGGTGTGTGTATTTGAGAATGTTTATATGCATGTGCATGTGTGTATGTATATGTAAGGATAAGTGTGTGAGTATATAGGAGCATGAGCATATGGGAGTTTATATGTATGTACATGTGTATGTATATGTGACAGTGTTAGTATGTTTGTGTGCGTGAGGATATAGAAGCATATATGTATGACAGTTTATGGCTATTTTAACTCGGGGCACCCCAGAGGGGGACAAATGAGAGCCTTCTCCACCCCCAAGGGACCCAGCTCCAGCAGCCAACCTCTACTACCCAACCGCTGCCACGCTCCAGGCCACTTTCCACATGCTCAGGCCGAGCCTCACACATGAGTTAACATATTCCTAGACCGCACGGCCACAAAGAGGCCACACAACACATCATAAGACTCATAGAGGTAATTATATATATGCCTCCTGGAGAGCCCAGCAAGCCACTGAGAGCATCCCACATGCACGGCAGAGCCTGGCAAGCTACCTGTGGCGTATTTGATATGCCAAAAACAGTAACAATCACAGGTCTCATTCCCCTGACCCTGAAAGAGCCTCCAAGCAGTTGGGAAAGATGAGTAAGGAGAGGCTGCTAAAATCTCAGGTCTGGGACACATGGAGATGTTACTGGCACCTGCTCGAGTAAGTTGATGAACAATGGGGTGACAGTGATACAGTGATATATGACAGTGTGTATGAGTCTATGCAGGTACTTGCATGTGAGCATGAGTATGTATTTGTGTATGAGCATGTATTTGTGTATTTAAGTATTTATATGAGAGTGTATGTATGTATGTGCACATGTGTATTGGCATGTGAAAATGTGTATGTATGTTTGTGAACATGCGTGCTCATAGACGTGCACACTTCCTTGGCTTTCTTTTCTTGGTCCCTTTACCCTCTTCACCTCTAACAAAAGCCCTCCACTAATGGGTCTTGAATTTGATTAACTCTTGCCCACTGAGCTTCAGAGGATGAAGGGTAATAGAGCTGAAGCCCTCTCTGAGGGTGGCACATTTTTCTTCTCGCTGTAAAGCTGAGAGAGTAAGTGCGGGCGCCTTCAGATCAGGACCGTCTGATGAGCGGTTCACCTAGCAAGGCAGTGCTGCTGGGGCTTCTGGCAGGGGTGGCAGGAAGCTACAGCAGGGGGGCCCTTCCCTGTAGAATGGGGGGTGAAGCCTTTGTGATTCCACTTTTGTGGGTTGCCTGGTCTTAAGAGCACGTATAGGTCCCTTCAAATCTAAAATACAGAGTTAGTCATACAGGCCAAATGTGTAGACTTGGACACATTCCCAGTTCTCATCCCTCTGCCCAGCATGTCACCTTAGGCAAGAATGTCACCTCCCAGGGACTCAGCTTCCTCTTGTAAAGTGCTCACATAATAGTGCCTCCTTCATAACTTAGAGGGACAGGACAGGGGGACCTGATGATCACATGAGAACTACAGAGACCCGTAAGTCTTTCTTGAGGATTATTGATGTCTGATTAATAAATATTCGCTGTGATTGTTGCTTTAAAGATCCCTTTCCCCTCCATACCCCTTATCAGTAAAAGACTTTGCATGTAATGACAGAACCTTCAGGAAAGTGTCATTTGGAAGTCGAGGTCTAACTGTATGTCCGCTCTCAAATTGTTAGAGCTGTAGAGCCTTTTGTCCCCATCTTGCACTTAAATCTGGGGACCAAGCCTGGGAGAGAAGGGAATGACACATACTTCCTCCGGCTCTTCTGGGCCTGGTTGGAAGGCTCGGAATTGAAGTCCCAGAGCACCTGCATTCAGGAATGCCAGTGGGTGTCTTCGGGCCTGTGGGGCAGATCCTTGGCTTCCTACCTCTGCTGTGCTGTCAACAGAGTGAAGATTCTCAAGCAATGGGTTTTTAACTTTACAACCAAGGTAAATTATTTCCCTGCACATATGAAAATAGTTTCCCACAACTGGATCCAATGTTACAAAGTACAATTTAGACCTTTGCTCCAAGGAAGGACTCAGGAATTGTTTAAACTATTGGTGGTTGGCCTGCTAGGGGTTTTGGTACAGAGTCTCTGCCTTTTTCCCTGAGTTCCTTGGTCCTCGGTCTCCATGCTACGAAGCAGGCACTGCTCAGCAGAGATACTGTTTGCACTCACAGCATCCGAAAGCACAAATGGCATCCAAGGTCCAAGGGGCTCAGTGTGTTTTCAGAAAGGATGTTTGCTTCTCCTCTAGGCTGCACTGGTTTGTCTGTCCAAAAGTTTATGAATTGGTGAAGGGAATTTACTCTTTAATTGAAACTTGCAATGAGTCTAATTGTCTTATAAGTAAGGCTGCAGAAAAGATTTCCCTGTCCCCATACTAAATCATGTACTGAACTATTCAATTTATTTCGCTGAAAACTGGAAATCAGTTGCTAGAAGCCACTGAAAACTGTATTCTATATGGACAAAAGGGTCATCCATGTGCCTTGTTGAGAAGCTCGAGCATCACTGAGCCCTAATTTCACATTCCTTAAGTGTAAATGAAACTGTAGAGGCTGGAATTCTTGATTCAGCACCTTCAGTCAAACATGGCAGGGATTTTCAGTACTGGCGGGTTTTGTTTCTGTAACCCTTTGGTGCATTAGATAAGTATTGTATGTTCTTATTTTATTTGTTTGTTTTTGGGTCACACCCAGTGGTGCTCAGCACTTCTCCTGGCTCTGTGCACAGGAATCACTCCTGGCAGTGCTCTGGGTACCATACGGGATGCCAGAGATTGAATACAGGTCAGCTGTGTGCAAGGTAAGTACCCTATCCATTGTATTATTGCTCTGGGTCTCCTATTACTTGTACTTGAAACCGTTGGAGAATATTTCACCTCATCTAATACTCAGACTCCCATAATGACTGTTATTGGGTGTTCTGTACTAGAACCTACAGAACCTGTATTATCCTAGGGAATTGTTCTTCCTACCCTGGCCTATAGCTTCTCATTCCAGCAGTGTACTCTGAGTGAAATGTAGACACTCTTTCTCTATTCACTCTCTCTCTCTTTCTCTCTCCCTCCCTTTCTCTCTTCTCTCTGTCTCTCTGTCTCTGTCTTTTCTTCTCTGCTTCTCTCTCTCTCTATCTTTCTCTCTCTCTCACACACACACACACAAACACACACCCACACACACACACACACACACACACTGCAAAAAAAAAAAAATCCAAGCTAGCTGCATAAGCCCAGTCTAGACAGCCACCGAATTATGCCCTGATTTATTCAGTAGATAGTTACGTGAAATACTTTCCTGGAAACATTTGTCTCTGGAACGTGAATTCAATCAATAGAGGCCAGCATCTCAGCAATCACCTTTTTGTCTCGAAACCCCTCATGACGTTGGTTCTGTGAGTAACTTCCCCACCCCCCCCCCCCCCAACACATACACACTGTCAGCAATGAGTGCCACCGTGCTTTGGAACCAGGTGAGATTTATGGTGTAAGAGAGCTGGGGGAACACATAAGGCTCAGGGCACAATGGGCGGAATGGGCTCGATTCAGGTATTAATGGGAGAACTCTGCGTGCCTGGGCGCTGGGAGACAGGCTCATCAGTATTACAGACGGAATGTCCTTTGAGTTAATTTAAAAGAAACTCTCATCAGCCAGCAGAGCTTTGAGGATGGATGCAGGAAAAAGAAGACCATGGCATATGGAGCGAACATATTTGTTCTTGGAAAATCAGTAGACAATGTTTAATGTCATCATAACCTCGTTTGCGTAAAAATAGTTATATGCATCGACCAAATGTAAGCAGGGGGGAAAGGGAGGGGAACTGTATGGTCCAAGCTTCATTTCATTATGAATGCCATAAATAATTCAAGTGAATAAACAAATGCAAAACTCCTTCGATTGAATACAGTGGATGTCCCGCAAATTATCACTCCTTGAAAATGTCCTTAATGACTCATGTTGCACCAGGGGAGTCGGATGAGGGCCTGCGGGCTGTCCCTCGCTGTGAGTGTGCCACTGGGTGATCATTCTCAGCACTCTGTCACACTCAAAGGTTTTGTAAATGATGATTTTTTTTCCAGTAATGCGGTGGTTTGTAGGATGTGACCTTGAACAAGTTAAATAAGTCATAGTTTATCATTGTCCTGGCGAATGGGATTCTACTTTGTAGGTGGGACTGTTTTAGCAAAATAAGATGATTAAAAAGTTTGATGAGTCTTGGACCTTGTTATAAGTGATACAGAATTCTTAATAAATATTTGGAATGCTGGTGGCAGAATGAGAGCCATTGTTTTTATCTTCCCAAGTCTGATGAAAAGGATTTTTGTCTGAGTATGAATGTGGCATTGAATAGATGGGATTTATTAGTTAATTGCTTTCAACAGACATTTCCAAGGGCTTTATAGATAACCACAGGCATGTATTTAGAGGTATGAAAGATTTGTATCGCACTCACACATGTGTTGTGATTCATTCATTTACACAGAAAATACTCACTGAATAGGCTCTCAGGTACTATGCTGAAACCTCAGATTATAATGGGAGATAAAGTGGGAAAATTAGTACAAAGTCATTATAGAGTATGATGTGCTTTAAAGTAGATATGTAGGGAATTAATACAGAGAGTATCCAGAAATGATAATATACTTCAGAGAAGGTCCACTCGTGGAGTCCAGGAACTGAGCAGGCACTCACAGCTCAAACACTGTGCAGAAATGAGTTTGGAATGGACTTGCTTTATTTAGTGACTGATGAGCAATACAACAAGTGGTTTAAGGAAGACAGACAAATATGGTGCAGGACAGTGGGCAGTGACAAAGAATTTGGCATTTATTCTAATGGGTTGAAGAGTGTGACTCACCCCGTTTTATCCTGCAGTGCAAGTCCATCTGGAACCTGAAATGATGATGATGACCTTATGTGGAATTGAGGTCTTTGCAGATGAAATTGAGATGAGGTCATACTAGATCCATGTTAACCCTAATTCCAAGGGGCAAGTATCATCATAAAAATAGAGGATGTATGGTGAAATAGATAAATGGAGAGGAAGATGGAGACTATGGGGGCATAGAGGCATGATTGGCTTGTTATATCTACAAACCAAAAACCCCTCAAGGATCATCACAATTTCCAGAAGCAAGAATGTGAAAATAGGTCCTTCCCCCAGAGTCTTCTGAAAATGACCCTGCCTGGCACCAGGATTTCAGCCTTCCAATCTCTGCCATTGTGAGTGAATCCAGTTCTGCTGTGTAGAGCACCCAGTTGGTGCTACTTTTTAGAACAGTGTTAAGACTGATAGTAATAACACCCATTGAGGATTTGATATAGGGACTCCCTGGCCTGGTTTATGTTCTCTTATTCATTTATTTATTTACATTTCTTTGGGGGACAAGGCACACACAGTGGTGCTCAGGGCTTAATCCTGTCTCTGCATTCAGGGATCACATTCCTGGCAGGGTCTAGGGTTCACGTGCAATGCCAGTGATCAAAATCTGGTCAGCTGTGTTCAAGGAAATGTCTTAACTGCTATACAATCGCTCTAGCTCTGGTGTAGGTTCTTTTTATTTTTTTTTTTAATGTAGGAGTATCCAGCCATTGAATTGGGCATGAACTCCACATTACTTTTTTTAAAAAATTAAAAAAAATTTAATTGAATATCTGTGAGATAGACCATTACAAAGCTGTTCACAATTGGGTTTCAGTCATACAATGATCCAGCACTCATCCCTCCACCAGTGTACATTTTCCACCACCAATGTCCCCTGTTTCCCTACCACCACCCCCCAACACCCCCACCTCCACCTCCAACCTCCTTCTATGGGAGGCCTTTTCCTTCTTGTTTTCCTCTCTTTTTCCTTTTGTGCATTATGTTTTGCAATACAGGTGCTAAGAGGTCGTGGTGTTTGTTCAGGGCATTCAGTATTTTTATTGAGACAGTGGACAGTAAGGCTGGGGAGTAGCTTTTCAATTGGGTGGCTGCTTTGGAGTATGAATGTGACTGCTGAGGCTTCTGGAAGTACAGAGAGGTGGTGGAGGGGGGGAGAGGTAGCCTATCCCAACCCCTAGAAAACCTAGAGATCTCAGTCACAAAACCCACATACCCAGATTTTCAGCAGATTATTTCTTGGTGAGGTCTCTCTTGAGACAGTGGAGTCAGGCCAGGGATAGGGTGGCGATTTTGGATTGTGGAAGCAAGCTGCTGCCGGGGCTCTTGTTGGGCAGGCCCCAGACTAACATGCACTTTCCAATTTACACTGGTCTGTTCAACCATATGCAGGTCCGAGACTAATCTCTTCAGAGACTTATTTCTGGAAGCAAGGTTGGTAGTAGAGCTTACATGGTGGCACTGGAGTTAGTTGGTGGGGGTGACTTCCAGTGCTTCCAGGAGTATTGGAAAGTGGGGGGAGGTATCCCATCCGACCATGAGAAAGCCTGGAAATTTCAGTCACAAAACCCGCATACCTGAATTTTCAGCAGATTATATCTTGGCTGTGTATTCCCATCAACGGCCAAGACCCAGAGACTATAAAACCCTGCTCCTGGAAGAGAACAGTGCAGAGTCTCCTGCCTCTATGCCTGGCTGTCCTCACCGGGGCCCCTTGGAGGAGGGTGGGTCAAGTTTCCTTCCCTACCTCAAGCAGAGCCCTGGCAGCTGAAGACCTCCAGTTCCAGCCACAGCCATGCTTAAGAACACTCTCCACACATTCGGAGGAGCCTCACGCATGAAGGAACTGGCTGAGGAACCCAGGTGTGCGGGACCCGGGATGTAGATCTCCAAGCCTGCTCGGATTGGGACTGGGGCCTCCTCCACCCAGATCCCCATCTTCCAGTATGTAGGCGTTACACCCACCAACTGCCCCCGGGCGCAGTGTAATCCCATCAACGGCCAAGACCATTGACGCAAATGCGGCCACATGACATCTTATCATCTAGTTCTAACTCTGGAGAACTTGGCAGGCTACCAAAAGTATCCTGCCCACACGGCAGAGTCTGGCAAGCTCCCTGTGGTGTATTTAATATGCCCAAAACCAGTAACAATTATGGGTCTCATCCTCCTGACCCTGAAAGAGCCTTGAATGTGGCACTTTTTAAAAATCTCAGGGCTAGGACGAAGGAGACGTTACTGGGGTCTGCTCGAGGCAATCGATGAACAACAGGAAGACAGTGACAGTGATATATCTTGGTGAGGTCCATCTGAGACCATGGAGTCAGGCTGGGGGTATGGCGGCGATTTTGAATTGTGGAAGCAAGTGGCTGCTGGGGGCTCTGGCTGGGCGGGCCCCAGACTAACCCACTCTCCTCCAGTTTACACTGGTCTGCTCAACCATGTGCAGGTCTGAGATTAACTGTGGCTTTTTATCCCTTTGAGATTTATTTATGGGTCTCTGAAATAGGGCCAATAAATGAGCTGAGCCAGAGGTGGGTTTTGGGTGTGGCTCCCACATATCTAACTTTTAGTCCTTTAGTTTTTTGGTAAACTTGGCCTTCAAGTTGTTGGGGTTCGGCCAAAGGCACAGCAGCAATTTGGGGGTATGAGGAAGCCTGAAGGCACCATCAGGCTGCTGATGCTTGGTATATGTTCTTAAAAGATCATGAGTGAAGTTGGAAAAAGGTTTACAGAAAGCAAGAGTAGTGGGTCACTAAAGTTTTATTTAGATCTGTTCTGTTAGTCTTTGCATATTATCTCTTATGTTTGTGTACCAGCATGCTATTCCTTAGACTCTTAGGTATCACTATTTTATAAAAGGAATTACGATGTTTCTTTTCAATAAACTGGAACAATTGATAGGGCAGTATGACTCTGTTATCTTGGAAAGTTTAGTAGAATTCACCTGCAAAACCATTTGGATTTGATGATTTTTTATACACAGTTTGTTGATGGGTTTCTCTTTTCTCCTAAAAAAAAATAAATTAGGTGAAAGTTCCTGTCTCTAATGAGGTCAATTTGGTAAACTACTTTTGTCTAGGAAATTATCCATTTTACTCTAGGCCTTCAATTTTATTTGCACGTGAGATTTGTAAATTAGTCTTTCTCCCTCTTTAAGAAAAATATTGTTTCAGTTATTTTTCCCTACGAGATCTTGTTTAATATATTGGTGCTTTTTCCTTTTTTCCTTTTTGACTAAATCAGCTAAAGGGCATGCGATTTTATTAATTACATTTTATATACCAGAGTTTCTATTTGTTGATTCCATTTTTATTTGCTATATATGATATTATTTATTACATTCCTTGCATTTCTACTTGTTTTGTTTTTGTCTTTTACTAATTGTATGAACTGGTAATAAAATTCAAGTATTTTCATTGCTAAAATTTTTAAGACTTTTGTAATCTTCTTGGCGTTTGGGAGTTTGCTCCTTGTTCTCATATGTGGTGATTTTTATTATCACTATTTTTTAGAAATGCTTTCATTTAGGTGACCCGTCCCATGGGCTTATATTTACATAAGTACAAGATTTATTTAGTAAGATTTTAAAAAATGTACTGGGTGAATGAGTTTTAAATTATTAGTAGTTTTAAAATATTATTACAATGTGGATCTTAGAGTTTTTGGTTAAATTTTATATTGTAGAAGATGTATTGATATTTCCCTTGCAGTCATTTTTTTTCACAAATCTTTCCCTGAATTCGAGAATTGGTGAAGTAGATATTTGTCTACTTCCTGGGAATGAAACTTGATACACACTGTGAGCTCTGTCTAATTGACTATATTATTTAAGAACTATATTTTACTTATTGTCTCTTTGCTTGTTCTGATTAGGTGCTAATATCTCCTATTATTGTGGGTTCTGCCTGTTATCTTCTTGCTTTTACTGTACTGATTCATGGAAATTTTTTTTATTATTTAATGCATGGACTTGAAAAATTGTAATATGATTGCACGTATAAGCTATGAATTGTGGCTTCTGCTTTTAAATGAACTTCGCTACATTTATTTATTGCATTCAATGCACAGGAGTGGAATTCTACATTTGTGGTGTTGGCATCACAACCTTGCCCTGCTCAGACACTCCTCTCCTGACCTTTTATTTTATGTAGGGGGAGCGTTGAGTAATTTTGTTTGTTTTGTGGGCCACACCTGGTAGTGCTCAGGGCTTACGCCTGGTTCTGCATTTAGGAATTACTCCTGGCAATGCTGGAAGGAACATATGGGGTGCTGGAAATAGAACCCACGTTAGCCATGTGCAAGGCAAGTGCCCTGCTATCCTAATTCTCCAGCCCCCATCCCTGATCTTCTGAAACTAAGCATTTTCAGTGCCTGACTAGACAGATTAGGTCAGTTTCTCATGCATCGTCTGTCTGCAGCACTTTGGAAAGTAGTGCTCCATCACTGTGTTCGTGGGAACTTAAAACATAGCTTTCCCATCATAAACTAACCCTTGTTTCAGTAGCTCATCTGAACTGGGAATCCCATTTCTTTTTTTAATCACGATGGTGAAGATCACTTCTTATCTGAGTTGGTAGTCTTAATATCAGGGTGGTTAAATAAATATAGGGTGGTTAAATAAATACAATTTTTGTTGACTTTTTTTTTGCCAAACTGGTAGTAATTGGTGGAGTGGGAAGCTACTCCTAGTTTATTGCTTTGGGTTTGTTCCTGGCATGCTTGGAATTGAACTCGGAGCCTCACACTTGCCTGACAAGTGCTCTACTACTCATCCACATCCCCAGCCCCTCAAATAAATGAACACATTAAGAATCTTTAGACAGATAAACACTGAGTTGTGTTCAGTGACTTACTTAGTTCTGGCATGTTTTCAGTGCATTTGATCCATGCATGGGAACTTTCTGGTATTGACCAGAAAAATCACTTCAGAAAGTGTGACCCAGGCCTTGAGTTCTCTGAAATTCTGATCTCTGTATGGTTTAACCTACTAGTTTCCTAGTCACTCTAAAGGTCAGGCACCCTTGTCTTCATTATGGGCAAATTATTTACCTATCCCCCACTTGTCCGAGTTTTTCAAAGTTCTTTCTTCTGTACCAAGAGCTAAATTTCACACTTGACTAGAAGACCTTAAATGGTTTCAGTGATATAAATGGAAATCAACCCAGTATTGGATTATCATTAAAACAAATTTGAGATTTGCATTTTCACTGTGGTCTGGGAGTCAGCACGCCTTATCAGTGCACCCCTCATGGGAGTTTCAGTGCTGAAACACATGTGCACCATTTCCCATGCCCAAAGATAGTCTTGAAGATCAGTTTCCCTTTTGAGTCCTCTCTGTTCCACCTCACTCTGATTCTCAGGAGCAATCTGCAGGGAAGAGCAACAGATCACAATTTGCTATTCTTATTTGTTGTTGTTGTTGCTTTGGTGGCAAGGGGTGAGGGGTGACACACACGCAGATGCTCAGGGCTTACTCCTGGCTCTGCACTCCGGAATCATTCCTGGCAGTGCACAGGGGACCATATGGGTTGCTGGGGATCGAACCTGTGTTGACTGTATGCAGGGCAAGTGTCTTACCTGCTATGCTGTGCCTCTGGCCACATGTATGTTTTCTTGTAACAAATGACCACTTGAGCATCAGTAGAATTTAACAATGAACAAGATTGCCCTACCTGACTGAAAGGAGGTTTTAATCTACCAGAAGAAGCAGACACATGTAGCCTTCACAGAATGGGCTGATAGTGAGCTTCCACCAAGCTTTACTCCTGTTGCATTGATTCATGCCTTCTGCTCCAGGTTGCAAATCTTGATGACTGAAGCATAATATATGTTACAAATTGCCATGTATCTTGACTGCAAATGAACTCAGAGAGAGAAAGCAGGCAGAGAGGAACATAAAAGGTTCTGCACAATTTATCTGGGCATTTGTTTATGAGATTGAGCTCCGACTGGGTATCAGAGTCATCCTGTCTGGAAGAGGAAGCCTCTTTCCCCATAGGATATTTTACCCCATGCCTAAAACACTCCTAGTGAGCATGTCTTGTGTGCAAACTTTCATTCTGCCTGTGAGCATGTGTGTTCATGCTTAACTGAGTCAACGTCGACATTTCCCTGAACATATTACACCAAATGTACTTAACAGCAATTAGAATGTGTGCTTCCTGCTGTGTGCAAATCTCCCCAGAAAACAAAACTCTCCTAACTGACAGTATAAGTAATTCTGAAGATTAAAGCTAGTGATTTTCAGAGCACTTGGTACGTTTGCTTCCTGCAACTATCAAGATTAACGAAGAAATTCATTGATCCCATTTCACTTCCCTGAAGCTTGCATGTGGGCCCCAGGGAGTACATTCCACTCAGATCTGTGATTCCAATGAAGACTTGATATTGCTTTCTTTGATGGCTATGATGCTGATTTAGTGGCATTGCAAAGCGATAAAGTGTCTGAAGAAAACAAACCAGTTCCTGTACAGTTTTTCAGGAAAGGCACCTGCCCTCCCCTTCCCCAGAAATGTCTTCTGGAAGGGTCTTGAGGGAAGCAGAACCAATCGGCAGCTCTTGGAGGCTGGCTAGGCTCAGCCTGGGAATGTGGGATGGATCTCAGCCACTGGGACACCTCGTGACTGTAAATGCACAACCTTGAGCATTCTCAAAGTATGACTATGGAACCAGTTGTCTTTGCTTTGCCTGCTGGACCTTCCAATCATCTCCCTGACTAGAGTGTTTAGTAATGTGTCTCCATGGAAGCAGCAGACCAAGGACTCCTTGCCAGGATCATTCTTGGTCTTTCTGTGGGGTTTGTGTCCCCTGGGAACTTATTAGAACTGGGTCATACATGCTGGATGAGAACCTGCCTTTGAAATGGCTCTCCAGGGCTCCAGAATGTCATCAGGGCTGAGTGGCCCTGTCTGAGTCCAGCCTGCTCAACGGCTGGACCCAGACAGCTCTTCTTCTGGAGTGTAGGGCTCCATGTACTGGACAGGGACCTCACCTGTGCTACTGGTGGGAGACACTCCAGGGAAAAGTCCATCCTTCCCTGCTCTTACCGAGACTAAGAGTTTTGGTGAGTCCAACCGCTCTAAAACCACCTGAGATGCTGTGCAGAGAGCAGCAGGAAGAACACACGTCACTTCCCACCAGGATGAGGTGCTTGCATGAAACAGCTCCCAGGGGTGCTGTACTAGCACAGGATGATAGCAGCACAAAGTACCAGAATTTCCAGATTAATGAGTAGCAACTCAGTCCTTTTCTTCTACCTTTTTCACAAGCACTTAACTTGCCATGCATCCTGGATACCAGCAAGCCCACTAGCTCCCTAGGGTGGAACAGGACTGGAGGAGCCCCTGATGGGTTTGCAAGGCTCCCCTGAAGCTCCAGGACACACATCAAGAAAGGTCTTCAAGCACTGCTGGTCATCAGCAGATCCCAGCTGGAGGTGCCCTCCAACTTGTGGCTTGATATTTATGCATGTCTTCCTAGCTGACTATTTGGCTAATTGGGGCCACTTTTTTGTCCAGAAACCCTATGGTTTTGAGTTCCTACTAAGACTCACCCTTTGACTAATATTCCACTTCTTTTTAAATCTTCTGCTTTCCCTGACAACCCTACCTGCACGCAGATAGTAGTTGGAGAGATGTGCTTTGAAATTCTCCAGGTGTCACCCGCTCCCAGCCCTGGCGCAGTAGACAGGTAAGGAGGTGGTCTCTAGAAAGGGATTCCTGATTTAGGAATGTTTCACGTGCATTAGAACATGTGAGTCAACTGAGGGACCTCTACTGGGCAGAGAGGGTTCTACCTCCTACCTGACCAACTGTCCCACTCTCATACACTGACTAGCCCAAGGCTGAGGGCAGTATTTTGAAAAGTGAGTCCAGATGCTACTGACTTATAAGGGAGGGTTCAACTCTCAGCTGTGAAAGCTCTTCACATTCAATAGAGAGCATGCTCTGTGTCCAGAATGTGAGACTTCCTGGGTTAGAATTGGGATACCCTACTCTCACTCCATTCCCATCAGTCATGCGATTGTGAGGGCCAGTAGCCTATACTGCCATTGTTGCTTTGGGTTTTCATAGATAATCTAGCTTATAAAGTCCCATATGGGTATAAAGGTTCAGTGTGTTCTAGGTGACTTTTGCTCCTATTAGTGATTCGAGGTGTTTGGAGCTTAAAGTAGATGAGGCTGTGCTGTGAGGTAGGTTAGGTGCATTAAATGTATTTTGGGATGTTTGGGTTTCAAATCCAAGACCTCCCACATGTAAGGTTATGTGTGCTACCATTGAGGGGATTCCAGATCCCCTTAATTGTATTTGTAACCTGTTATACTTTTAATGTGGAAGGTTTATTGGGAAGTAACCAGTCAACAGGCGAGCAAGGTCACTACTGATTTTTAATTCCTCAAACATAGCTTGCTGATCTGCTCTCCTGGCATTCTGGACCTTGGTTCTCCTTATTTTCCTCTCACAGTTATCTTGAATAAGACCTCTGCTCCTGCTGGATCCTCACAGCATCCACCCAGGCCCAACCCCTCTTCTTCTGTGATGTGTTTGTTGGAGAAAAATTCTCTGTTCTGTGTCACCTTCCCAAATAATGCTCTTCCTATCAATATTGGGTTTTTTTGGCTTTTTTGTCACATCTGGAGATATTCAGGGGTTACTCCTGGCTATACACTTCTGTCAGTGTTTGGGTAACCATATGGGATGCCAGAGATCAAACCCAGGTCAGCTATGTGCTAGATAAATTCCCTCCCTGCTGTACTGTCACTCTGAACCACCTATCGATATTTTTTGTTGGATTGTTGGGCCTCACCTGGCAATACCCAGGGATTACTCTTGGCTCTATACTCATAAATTACTCCTGGCAGTGCTTGGGGGTTCATATGGGATGTGGGGGATTGAACCCAGGTTATCTTGTGAAAAGCAAATTCCTTAGCCACTGTACTATTGCCCTGACCTTCTATCAATATTCTTTAGGGCCACCATGTAACAGAAAACATTTTATGGTGTGTTGTAGACATTCCAGCCCAGCCAACCCAGGTTCGATTCTTCCTCCCCTCTCAGACAGCCTGACAAGCTACCGAGAGTATCTCGCTCGCACGGCAAAGCCTGGCAAGCTACCCGTGACATATTCAATATGCCAAACACAGTAACAACAAGTCTCAAAAAAAAATGGAGACGTTACTTGGCCTGCTCAAGCAAATCGATGAACAACGGGAGGACAGTGATACAGTGATACAGTAGACATTTCAATATTTTTCATTAGAGTTCATGTGAAAATACTCATAAAAGCCATTTTAATGCACACATGCATTTATGCACACACACATACACACACACACAAAGAACCAGGGATTAAACTCTCTTGGGAAGAAAAGAGTTTGATGTTTCAGGATACTCATTCTTAAAAAGTCATTACTTTGTCTGCTAGACCTTAGCATGCTTCCCGCCTGCAAGCAGGCTTGCAGGCTGGCGGAACAGGGAACAAGGCGCTTTGAGGATATTGGAGCAGAAACCAGAGGGATTCATTTGCTGGGGCTGAATGCCAAGTGCAGATTCCTCATTGCAAACCTTCTTTCCTTCTTCTTCCAGGCTTCTGGGAGGAATCGCGTTCATTCTCTGCATCCGTGATTTCCACTACTACTTGTCATTAGACTCACTGCTGAAATGATAGTAGCAAGTGTCTGGTTTTCTCATAATATAGATTCTTAAAGGGTATTTTTTGTAATGTAAAGAATTTCCACAAATAATTGACTGTGATATTTATCGATTACATAGGTCAGAGAGAGCAAAGATTCCGTTCAAAACCCAGCCCCCAGCCCCATTCCTCCCAACAAAGGTCACTCCTGTCAGCTGTTTCCTTGTATCTGTCCAGCATTTTCTAAGGTGTGGATATACTGGACAGCTTCGTTCTCAATTCTGAAGGAAGCACTAAGTTGCTCTCCTGGGGATTTGCCTGTGTATGCCTTATCCAGTGGCATATGAGAAGTGTGTCTTTGCTCACGCTTGGCATCACCATATAAGTTCTGCCTTCAATTTGTTTTGTCAGTCTGAAGGATAAAAACCCTATTTCCTTATAGCTCCGGGATGTGTTTCTTTGATGACTCTGAGATTGATCATCTTTTCATATATCTATTGAGTATTTCTGCCTCATTGGGTTTCTGAGAGAGATATGTTCATGTCTGTGATTATGAATTTGTCTTTCACTTCTTGGGTTTTAATATATTTTACTTGGCTTATGATTAAGCTATATTGCAGTTGAGGATATCTTTGACTATTTAATTGACTTTTGTCAACAAAGAAAATTTTCCATAGCTTGAAAGTGGCTTAAAGGACTATAGTTTGGATATTTCAGTAGCCCTGGTGTGATCCCAGTGCCACCTGGTTCCCTGAGACTCCCAGGTGTGACCCCTGAGCATGGAGAGGGGATAGCAGTCCTCTGACCCTGGTTCTCCTCACCCAGTTTCTTTTCATGGGAGTTTCCCTGCCTATGTAACAAAGGGGAAGGCTAAAGGGACATCATTTCCGGCTCAGTAGCTACTGTCATGTCTGGTCCTTTGCTTTTGATGGAGCTATTCCTTTGTTTCCCATGGAATCTTTATAGTGACTTCCAGAATTTCTGGGGGGAGAGGCAGTGTTAGGGATCAGACTGGAAGCCTCACACTTATACTGTCCACTAAGCCATCTTCTTAGCCCCTATTGGTGTTTTTGAGTTAATGTGGTTTCTCTTGTGACAAGTGGGGATAGACTAGGATGAAGTCCCCTCATGCCTGATGCCACTGGGACATGGAGAAATCCCACATGGCAAGTTGCTTCCCTGAGCGGCTTCAGATACATCTGAAGACCACCTCTTTCAGCTAAGGTTTATTAGGGCCTCAATAGTGCCTCTGCAGTTGTAGATTTACCTTGTCCATGGTGCTGATGTTACTGTGTCTGGCATATCGAATACTCTCGGTAGCTTGCCGGGCTCTCCGAGAGGGGCGGAGGAATGGAACTCGGGTCGGCCATGTTGGCCGCTTGTAAGGCAAACGCCCTACCCGCTGTGCGGCTGGAGCGATAGCACAGCGGGTAGGGCGTTCGCCTTACAAGCGGCCAACATGGCCGACCCGAGTTCGATTCCTCCACCCCTCTCGGAGAGCCCGGCAAGCTACCGAGAGTATTCGATATGCCAGACACAGTAACAACAAAGTCTCCAATGGAGACGTTACTGGGCCCACTCGAGCAAATCGACGATCAACGGGAGGGCCTTTACCTTTACCTTTATGGTGCTGATGACTTGAGCAGGAAAAGAATCCATTCCTGCCAGTATTCAGGGAGCTGTGATCTATGTGGTCATCTTGATTCAAGCTAGGGAAGAAGGGTCTGCCCAAGATCCATCTGAAAATAGGTGTGTGGGCCAGAGATTTGGGATGGGACCATCTGGACCCACCTGGAAGGTGAATCCTGTTGGGGAGGTGCTCACACGGAAGGAGTGGGTAAGCAGAGACAGAAAGGTTAGCTGTGATCCCACAGCATCACCTGAGTGAGCTGCTTGGACCGGGCATGTCTCTGCCGTGTCCTTTTGACAGCCTGGAACTCTGCCTCTAAGGTCACGTCTTTGCTCGACTTTGAAGGGATGCTGCTCTTTGATTCAGACACATGCCATGGATTGTCATGTCACTCTCCAGCTCAATAGTCCCTGACATGAAGGCTTTCTGTGGCCGCAGGACCCAGTCTGAATATTAAAAACCACCTGCAGAACACCTGACCCACTGCTGTCTCCTTCTTCTCACCCAGTTACTCCCCGAAACGCGGGTTCTGTTTCTTAGTGGTTCCCCCATATGCCCTCGCTCTCTCTGGTTTTGTACAGGCTATTCATTTCCTTTTACTTAAAGAGTTTTCTTCTCCTTCCCTATGCGTCCTTCCCAGCTCTCACCTGTAAATTACCTACTCATGCTTCACAGCCCAGATCAAATTTTATCTCCTCTGCAAAACCTTCCCTGGGCAGACCCCATCTATCTCCTTGCAGGCAGAAACAAGCGCCAAGACATCCTGAACGAACGTCCCTGTGACATTTATCATAATTATGATTGACACATCCATTTATAGGGCTGTGAGCTCTTCCGGGTGGCAGTGAGATTTGTACAATGTTTCTATATCTTCAGCACTTTCTTGGTCCCCCTTGATGTTCAGTGTGTGCAAATGTCACAGTTAAGCTGATGTTTCCAGGTGATGTAGCTATGCTTGTCCTTCAGCATGTTAAAACGAAGGAAGAGGGTTTCTAGATGGACAAAGGACCCACATTAAAATCCATAGAGCAATGTTGCCTCTTATCTTTCGTGAAAATGGAGGCATTTTTGTGTGACTCAGTTTCTGGGGGTTTTCTCTCCCCTGCTCTTACTGGAAGGCAAAGGAATGTTTGGAATGAAATGAAACCACTGCCTTCAGCAACTTTATCAGTATCTCTGATCTGAAGACTGAGAGAGGGGACCCAGTCTTATTATTGGGATTCCAGAGCTGCATGCTCTGCACAACCTCTCTATGCCACAGGTGTCAGGAATGTGCCGAGGACAGAGAAGTTCAAAAGATAGAGTCACAGGCTTCAGGGACCCGAGAGACCTTGTATGAAAGGGGCAAACATAGGGGTAAGCCAATGCCTGGATGAGTTATTATGGCCAGTGACCTCTTGTGTTCTCTACTATTCTGTTGCTCCTTCATGGCACAAGGTGTGAGTTAACACAGACATCTCCAAATTATCCTAAGCTCTTGCCTGTGGATGTTAGTGAAAAGGGCATTGCAATGGGGAATTTTTTAAAAAAGAATGGAAATGAAAACATTTTTAGAAAGAATGAAAAGTTTCATGTCTGAAGGATGGTTCAAGTGGCATGGAAAATTCCAGACCATGCTGAGAAACCAGTGAAAATAGGATTTTAAAATGCTTGAAAAGGTTCTTGTTGGGCAGAAGAGATAGCATAGCAGGTCATGTGCTTGTCTTGTACGTGGCCAACCAGGATTTTATCCTTGGCACCCCATAGGGTCAACTGAGCCCACCGGGAGTGATCTCTGAACACTGAGCCGGGAGTAATCCCCGAACATCATCATAAATGGCTCAAAAAGAAAAGTCCTTTTCGTATTGTTCTACATGAGAGCAGATATCTGTCCATCCTTGGGTTAGGAATTAGTCACAAATGTCACAGGTCATTCTCTAAATGAGAACTAATAAATGGAACTAGATTCTCCGCAGTCCTTATTGGTGGCTCAACTTCTTTGTAACATGCTTGGGCTCACTGCTCCTGCCACATCTATTATCATTATAAGTGGCTGTTCCTACAGCCTTAAGAAATGGTGTAGCACTAAAGCTAACTTGGCTTGTAAACAAAATTATGCTTGTCCCCTGTGTGATCACCTGCTGTCCGCTCAGAGCCCTGGGATAACTGACTGGGAGGGCTCTGTGTGGAGGGGCAGGTTGATGTTTTGAATCTTTATTGAGGCGCTGGGATTTACAATACCGTTGGTGATGGTTTCATCCTTCAAAAGACATAGCACTCTTCCCCGTGTGCCCATTTCCCTTCACCAAGCTCCCAAGGCCTCTCCCATTCAACTGCTGAACACCCACCTAAAATAAAACTCAGTTCTGAAGATTAACCCTCCAGTTATGTTGCCATTGGCCATTTATTGCTTACTTACTGTGTATCTTTAAATCTCAGAGAGATAGTTCTGTATTTATCCCTTTTCTTCTGACTTCACTCAGTATGATATCCTCTAATTCCATTAATGTAGCAGCAAAATGCATGATTTTTGTTCCTTCTTACAGCTGAATAGTATTTCATTACTATGCCAAATACCAGTAACAATGATGGGTCTCATTCTCCTAACTCTGAAAGAGCCTTGAATATGGCACTTTTTAAAAAAAATATCTCAGGGCTAGGACGAAGGAGACGTTACTGGGTTACTGGGGCCTGCTCGAGGCAATCGACGAATAACAGGATGGTCGTGGTCGTGATCGTGATCGTGACATGTATATACCACACCTTATTGATCCATTCACCTGTAGTTGGACAATTGGGTTGCTTCCACATCTTGATTCCTTTACTAAATGCTGAAGTAAACATAAGTGTGCATATATCCTTTCAAATGAATGCTTTTATTGATGCCAAGAAGTGGTGTTGCTGGGTCCTATGAGAATTATTCATTCTTTCTTACCACAACCCTGCCAACACTGACTGTTTCCAGACTTCTGATACATGCCTTTTCCACTAGTGTGAGATGGTATCTCATTGTTGCTTTGATTTTTATTTCCCTATTGGTAAGTATTTCCCTATTCCATATGTCTATTGGCCATCCTGGGGGATGGGTGTTTTAGATCTGTTCCTCAATGCCTCCCCCTGCCTCCCCCCCCACCATATTGTGGATAAAGAAGTTGGTGCACCATTTCAGCAGAAGACGTGCTTTTACAGGTGGACCAGGTAGCTGGGGGCCAGGCCGTGCCATCTTCCTCCCGTGTCTGCACCAAAGGGGCTTCACAGGCTGGCTCCATGCCTCACGTTTATGCCATGATGGCAGCCCTGTGCAGCCTGCGCACTGAGGCAAGCTTGCAAGCTATGCAGGTCCCTTCACTCTGAAAATGTGTGGCTGTCACTGCATGCTAATCTAAATGGAGGTGTTTGTCTATGTTCTATCTGCTCACTATAAAAAACAAGAACAGAACATCTATCAGAAGCAAGACATTTATTTATCATTTTCACCACCTACAGCAAAGTGACGTTTCATTATTGTTTTAATTTGGGTCTCTTTTATTCCAAGTGATGCTTTTCCTATTTTCATACATTATTTATTTCTTTTGCTCTCTGAGTTGTGAGTTTCTGTATTTTGCTTATTTGCCTAATGGTATTTAGGGGAAATTTTCGTTATCTTTTACTTTTTCATAATTGCTGTAAATTCTTTTTTTTGTGGGTTTTTTTTTGTTTACTAATTTTGTAATTATTGCCAAACCACTAAGGATTCTGCAATGTGCAGTGTTTGTATGAATATTCGCTTACATTTTATTTTGTTTCCTCAATATTTGGAGTTCTAAGTGTAGCTGTTTTATTATCTAAACGTTATTTGGAGGGCTGTCTAAAGGGGAATATTTCAGTATTTTACCCTATAGAAAAAATAGTAGATCCACTCCACTTTTTCAGTGAGTCTTTCCTTGTTGGCATAAATTCACTACAATCAGCTCTGTTCCTGGCTATTGGTTCTATTTTGCTTAGAATAGTCAACTTGTTCTTGATTAAGTTATGTGTATACAATTTTCACATATCTCGAGTTTCCTTTCTGCCCCATTAAAATATTTGTTATTAATATTTTCCGGTTAATTTTCAGGACAGTGTCAAAATAATTTCTCAAGTGATAAATTGCTTCCATTTAAAAAAAACCACCTGAGTAGTGCTCAGGGTATCAGGGGCCTCTCACAAAAATTCCCTTTTAACTGGACACATGGTTCAATGCTGCATGGGCCATTCAGTGCCAGAACTTTCCCACTGGTGCTCAGGGTCCTCCAAGACTCTTCCTGGTAATGCTTGGGAAACCATGTGGTGCCAGAGATCACAAATGCTGGGAGTGACCGTCACATGCAAGTCACAGGCATTAACCCCTATACTACCTCTCCAGGTCCTTCATAAAAAATGCTTTAAATTACATTTGTGGTATTTTTTTGTAGGAGTACTGCTATTTATTCAGCCACTGATTAGCTGATTGAATTGTGCATGAACTCCACCTTACTTTTTTTTTCTTTTTCCATTTTTTATAATTTTATTTATTGAATCACCGTGAGAACAGTTACAAAGTTACAAAGGGTCTAAGTCTCAGTCATACAATGAAACACCCGTACCTTCACCAGTGCCCATTCTCCACCACCAAAAATCCCAGTATGCCCCCGTCCCACACCCTCCCCCTGCCTGTGGGGCAGATGATTTCTACATTACTCTCTCTCTACTTTGATCACATTCACTATTTCGACACCAGACCCACCATTATTTAAGATTTTACCCCAACACTCAGATCTGCTGAAAAGGCAACAATAGACAATTTGTGTTCTATTGCTGGTTATGAATAACATATGATGTCGTGTGGCTGCAGTAGGGCCATGTGGTTTTGAAGTTCTGAAATTTTAACACTTAAATCTGGAGGGATTTCTGCCAAAAGCCGCTGGGTTTAGAGATCTGCTCCTGAGTCTCTGGGATCATGGCCGTTGAGCAGCTTGATGAGGAGCCAAAGAGGCCATTTGTGGGTGATGACTTGGGGTCTCATTGGGGTGGGGAAGACAGGCCCGGCTCCACTTCCCCCCCCCCCCCCCCGGTCCCGTGAGACCCAACAAGTTTCGTCACTGCGGGCCCAAGCCTGACTGTCCAATGGCCTCTGGAGGATGACAGCCACCAAGTCGCCAAGAGGGAGTAGGCGGAGGGACAGCACCCATTCCCCCCTGGGGTGGCCCGGTGACAGTAACTTACTGTGGGGTCCGGACACATTTCTGACAAAAGCCGCTGGGTTTCGAGATTTGTTTCTGAGTCTCTGGGATCATGGCCGTTAAGCAGCTTGATCAGGAGCCAGAGAGGCCATTTGTGGGTGATGACTTGGGGTCTCATTGGGGTGGGGAGGACAAGCCCGGCTCCACCCTCATCCCATGAGGCCCTGTGTCTCTCGTCACTGGGGGCCCAAATGTGACTATCCAGTGGCCTCAGACGGATGGCGGCCACTGGGCCGCCAGGGGGAGTAGGCCAAGGCACGAAACCTATTCCCACCTGGGTTGGCCCAGCACCAGTAGCCTACTGCAGAGACCAAACACATTTCTACCTAAAGCCACTGGGTTCTGAGATTCGTTTCTGAGTCTCTGGGATCATGGCCATTAAGCAGTTCAATCAGGAACCAAAGAGGCCTTGCCTCCAATTATACAGCTGAGCCGGAGGTGGTTTGTGGGTGTGTTTCCCACATACCTAACTTTTGGCCGTTTACTTTCTTGGTAAACTTTGCCCCAAATTTTTGGGGTCTGGCCAAAGGCACAGCAGCAATTTTTGGGGTATCTAGAAGTCTGAAAGCGCCATGAGGCTGCTGATGCACTCGCCCATTTGTGGTATTTTTAAATGTAGCACTGTAGCACTGTCACACTATCCTCCCATTGTTCATTGATTTGCTCGAGTGGGCACCACTGTCTCCATTGTGAGACCCGTTGTTACTGTTTTGGGCATGTTGAATGCACCACAGGGAACTTGTCAGATTCTGCATGTGGGTGGGATACTCTCGGTAGCTTGCTGGGCTCTCCGAGAGGGATGGAGGAATCAAACTCGGGTCAGCCACATGCAAGGCAAACTCTCTACCCACTGTGCTATCAATCCAGCCTGTTTCATCATTTTTAAATGATGAAAATTAACTTTGTTTAGTGTAAACCACAAGATTATTGTGAAATAGAAAGGAATCAACAGAAGTTGTTAAAAATCCCACCAGGCAAATCTTCCACGATAATTTCTTTTTCTCAGAGGCTAATCCCAAAGGATTTTGGAGTGCAGTGGGCCTGAGCTTGAAGTCTTACTACCAGCACTCATGTAGCACACACTGCCCTTTGGGCAAGGAACTCTGAGTCTCTGCTTTCTCATTGGCAAACGGGAACACCAATACCATTCTTCTTGTGCTACTATATCTAGGCACACACCTGCCTATGTGTCGGGAATCTCTCTCTACTGCCTGTCTTCTCTCCTCCTCTGAGCCCCCAGCCTAGATGGATTGGCTGAGGCCACGAGCCTTCCTCCTGCTGGTGTTTAGCTTCACCTTGTTCTTCTGGCCAAAACAACTCATGAACTAAATTAAGATCCAAAAGGTGATCTGAATTTAAGTAAACTCTTCCTCTTTGTTTATTTTCTAAATGAAAACTAGATTCCTCTTCTCCTCCCTTTGTTGTTGCTGAGATGGCAGTTCTTTTGGTTATTATTATAGACCAGCAGTAGTTCAGTGGTTGTTGATGCAATGACAAGTAGTTGTTGTCTGCGGTTGCTATGACAGGAATGGTGGTTTATTGTTTGTTGTTGTTGCAATGCGAGGCCTTTGAAGACCTGACCACTGTGCTCACACACATTTGGCTGAGGTACAGCAGAGACGGAGGTGACCACACACTTTGTTGTCATTCAGAAAATCCCAAAAAGCAGTTACTGAGAGTGTGGGAGCCAAAATCCAGCTGCGGCTTAAGCTGTTCGCCTAGTCCCAGGGATCTAGGGGTCCAAGTTCTTGGGTTTTCCACAAGAAAAAAATCAAGAGTGATTGAGAACTCTAAAGTTCAGGGAGCAGTTGATTGCAGATAAGCACTGTTTCTAAGTACAGAAGCTTTTTCAGTGTGGCAGACTCTACAGAGAATCCTACACTTATTGGCCTCCTGCCCCCCTTACAGCCTCCTGAAACCTATCTTCTTTCAAAAGACAAACAGAAAGTGTCCCCCAATCGCACGTGAGGTTACTAGTGCCCCCTTCATAGTTTCAGTACCCCTTGGTGGTAGCACCCTTTGTGCGAACACTGCTCTAGAGAGAGGAACTCCGCTATAAGGAGAGAATAGGGGTGTGTGGTTAAGGGGTGGAGCATTCATGGGGTCTCTGAAAGGAGGCTGGTGATTTCCTTGAGTCAGATCACTCCGTGGATTCTAACTATACTGGCTGCTTCCTGGGGTTGCCATGGCAATCGTAAACTGCCATGGTAGGAGTGGGTGGGATTTTTCTAATGTAAATTTTTCCAGCTTTTGGTCCCAGCATTTGTAATTCATTAACTCAGTTAGCAGAAACGTACCAGGTTTCAGGGCTCTGTGTGGAGGCTTGCAAGAAAAACCTGATCAAAACGGGAACTGATCAAATATGGCAAGGAGAGATGACCAATATTTGACATGTTAAAGGACAGGGCAATGTCATCGGTCCATGTATAGCATGGAGATATTTGCTTGAGGGAATAACAGAATGTGGGAGCCCTGCTTTGCAATGTCTGCACAGTCTGCACAATATTTTTTTCTGCGAGAGAACAGTTTTCTGGTTCCTTCCCCAACTAGGGTAGCTGTTGTCACATTTGCACTGGCTCTCCTGTCTCTGGATCACATTCGGGCACGTGGAGTTGTGCCAGGGATTAAACTCCAGGTCTCAGCCTCATTCTTGCAATGCAGATACACTTGCTACTAAGCCCCAACATAACCTCTTCAGAGACAACAGCTTCCAAGTCACATAGCCAGGAGGGGCCAGACAGATAGTCCAGTGGGGTCCGGAGCTTGCCAGAAGGGAGAGCAGAGCCAGGAGTAAACCCTGAGCACTGCCAGGTGCCCCTCCTCCCAAACAAAAAACAGAGTGGCAATGGATTGAATCTGATGCATATTCCCTAGTTGTGCCAAGAGGATCTGCTAAATTTTCAGCGATTTTTTTCTTTTTTCTTTTTTTCTTTTATTTCACCCGGCAATGCTCAGGGGTCACTCCTGGCTCTGCACTCAGGAATTACCCCTGGCGGTGCTCAGGGGACCACATGGGATGCTGGGTATCGAACCCGGGTTGGTCGTGTGCAAGGCAAATTGCCCACTTTGCTGTCCCTCCAGCCCCAATTTTCAGTGATATTAGAAGGTAAAGGCAGGGCTGGGGTAGGACTTAGGTTGGGGGAAGGGATGCATACAGGATCTGACTCAAATAGGGAGATCTGTCTTCTGCAAGACCTTCTGGATGGAAATAACAATATAAAAAGCAACAATGACACTGAGCCAAAGGGCAGGCTGACCGGGTGTGGGAATAAACAGGAGTGCTTTTTCAGGGTCAGAGGAATCAGAAGGGCTTGCCTGGCCAATTTGGCTTGGCCATGAAAAGGCGAAACAGCTAGCCTGCTGATCCATTTCTCCTTGGGGTGCTGCAGTTATGGGGCAACAACCTTCAGGACCTGATTGGAGTGCTGGGAGGGGTGGGGCGGGAGGAGGCTAGGCTGCTGACAGCCCATGCTTTATGGCCTTCAATGCTAGAAAGAATCCCACCAAACAAATCTGGAAGCTTCGGGGCCTTGGAATACGGTTATCTATCATTTCCAATTTGCATCATTTCCTAATGCGTTCCGCCCCTTGTGCTGTGGTTGGGGCTGTCCCTTCTCATTCCACTCACCTTATAAAGATTCTAGAATAAATATTATGTATGAAAAGCTCAGCTATATTTCTTGTGCCCTGTGTGCATCGAGGGTTTCTCGGCTCTGACCTGGAACTGTCCATATTAATTTCCCTCTAATTGTTTTTAGAGATTCTGTTTCTGTGCCATTGCTTAATAGAACTCTGGAGCTTTCCTTTTCGTTCTCTTCGGGTGCAAAGAGCAAGATAAACTCGATGCTAAATACAGAGGTCCACTGGCAGAGCTGGGAGTCCCGAGGAGATCCTAGGGCCCCTTTCCCTTATGGGCAGAATATTTTCCATGGGTGGGAGTTGGGACTGGAACTTGGGTGCCAGGGGAGTCACCTCTCTGATGAAACAATCTGCTGCAGATGGAGAGGCGGGAGGATGGGGGAGACCGTGTCTGACCCACCCACCTTGCCGAGTAAGCTGCGCTGTGTGGGTGCCGTTGCTAAGACTGTCATTGGGAACGTTTGTCTTCATGGCTCAGAGGAAAGAGATTTCCCAGGACAACATGGGAGTCAGCACGTCCCAAAGCTCAAAGATTCAAGAGAGGGTTTGGGGAGGATTCCGCATGTTTACCAGAACCAGCCCGGAAAAGGAGGCCTGAGCTTCGCTGGCCCTAATGTGCTCCAAGATGGCCTGTCTTGTCCCTGGACCAGGCTGTCCTGTCTCTTCTGTTCCTGGGCCAGGCTAGTGTGTCTCTGGTCAGTTCTGGCATGTGACCAAGATGTAGACTACAGACTGGTGGCCATGGGTGGTGCTTGCAAGCTGGTGGCATGAGTTTCACCCCTCCTTTCCCTGAAAAAAGCTCTGAGGGCTCTTCTACTCGACCCAGAATAAAACAAGTGTAGTGGACCCTGAGGACCATGGCTCAGCAGCGCCCACACACCGTCTACTGTCTGTAGCTTCTATGAGTTGATGGGGCTTAGGGTGGTGATTTGTTGCAGGTGCAACAATGCACTGATAATCTCCTAGTTTTCCAGGATCACTCTCTTCATCTGCTGCACCTCACTGAGTAGTCCAGAGGGTAAGGTGCTTAGCAGGCCCATTTAATCCCTGCCACTGCATAGGGTCCCCCGAGCACTGCCAGGAATGATTCCTGAATAAAGAGTCAGGAGTCAGCCCTGAGTACCACTGGGTGTGGCTCCAAACCCAAAGCAAACCAACAAAAGTCTGCTGCATTGCTCACCAATGACATTCTAGCTAGGATGCAATCTGGGTCAGCTCTGTAGCTCGTTGACGAGGGGCTTCCGGTTGATAGTAGGCTATTAGTAGTTTGAGAAGTCAAACATTATATTCTGATTTTCAACTTCCTTCCAAATCAGATCTCCATGTGCTTCTATAACTATGCCATCTTGCATGCAATGTAGGGGGCTTTCTAAGATGGCCACGAAACCCCATGCTGTATGTGAAAGAGCCAGAAGACTACTTCGGTGACTTGTGGGCTGGCTCCATAGAGCCGATACTGGGACACCACTCTGTGTGTGCTAAATGCAGAAGAGCTGCAGCCCTCAGTCTTAGGGAATGGAGCCTCTCAGCCATGCAGACCAAGCTCCCTAGAGACCAGGCACCCCAAAAGAGCAGCTCATACATCCTGTTCAGCCTTGCATCTTACTTTGCAGCATTCGCGCTGTTGCTAAAAATGGTTGTGTTTTTCCTAGGCATGAAGAAAAGTCTTGATAAGGGGAAAAGAAAATAGTGGGACGGTGGCTGTTTCATGCACTTGACCCGAGCAGTTTTCAGCATCTGAGGCCTCACTGGGAGACAGTGGACTGGGGTTTTCAGGATGGTGTCTCTTAAGTGTTGAAGTTCCATCTCCCATATTATAATTACCAGAGGTGGTGAGTGGTGCCAAGAGTCACAGAGAGGATAAAGAGGGAAGGTGTTCGGGGCTTCTCTTTTTCATGCAGGAACCACTCATCTGCCAAGTATCAGGCACATCTCTGGGGAAATGAGAAGAAATGACCCCACTAACTGTCAGCAGGTGGGAGAGACTGGAAGTGTTCATTGAAGTCTAGCCGGTCATCCATTTGGGGGCAAATTTCAGCAGTGACAATGAGGGGCTGGAGCGATAGTACAGCAGGTAGAGAGTTTGCCTTGCACACTGCTGACCCAGGTTTGATTCCCAGCATCCCATATGGTCCCCCGAGCACTTCCAGAAGTAATTTCTGAGTGCATGAGCCAGGAGTATCCCATCTCCGGGTGTGACCCAAAAAGAGATCATGATCACGATCATCCTGTTGTTCGTCAATTTCCTCGAGCAGGCACCAGTAACGTCTCCTTCTTCCTAGCCCTGAGATTTTAAAAGAGCCATTTCAATGCTCTTTCGGGATTAGGAGAATGAGACCCATCATTGTTACTGGTATTTGGCATATTGAGTACGACACGGGAAGTTTGCCAGACTCTGCTGTGACCCAAAAAGCAAAAAAAAAAAAAGTGACAACAAGCGTGTTTGCACTTTAGGAAGGATGGTCTGATGGCAAGGGGTGGATTGAGGATGACTTAAGAGGGGCAGGCTGAAGAAAAAGCCCTGCAGGAGTCTGGGGGTGGCATTGAGGAGGTAAGTGATGAGAGCTGCAAGAAGACAGTAGACATGCAGGGAAAAGGGTAAGTGGCATGAGGAAACCCTAAAGGTGGCAGAGTACCCCGGATCTGGGTGCTCAGTATATGGGTCATGATTGTAACTCAACTCCCTGAGGTGTCTGTGATGAAGACAGAAAGCAACCAGGAAAGAGGGGTTCATAAAGCATCTTTTTCAAGGTGGAGCAGGTGGGATGGACCTGTTTCTGTTTAGTTGGTCCTAACTCATGGCATGGGGAGCTTTTGGCACACACCAGCCAAATCCAGTCTAACTGGTACCCTGAGTGCTCATGGCTATGTGAAATTCCAACAGCAGTCAAGGCCAAGACTATTGTGCACTGACCTGTGGAGGTCAGGGCTGTGGGGTCAGAGGTCAGGGACCATCCGCCAGGACCTTTTTGGCTTTGTATGTGTATGTGTGTGTGGGGGGTGGGGGGGATCATATGAAGTCCGCACCATTGGCCACAGGGTGAAGGGGGCAGAATGGGGTCCCTGAGGATCTCTGGGTTCAAGGAAGTCTCTGGACAGGCGAACACACACAGCTGGAGGAGACAGGTGTCTGCAGGGCCCTCCAGCATGCTTTGGGAACCGCACTGGGCTCTGGCTGTGAAGCCTGTGCAGGAACCCACCTGGGCTGTCTTAATGGGATCACAGACATAGATGGGAATGACTCAGGCCCTGGCAATGGGCATCCCTCCCCTCCTGATCTGTACACCAGACACTACTTGCTGCCTCCTAGCAGGTGACTGGTAGTAAGTATGTGATTCTGGAACCCCAACTGGAGCTGATGGCACTGAGGGTGCCCCGCTTGCCTCCTCCCTGCCCTTGGAGACTTGCTCCATGGTTATGAGGTGTAGTGCCTCCTTCCTTGTGTCTATACACATGTCCTCGACTTCCCTGCCTTTTTAGAGTTCTGCAGCCTGGGAGGCCAGTGGGGAGGCCTGTCTCTCTGTCTGTCTGTCTTTCTGTCTTGGTCTGTTTGTCTGTTTCATGGTCAGGATGGCTGGGGGTCCAGCACTGACCCCATATGAGCTTCTGGCCTCTTTCCTGAACTGCTGACACTCACCTGGTTTGAGTGGGGCTGGCCTGGGCCCCCCAGAGGCCTCCAGGTGCCCAACTCTGGGCACTTTCTACAGGAGGGGCTTCTCTGCTCCACTCTGCTTGCATGGGAGGGGACCTCCAGATCCATGTGGCTTGGCTGCACCATCTGAAAGGCAGTGAGCCAGTGAGGATTAATTTGTCAACTCCTGGGGCTTGAAACCTTATCTGCTCTGATGTTCCTATAGTCGGGGCCCCCTCTTTCTTTGGCCACTTTCTTTATCCACCCCACCCCAACCCCCTGTGCATTTGTGTCAGAAGCCATGGGAGGGAGCCAGTCTCTTGCCCACAGGAGGGCTTGGTGACTGTTTGTCCTCAGCCACTGATGGGAGCTGTGAGGGGGATTTGGTTCAGTCAGGCCCAGTTGGCATCCCTGGAGCTCAGACAAGCATCTCGGTGATGGGAACGGTCTGTGCTCACATTCCTGCCTCCTGTTCACCCTGACACAGGATGGGAGGGGCCTGGGAGTGAGGCAAGACCTGAGCCCCAGTGCATCTGAGGGAGAGTCCTGGGTGCACCCTGCATGTAAGGTCTTGGCTGGGTGAAGATTCTTGAAGCCTGGTCCCTTGGGGAGAGCAAGGAGGGTCAGAGGACCCAGCAGGACTGAATGGCCTTCCCAGTCTAGGCATGCTGCATCTTCCCGGGGATGTTATTTATTCTATCTTTATATTGGTGGAGAGGGTTCTCAGCAGAGCTGAGGGGACACAAGGGCCACTCCCTGAACCTGGATACTCCAGTGCTGGGACTGGTGGTTTGAGGCTGCCAAAGCCACACCCACTGGCAGTTGGGAGCCACTTCATGCTGGGGATCAAATCTGGGGATTGTCTGGGCTCTGCAGCCCTTTGAACCTCTCCCGGGCCCTTGACAACCTGTGCGAATCTTGGACAACTTCAGGGAGAAGCGGCATGAGCACCTGCCCGGGCTGAATGGCAGGGTGGGGTCCTTCCTCCACCTTTCCTCAGTTCCTGAAGGACACTGAGACCCATTCCCTGCAGGTGCCCATGTTCTGGTTCACCCTGGCATCACCCGCTCCACCCGGAGGTCCAGCTCAACTCTTGATCACAGCCAGACCCCCTGACCTATGGGTGGAGACGGCGGGGCTGGTGTCGTGCAATGGGCTTTGTGTTCAATCCCAAGTGCCAGAGAAGCGGCTGAAAGCGAAAAATCAAAGAACCCAGAATAAGTGATCCCAGTTGGGGGAGTGTAGGCGGAAGCTGGACCGAGAACTGGCTCTCCGCCAGCCGCTCAGGGTGGCTCCAGCCCTCAGGAAGGACCTTGTGGGTGCTCTCCTCCCTCGGATCACCCAGCAGTAAATGAGATGATTCCCATCGACTGCCCAGGAGCCTGTCAATAACCATTCTAATCTCCCCAGCAGCCCCCAAAGTGAATTTACAGCGAGGCAGTGAAATTGAGGCTGCGTGATCAATGCATCCCTGGATGGTCTCCTCTAAGAGACACAAATGGATATTGTAACAAAACTTTATTTTCCTCCGAAAATTGCCTGCATGATGAATATGGCCCGCCACAGCCCCAGCTGCTCAGCATAAAAAACAGCTGCATTCCTCGTTCCCTCTTCAGCTCCTTGTCCTTCTCACTCACCCCTGCGTCCTGGCTCCTTTGTTTTGCTGCTCATGGTGCTATTTATTTTGCTATCCTGCATGAGGAGGAGGAGCAGGGCATTTGGAGAGGCACCCACTTGCTGCTCTATTCTGTTTTGTTTCAGCTGCGTCTTTCCAACATGGCTCAGTCGGAGCATAAAAATCAAATTCCTGGTGCTTGGGGATAGACTTCCGTGGGGCTCAGCTCCAAATCCCAAACCACGTGCTCTTGGCCCTCAGTGCAGCCTGGAGTAGGGCTCAGCCCTGCCCCCTGCCTTCGGTGGGCGGGGGAGTGGCAGGAGGGGAGAGGGTAGGCCCCCCTTCTCCAGCTCCATGGGGGGAGTAGGAATGACTCTGAGAATATATGGGGCATGGTGACCTGTGTGGGTAAGAAAATCGGAAAGGGAGGAAGGGCACTCTGGTTCAGTGCTGGAGTGCAAAGGTGTCTTAATTAAGGTTCCCCCAGGAACAGACCCTGAAACAAATATTTGAGTGCAAGAAGGTAGAGCACCCCAGAGGAGTGGGGAAGTGTCCTCCAAAGGGACATTTATGCAGACTTCTGTCTCAGATGATGAGAGCTCAGACTTGAGGGAATTTTCTGTCCAACCTGTTCCTCAGACAAACGTGCTTGGGCCTCGGGTCCTGGCCTCACTCCTGGCATTTCTGCCTGGGAGCAGATGGGGCAACCAGGTAACTCAACCAGGTAACTCTTGGAGGTCAGCAAAGCAGGCTATCTGCAGACAAATGCAGTTACAGGGATGTGGAGGCTGCATCCACTCACCTTCGTCTTTTTCGGCAGGGTTCTCAGTTCTCAGTTGAGTGTTCGCCACTTAGAAGCCCCTGTAATGCTGGTGTGCAGCCCAGGCCAGCTCTGACCGGCTCTGCCTTCTCTTCTCCAGGTGTAAGGAGCTGAAGTACTCCAAGGAGCTGCCCCAGATATCCATCATCTTCATCTTCGTCAACGAGGCACTGTCGGTGATCCTGCGCTCCGTGCACAGCGCCGTCAACCACACGCCCACGCACCTGCTGAAGGAAATCATCCTGGTGGACGACAACAGCGACGAAGGTCAGACTGGCTGCCCGCCTTCATGGGGGAGGGGCGGGGGTAGGAGAAACCAGCAGGGGCAGTCACGATTCCAGTGGGAGCAGGGGCTGGTACCGCTGGTCCTGCCACAAACCTTTTTTTTCCCAGGAGGATGTGAAGGCAAATACATGCGCTTCCCCTGAGTCTGCAGGTCTCTAGGAGATCACAGAAGTCACTGCTCTGCCTGCTTCTAGCAGAAAGGATTGAGGATTGGGGACGGTGTGGGAGGGCTAAATCCTCCACCAGCTGCAGCCCACTTCTATACTCCTTTCCCAGGGGCAATCAGAAAGTACAATTCTGTCTTCAGTTTGGGTGCCTATACTCGACAGTGCTCAGGGCTTACTGCTGGTCCAGTGCTTAGAGCTTATTCCTGTCTCTGTGCAGGATTTTCTCCAGGCTCTGTGCTGAGGAATTACTCCTGGAAATTTTCACAGGACTCTCTGTGGTGCCAGGGATCTAACTGGAGTCTGTCGCATGCAAGACAAGCGCCTTAACCACTGTCCCGTCTCTCAGGCTCCAGAGAGTGTAGTTCGGACCTGGGATGGGCACTCTCTCGTCTGCATTCAGAGTTTCTGGAGCCGCGGCCCTGATGGCTTCCTTGGAAACGAGCGAGTGTTGTCGTTCTTCTGGGGTCAGTCATGGAAGGAAGGATGGCCCCATTGCAAAAGCGAATACGCCATCAAGGCTGCTGTCCCAGGTTGTCCTCGGGGAGAAGATCTGGTGTCAGCTGGGGCGTGTGCTGTTTCCCTCCTGGTGGCTTCGTGTTGGCTCAGCTTGCATGAACCCCGGTGCTGCTGTAGGGAGACCCCCAAAGCTGACGGCATGAAAGGCCAGCCACAGCCAGTGTGGCCTTCAGTCCAAGGGGCCAATTTCGCCAATTTCAGACAGGGAAGGGATTTGAGGCTGCGGAACCCCTTGTCCTAGTGTTCTGGAAGAGGGTGTCATGGGGTCCAGCCAGGACAGAGCCAGCAGAAGGCAGAAGGAGCAGGTCCTGTTGGGGCGGATTCTCAGGTTCCCACAGGGAAAGCTGGCCACATATTCTTGGCTCAGGAACTGGTCTCCTTGTATTCTTATAACTGGAATGGGGTTCTCTGGCTCACAGACCCGGATTTTCTGTCCCTCTTTTCCTCCCTTTCTGCCCAACTGTTTTGTTCTCTAGTGATTCTGCCCAGCTGACCATGAGCATCTTCCCGTGAAGGAGTGCTGGGTGGGATCCTCTGTTCCTGTAAGCCTCTTTTTTTTTCCAAGTTGACAGAGAGCTTTATTTATAAAAAAAATGGGCCACAGAGATAGTACAATGGGTTACTTGCTTGCTTTATACTTCATAAAAGTCCCTGAGCCCTGCCCTGTGTGATCCTTAAGCACAGAGCACAGATGCTATAGCCCTAAAATAAAACAAATTAGAGGTAGGAAGATGAGAAAATCATATTCTCAAAGTAACCTAATCAGAACCTAATCAGAAGAAAAGGTTTTTGGGGCCCAAGAGACGGTATAGGGGCAGAATGCTGGTCTTGCATAAAGTCAACCAGGGTTCTATCCTTGGCACCCCACATAGTCCCAGAGTACTCCCAGGAGTGATTCCCTGTATGCAGAGTCAAGAGTAAGCCCTGAGCACCAATGGGTGTTACCCCAAAACCAAACAAATAAAAAGTTTTTATAGGTAGAGAAAAGGGAAGGGACAGGAGGGTGAGCTGGCAGAAGTCTCTTTGGTGTCCTCATCCAGCATTGTTAGGGCAACACAGCCAGGGCATCCCTCCAACACCACCCAGAGGTCCTGACTTCCACAGTATTCCTAAGCCATGAGAGAACAGCTGTTCCTGCCCCCCCCTTTTTTTAACTTTAGAAAATGTATTAAATGAATTCATGGATAACAGAAGATTGTATATTTAAATGGGAGTTTATAATTATTGCTCAGGCTTCCAGATAAGACCATACAGTACTTAATCTATAATATAGTTAGAATGCATTAGAACAATTATACAATTTGCCAAACATTAAATTCTAGAATTTTTCAAAATTGAAATATCTCAACCATTTCATGAGTAAGATCTATACTGTCTACTAGTCAACCAAAATTTATGCCATCATTTCTATATCCAAGAATACTTCTCCTTGTTTATCTTTTTAAAAATTTGTTTTTTTAAATTTTTTTATTTAGATTTTTATTA
Organism: Sorex fumeus; assembly: GCF_029834395.1. Classification (NCBI taxonomy): domain Eukaryota; kingdom Metazoa; phylum Chordata; class Mammalia; order Eulipotyphla; family Soricidae; genus Sorex; species Sorex fumeus. The sequence continues at coordinate 3,893,408 of NW_026606183.1, forward strand.
GTGAAACACCATGAGGTACAGTTGTAGATTTACACATTTTTGTGCTTGGGTTCCAGTTATACAGTGATCGAGTACCCATCTCTCCACCAGTGGCCATTCTCCACCACCACTGATCCCAGTATCCCTCCCACCCTCCGTCCCCCTCCTGTCCCCCTTTGTTTGCTGGGGGGCCCCTCATGGTCCCCCACCCATGTCCCATACAGTGTCCTGGGGCTCCCCACATGCCCTTCCCCAAAGGAAGCCCAGCCCTGCAGTCACCATCTGTGTGTCTGGCACAGGTAGAACTTTGTTTTGGAATGAAGGCACACTGTGAGGGAGGGAGCAATGAGGCTCTCTTGGGGTGGGGGATGCAGTGAAGAGCCAGCAGCTGAGAGGAGGGTGAGCTGTAGGTGCTGGGCTGAAGTGGGATGCAGCTCCCTCCCCTGAGGGAATCCTCAGGAGCCCAGCCAGACTGGAAGGAAATGAAGCCCTGCCTGCCAGTTTCAGTGGACACAGGCTCCTGAGGGCGGGTCTTTAGCAGATGCTGCCATTTTTGTTTCCCAGAAACAAGAATCAGGGGCCTGGGAAAGGTTCAAAGACTGAGCAGAGGCTTTACAACGCAGGTGCTCCGGTCTGATTCCCGGCATCACATCATCTCCAGCAGTGCCAGGAGAGGACCCCCCCACCAAAGAACTGAGTGGGAAGTAGCCCCTAAGCATCACCTAAGTGTGGCCCCTAAATCAAAAACCAAAATAAGAAGCAGAGACTGCAGCACTGTAGCTGTACCTTGGGCGCACACTTGCTTTCCCAGGGTTCTGGTCTTGGAGCATGCACGATGATGCATTTTTTTTGGGTAATTTTTATTTTATTGAATCACCGTGAGATACAGTTACAAGTTTTCATGTTTGAGTTACAATCGTCCAATGTTCAAACACCCATCCCTCCACCAGTTCACATTCCCCACCACCAATCTTCCCAGTATACCCCCCCTTTCCCACCCTCCCCCTGCCTCCATGGCAAACAATTTCCCACATACTCTCTCTCTACTTTTAAGCATTATGGTTTGCAACACAGATTCTGGGAGGCCATCACTTTTGGTCCTTTATCCACTTTCAGCACACATGTCCCATCTCAACCGAAACTCCAAACATCATTTTTTTAGTGATCCCTTCTCTATTCCAGCTGCCTTCTCCCCCTGCTCATGAGGCAGGCTTCCAACTATGGAGCAATCTTCCTGACCCTTGTGTCTACTCTCCTTGGGTGTCAGTTCCACGTTATGTTATTTTATACTCCACAACTGAGTGCAGTCCTTCTATGTCTGTTCCTCTCTTTGTGACTCATTTCACTTAGCGTGATACTCTCCATATCTATCCACTTATAAGCAAATTTCATGACTTCATCTCTCCTAACAGTTGCATAGTATTCCATTGTGTAGAATTACCAAAGTTTCTTTAACCAGTCATCTGTTCTTGGGCACTAGGGTTGCTTCCAGATTTTGGCTATCATGAACAGTATCCTGCTGCATTTTAGAGCAAGGCCATGCTCCCCTAACTGGCCATCTCGGAAACTCCTCGTGCAACCCCCACTTTCTTGGGGCTTTGTGCCCTGGAAGCCAAGAGCATGCCATGTGGGATTTGATCCAGCTTTGAAATCTCTCCTGGGAGGACTTGGGGGCTTCTCTGTTTTGCATTTGGGGTCAGTGGTCAGGGCTTTCTCTGGCTCCGTGTTCAGGGATCACTCCTGGAGGTGGTCGGAGAACCCTATGGGGTACCAGGGATTGAGCCCACATCAGCCTTGAGCAAGGCAAGTGCCCTCCCCACTGCACTCTCTCTCCAGCCCCTTCTCTGGTTTGTTTGGGATGAGGAGAGGGCAAGAAGGACGGAGAAGGAAATGCATCCCCCAAGCAGTGCGACATAGATCACTTTGGTGGGTGAGGGCGTTGAGTGTCACTGGGAGTTCTGTTCCATGAACACAGCCCCCAGGGAGTTTAGGAGCTAGGGAGAGTCTTTGAGCTTTGCAACCAACAGGGGGTCACCCCAGAGGGGCCTGCTTCTGGGTGTCTGCAGTGGGACTAAGAACTTTTCATTTTTCACTAGTCTCCGGGGATGCTGAGAGGGCATCTGCCCATGAGACCCACGGGGTAGTTACTGTTGAAATGATTCACACCCTAGGCTGTAGTGCAACAGTTTCTGTCCTGACCATAAACCAGTCCTCATTTGCCCGACCCTGGCGGCCACACTGGGTTGGTTCTTATTCCCTTTTTCTGTCCCACTTTTCTCCCCCGTTGATGAGATTACATGGCACCAGGGGCAGTTTGTGGGTGTGACTGACAAGCTACTAGAAAACTTGGGAGCTGGGTGGAGGGGGCCCAGTCCCGATCCGAGCAGGCTTGTAGATCTCAGTCACGGGTCCCGCATATTTTAAAACTTTTTAAAAATTATATAAGGTAGTTCACAATATTTTATTACATTTAATGTTCAAACACCTATCCCACCACCATTACACATTCCCACCACACATTTGGGATGTTTCCATCCCAAGCCCCAAGCCCTGTCCCAAAGCACAGCTGAAATATTATATTTTGTATTGTCTTTTATGAAAAACCACTGAAAATGCTACAAAAAAGTATCCATAGAGGACACAGTGTGAAGATTGTTCTATTTTGCCAGGGGTCATTTAGACATTCTTTAGGATATTACTAAGATGCTGTTAAAGGTTGAGTTTTCATGTATATATATATATATTTGAAAATATGCATACATATATATATTTCCCTCTATGATGTGTTGCCTACTATTTGAACCCCATCAAATGTGGTGTGGTACTTATGGAGAATGGGTAGCACTTTAGCACTGTAGCACTGTCCTCCCATTGTTCATCAATTTGCTCGAGTGGGCACCAGTAACAATTTCATTGTGAGACTTGTTGTTTCTGTTTTTGGCATATCAAATATGCCACAGGGAGCTTGTCAGGCTCTGCTGTGTGGGCGGGATACTTCAGTAGCTTGCTGGGCTCTCCAAGAGGGAGGAATCAAACCTGGGTCGGCCGCGTGCAAGGCAAAAGCCCTACCTGCTGTGCTACATAGAAAGTGTCTTATGATGTGTCGCCCAGTCACAAATGCGGCCGTGCAGTCTAGAAAACATTCACTAGCACGTGATACTCAGCCCAAGTGTGTGGGAAACAGCCTTGAACATGGTGGCAGTTGGGTTTTGGAGGTTTTCAACTGCCAGGGCTCAGTCTCTTGGGGCGGGGAGGGGTCTCACCCCTTGCCCTGAGTGAAACAGCATGGCTCTGGCGGGCATCATGTTGCATTTTCTCCTGGCCAGAGTGATTTCTCTCTTACCAGCAGAAGGGATGGAACATTTTTTCTCTACTGAGAACTTCTTTGTGACTAGTATTAGTGAGTTTTATAAATGTTCCCTCTATACTGGAAAAGCACCCCCAACCCCAACTCTGCCATCACCATGGACTTGAATTGCTGCCATATTTCAATTTTGTGTATTTAGGCAGATTCTCAGTTTATTTTCTTAAGTTGTTTTGATCATGGTGTTTAAAATCTCCTCCTACAATGCCTCTTCCTTCCCGCATTCCTAATGATGTTTGATTTTTGTCTTGTTGTCAATTCCTTTGGTAACTATAGATTTGGATCTACACGGTCTCATTATTAGCGATACATGTTACCTCTATATAATGCCCCTTTATCTTGAAAGCATATGTTTCTTATCTTGAGTTTAGTTCATCCAACGTTAATATTGTTATCCCTATTTACTTTCTATTACCGTTTGATTAAAACATATCCAAGCTTTTCTGTTTTGCTTCCTGTTTTTTCTTCTTTCTGATCTTATGGTTCCTCAGTGCTCTTTGCAGGAAAGTGTGTGAATCACAAAGCCTGTAAAATTGAAGGCAAACAAACATTGAGGAAAGTAACCAGTGTGCCTGCCCTGCACCCACTTTCTAGCGCACATTTTATGTGGTTAAGATCTGAGAGTAAAGACAAGTTCATATCCTCTTCCCCCGCACAAGTGAGAAACACAACTTTGCCCTTTTCATGAAGAAGCTTCACAAATGTCATTTTAATGAGGGGAAATGTTTCATTCTCAGACTGATCAAAATGGACTCTGCACACCCCTATCCTGTCACATACATGAAAGAAAAATGAGAATTTACAAGGATGGCAAAATTAAAAGAAATAAAAGCAAGTGTGGGAGTGAAGGTCCGAGACTCCTGTCCAAGTGCTCAGGGAAGTCTTGACAATTGTCTTTCTGTGGGTGTTTATATATATGTACATAAATATGTCCATAAAACCCTATATACGTAAAACACTAAATACATGTAGTTTTATGTTTATCCATATATTTATGTATGGACATAAATCTATACATAAAATCCCTAAATAATATGTGGTCCAAAGATGCCTCCCTATTCCTTTCTCCATATATCTCAATAAACTTTCTTTATATCCTTTTTATTAACTTTTTTCTCAATTTTTGCATTCCTGTCCTGTCCTCCCGTTGTTCATCGATTTGCTCGAGTGGGCCCAGTTACATCTCCATTTTGAGACTTGTTGTTACTATGTTTGGCATATAGAATACATAATGGGTAGCTTGCCAGGCTTTGCTGTGCAGGCGAGATACTCTTGGTAGCTTGCCGGGCTCTCCAAGAGGGGCAGAGGAATCAAACCTAGCTTGGCTGGGCTGGCTGTACGCAAGGCAAACGCCCTACTGCTGTGCTATCGCTCCAGCCCAATTTTTGCATTAATGTTTACAATATTTGACAAGCAGATATTTTACATTTTATATAGTCAACTCGTGTGTGTGTGTGTGTGTGTGTGTGTGTGTGTTTTGTTTTTGTTTGGGGGCCAGTCAGTGGTACTCACAGCTTACTTCTGGCTCTGTGCTCCTTCAGGATTTGGAGGACAATACATGGTGCAGGGATTTCACCTGGGTCAGCAGCACATAAGGAAAGCACCCTACACATTGTACTATGTCTATGGCTCCCGGTGTCTTCCTTTTTATAGTATCCTATGAAAATTATTATCACTAGCTGGCGCAAATACTTACATATATTTTCTTATTCATACACCTTTTTTCAAAATAAACTTTAAATGTAAAAGGTAAAGGTCCCCTGTTGATCATCGATTTGCTCGAGCAGGCCCAGTAACGTCACCATTGGAGACTTTTGTTGTTACTGTGTTTGGCATATCAAATACGTCACAGGGAGCTTGCCAGGTTCTGCCGTCCAGGCGAGATACTCTCGGTAGCTTGCCATGCTCTCCAAGAGGGGTGGAGGAATCGAACTCGGGTCGGCCATGTTGGCTGCGTGCAAGGCAAACGCCCTACAATTACTGAGGGCTGGAGCGATAGCACAGCGGTAGGGCCAGGCCCTGTGGTGCTGGGGACCACGAAGGCCCACCCTGAGAGCCTCCAGGGCTCCACTTAGTGGTTTCTGGGTTGGGGTTCTGAGTTGAGGTTCCTCCAGGAGTACTCAAGTGCAGCTGGGGGCTATGGGGTGTTGGGACTCAAAACTTGGGTCCTGGCTTCTCAGTCCTTCCATTAATGACCTTTTAATCCATGATTTAAAATGTGATTTGGATATTAGAGGGTGAGAGGAAATTAGAACCCTAAAAGGACCCCTTCACCCTAGCTCAGGTGATGAGTGGTCAGTGCCCTTCCCTGGGAATAGATAGTCTGAGAAAGATGGAATTGAGCTGTGAGTGAGGGACTGATGCTGGTTTATAATGAAACACCCTTGAAATCTAGACTCTAGCCTTACAATGATGCTGTACAATAATACTTAATGCTTATTAGGTGGTGGGAACCAGAGAGTTAACTCACTGGACTTAGTATGTGCTTTGCACACAGGCAGGGGTTGTAGGCGCCGAGAACAGTGCCGGGAGCAGCTCCTGAGCATCACAGGGTTTGGTTCCCAAAGAAAATAAACAAAAGCAATGTGCTAGGTTTTGTTTTATTCTGATTTTTGGTTTGGGGGCCACACCTGGCGGTGAAAGGCTTGAGGAATATAGGGTGCTGGGGATGAAACCCAGATTGGCTGTGTGCAAGGCAATTGCCCTACCTATTGCATTATCTCTCTAGCCCCCCTAATGTGGTAGATCCTGAAAAGAAATTGAGGTCTCTTTGGGGATAGGTCAAGTGAAAAATCGCCTCAAAGTCCTAAAATAATATTAGAGGCGTCTTCATTTCTGTTATTCTTAGCACTTACAAAATAAGTTGAATCAATACATTTTAACCACTTAAAATTTTAAGTACAGTTTAACTAATATGGTTTCAGTCATATTTACGTTTATAGTATTGATAGACAAAGTTTTATACACCCACTCCCAGTGTTCCAGTGACCTCCTCCATTCCAGCGACCTTCCACATTCCAGCGACCTCCACCAGGATCCTTCTGTATCTCTCTAGCCAGGTCTTCATTTCCCCAGCCCTCCCCCATGGTTTGTTGATAAGTTTTGTAATCCAAGACCAAAGGTTTTTATTGTTTGATTCTGTGTAACCTCTTATTTAGCCTCTTTCTACTCATCACTTAACATAATACATTCCATTCCATCTCAGCTGCAGCAAATGGCATGGATTCATCCTTTCTTTTAGTTGTATAATATTCCATTGTGTAAATATATACCACAGCTTCTTTGTTTCTTATTGGATATTAGGGTTGTTTTCATTTCCTGGCTATATCCTCTCAAATTTAATTTAATCCAAGACGTGGAATCTCTGGTTAATAGGGGAGTTCTATTTTTACTTTCATAAGGAATAAAATACTATTTTCCACAGTGGAAGAACCAGAGGATATTTCCACCAACCGTGGATGGGTTTATTTTTCCCCTTACATCCCCAGCAACACTGTTTCCAGTCTCCTTCATATATGCCATTCTCCCTGGTATGAGATGATACCTCATTGTTGTTTTTTATTTGATTTTCCCTGATAATGAATGATTATGGACACGTTTTTATGTGCCTTCTGGCCATCCTTATGTCTCCTATGGAGAAGAATCTGTTCATCTCATTTCCCTATTTTTGGATAGACTTGATTAACCAAAATTGATTGTCAAAAAAAATTCTTCTCTCTGTATCTCCTTCATTCTTAGGCTTAAGGAGGAAGCAATAGAATCAACTCTTGACCCAAACTCTGGCTATATAGTCTTGGCCAAAATACTTCACTCTTCTGATCTTGAGTAAGTTGGGATAATTGTGGCTTTATGAAACACATTTCAGTGGAAAGCTTTAGAGGTAATATTTGTAAACAGTGTGACTAAAGTCCCAGTAATAAAGTAGAATGCTTTTTTTCTGTCAGGGGCCATATGGCCCCCATTGTGCTCCCAGCATACTCTGAAGTGAAAACTGTGTACATGGTGGTCATAGCATGAGAGTAGGGGGACAGTCAGTAGACTGGAGACACAGGAAGGAGACAGGAAGGAAGGGAGTCATGGATGGAAAAGGTTCAGAAACACTCCATCAGAGATGTGGCATGTGCTCATGGAATCGATTTGCCAGTTCCAGCTCATTCCTTAATATTCCACTTTCTTTGTTATCTTCACGGGACTTTCCCAGCTGTGGCCAAGTTGGGGACCTTCACATCTGGCCCCCCAAGCACCAGTGGAGATTGACATACACTTAGCCTGCTCTGGGACTTCCCGAACTCTCAAACTATTTGACAACAGTTTCAGCTCTTTGTGCTGCATTTCCCAGACTTGCTCACTGCTGGGTGAACTCATTGCATAAAGTGTATAAAGAGGTGTCTCCACTTCCACTAACATTGATTGCCCTGGGACTGACTTTATTCAGTGTCCTTATATTTATGGGGCTTAAGTACTGTTATTTTTGTTTTAATATCATAAACGACCCAACTCAGTAACGTTCACTGGCGTCTGCTGGGTCCCTTGCCTCTGCTCTTTCCTTGGAGAGCAAGCTCTCCTGACCAGCGCTGGCCTGGATGTGTCATGCTCAGAGGTTGGAAGCAAGAAGTCTGAATGAGACAGCTGTTCAGAGTAGAAGGTTATACCCTCAGGACTTCCAAAATGGATTTTGGAGAAGGCATGCTGGCATTGTTTGCAATCCTTCTGGATTTATAATTGTGGAGATAAAAGTCTTGTGTTTCAGGAAGATAACATTTTTTTGTGTTGTCAAGACTCTGAGTTAAGTCGCCAGGAGACACCTGGTTATCATACAGCCACATGTGGTGCCCCCTCCTTCTATTTGAACACACCCTGCCTTTCCCTTGTGTGCAGAGAGCCTTCCTAATCAGAAATAATATTCGCTTTTGTCCCAAACCAGGTCACTGCAGTATGACTGAATTTGCTCTGTGGGTCTGTGGTCACAACTGAGTTGAGCATTTCCATTTCTCCTTGTGTAATTTTTAAGCATGGTGGAGAGAAGATAGAGCGAGTGTATGTATGCCTTCACACAGGAGATATATGGAGCCGCCGCCCCCCCCCCCGCCCCCCGCACCCAAAGCTTCCTATGCTAACTGGCTTTAAAGAACAGTAATAGTGATTAAAAACTTGATGTTTTGAAATAAATACAGATCAGCAAGATCTTGCAAAGTGTGCAAGAGCCCCCCCTGGTCTTCTTTGAGATTCCCTTAATGGTAACAAATTTCAGATCTCTGCAACAATTCCACATCCTAAAATGAACCTCCATGTGTAGAGCTTATTCTGGTTCTATCAGTTGAATTTGTGTGTGTGTTGTTGTTGTTGTTCCTTTTATGAATCCAGGTGTGTGAATTCATGTAATTATCACCACATAGGGTACAGCTGTGGTGTGGGGGCTCCTTCTCCACAAAGTTCCCCCAACCCACTATCTCTTTATAAAGGTAAAAGGTAAAGGCCCTCCCGTTGATCGTCGATTTGCTCGAGCGGGCCCAGTAACGTCTCCATTGGAGACTTTGTTGTTACTGTGTCTGGCATATCGAATACTCTCGGTAGCTTGTCGGGCTCTCCGAGAGGGGCAGAGGAATCGAACTCGGGTCGACTATGTTGGCCGCTTGTAAGGCGAACGCCCTACCCGCTGTGCTATCGCTCCAGCCCTATCTGGCGATAGCACAGCGGGTAGGGCGTTCGCCTTACAAGCGGCCAACATGGCCGACCCGAGTTCGATTCCTCCGCCCCTCTCGGAGAGCCCGGCAAGCTACCGAGAGTATTCGATATGCCAGACACAGTAACAACAAAGTCTCCAATGGAGACGTTACTGGGCCCGCTCGAGCAAATCTCTTTATAACCACCCCTAATTCCCATTCTATCCCAAACCCCAGACCATTACCAATCTGTTCTCTCTCTCTCTCTCTCTCTCTCTCTCTGCTAATCAAGAATGTTCTATAATTGAACCATGTAGCCTGCAATCTTTTGACCAGATATTTGGGGGGAAAGGGAACTGGGGAGGGGGATATCTCTACACCTGGCAGTGCTTAGAGGATCATGAGACCTGAACCTGAATCTCCAACATGCAAGGCCTGCTCTCAGCACGCGGTGCTATTGCTCCAGCCCTATAAGCGGCTTCTGATGCTCCATACCTTGCCAGATGTCCTTGCAAGCCTGTGTGCAGAGTGCCTGCTCCTCAGCACCTTGCAGTGTTCCATGATGCAGAATTACTGCCCATTCTTTGTGTTGCCCTTGGCCTGTTGAATGACCTGTGGGTTGGTTCTACTACATTTTATTTTGCATGTTTGTTTGTTTGGGGACCACACCTAGAAGTGATCTCTCGCGGGTCTTTACTATTCAATTTGCTATGAGAATTTGTATGAAAGTAAGTTTTCATGTAGACGACAGACAATAGGAAGATTGGGCAATAGCTGCCAATGTTGTGGATGTCTCCCTTCTTGTACAGTAGAACGGTCCTGCTGGTTTTCCATTGGGATGGAACATTGCATTCAGACAGGTAGTGTGTGAAGAGCCGAGCCAGTATATTGATGACTACCGATGGTAGATTCTTCAGGTGTTCGGGTCTGACCTTGTCTGGGCCAGGTGCTGTTCGCTTCTTTACCGATAAAATGGCGTGTCAGATTTTGGAAGGGAGAACGTTGGGAACGACATATCCATCCTAGAGTGCCCAGCTGGCCTCTAAGCCATGGAGTAATCCTCGTGGTACTGATCGTGGCTATTCTTGGGTATTAATCTCCTATTTTATTACTTTATGTCCCCCAGATGAATGCAATCTTTTTATGTCTATCCCTCTCTTTCTGACTCATTTCGCTTAGCATGATACTTTCCATGTGGTACCACTTGTATGTAAAATTTATGACTTCATCTTTTCTAACAGCTACATAGTACTCCACTGTGTAGATGTACCAAAGTTTCTTTAACCAGTCATCTGTTCTCGGGCACTCAGATTTTTTCCAGATTCTGGCTATTGCAAAGAGTGCTGCAATGAACAAACAAGTGCAGATGTCACTTCGACCATACATCTTTGCCTCTCTGGGATATATTCCCAGGAGTGGTATTGCTGGGTCAAATGGGAGCTCAATTTCTAATTTCTTGAGAATGGTCCATACTGTTTTCCAAAAGGGCTGAACAGTCGGCATTCCCACCAACAGTGAAGGAGTGTCCCTTTCTCACCACATCTGCGTCAGCATCGGTTGCTTTTGTTCTTTTGGAATCCGGAATTCTGACCTCTGTCGAGGATCGAGAATCAGGGACACTGTCTCATTCACCAAGGCATTGAAAATCAGATGGGCTGGACATGTAATACGATCTAAAGATGACTGCTGGACTAGAGCTGTTACCGAATGGATTCCATGGGTGCATGGCCTCCCACCTACAAGATGGTCAGACTTCTTCATTAAGACCCTGAATGAACAGTTTGAGGCTCTTCATGTTCCTGGAGCAAACAGATGCCATTGGGCTACACTAGAACGTGAAAGGGATGAATGGAGACGTTATTGGTGCCTGCTTGAGCAAATCAATGAATGATGGGATGTCAAGTGATCAAGTGATAGTAAATGCATGTTTAAAAGAACTTTGGGGGTCATTTATATTATGTATGTGATATCCCTTCTTTTTTTTTTTTTTTTTGCTGGGCAGGGTGTTTGGCCCACACTGGGTTTATTCCTGGCTCTGGGCTGAGAGATCATTCTTGGTGGTGGTCAGGAGACCATGTGGGGTGCCAGCAATTGAACCCGAGTCAGCCATGTACACAGCTAGTGCCCTGCCTGCTATACTATCTCTCCAGCAACTGATATTCCTTCTTAAAGATATCAATTTATGTTTAATCTTTTGTTTTCCATCCTTCAGTGGAGGAGATGTTTTTGCCTTTCTCTGGTTGACCACAACCATTTCAGCAAACTAGGAAGTCAGTCAGGAATTCTGTTGAACTTTGCCCTGTGTTCAAACTTGGGATACCCCATAAATAGGAACCCAACGATACAATACAAGACAATAATAAAGGGTTGCACTGGATGCCAGAACCCTGAAGTAAGAGTAAGATTAGACCCAGAGAAAGCCAAGCCCTTAAGCTCTGCCCGGTGGTTCCCTTGGTCCCTGAGTCCCTCAGACCCCTCAACTTGTGAGGACAGGTCACCTGTAGTGACAGGTCCCTGGACCAGATGGAGGGAGACAGGCTGCCCGTTGGGTCAAAATTCTAATTATGACTTCACCATTGGAAAGAGCCAGGCCAGCATGTTTCTTCAGGATAGGGCCAGGGGCTGGAAAGAATGGTGCTCATATCTTGGCCTGAAATCCCTTCAGCAACCTGCCAGTGGGTCAGGTGGGCAGGAGCATGTGCAGAACCAGCATGCCTCAGTCACTCTGAAGAAGTTTCCAGAAAGGGAAGAGGCTGGGTGGAGAAATACACCAAGGAATCTAAATGCTATGAAGCCACCTGGGCTTCACTCTTCATGTCTCCACACAATGGGGAATTTGGTGACACCTCTTCAAAGGCCTGGCACTTGCGCAGACCTATAGAAATGAGGTAACATTAGTAGAGGAGTACTTGGAGGGTGAACTGGGTGCAGAGAAGCTTGGGGAACACAGGGGGCCTGTGGATGGGCTGCCATGTGCCAGTCTGATGGAGGATCAGCGCTCCAGTGACAGCACCTTGCTAGGCCGCAGGATACAGAGGGACTTGTGAAGTGACCACACAGAGCAGCCTCAGGGCTAGGGGCAGAGCCAGGGGTCAGCCAGGATACTGGGGGTGAGACAGAAGCCCAAGGGTGCTAGGGTGGTCAGGGAGTGCTCCCTGATGTGGTCATTGCTCCCTCTACTCCTCCAGGCGTGCTGTCCACGTTGTAACCTTATCTTGTTGGAGAGAGAGGAGAGAGGTGGTGACTAGAGGGGACCTACAGCTGTGCCTGCTGGCCAGTGCCCTTGGGCAGAGATTTCCAGACTGACTGGACCTAAAATCCCCTTTCAGGAAAAAAATCAGTGACTGGAAATCTCCCTTCTTTAAGGGACACACAAAAAAGGGCCCCCAGTTGCACCCAAGGATGTTCCCCACCCCCACCCCTAGGTCATTCCAGCAGCCATGCTCCATGGTCTGGGAAGACAGAGTTCCTGCACAACTCGGGCTTCCCATGCCTTTACTTGCCTCTGTGCTTCCAGCAACCTGAGTGGGCAGGTCCTGGCTGCCCATCTTTTATGCTGTGGACAGTAGCCGCTGGGCTTCTGGGAGCTAACAGGTGATTGCACTCCGGTCCCCAGGCAGAGTGGGAGTAACAATTGTTGCTTGCCTGGCACCTCTGAACTCTGCTGAACTCCCATCTCTGTCCTCTTGACAGCACCTTAGTTAGAAACGTTGGAAGTGGGGGGGAAATTAAAAAGAAACTGAGGTTCAGACAAGAGCACCTTCCCTGGGGTGGCACAGACAGAATTTTTTAGGAGCAGAAGGTCTAACTCTGCGTCTTGCCCTGAACCTCCTGCACTGAGGCGTCCATCCCAGTCCATAGCTGCCTCCCTGCACCCCATCCCAACTTCACTTCTTTGTTCCCCAAGACATCTAGATGGTCCCTTCACCTCTGTAGAGCTAGAGGCATAATCAAAATGAATAACGATGTAACTGTGACAGGACTCTCGCTGTGTGCCGGTATGAGCTAAAGACTTTGCATGCATTAGCTTATTTCCTATGCAGCGCAGCCTTACTGGGGGAAGGACCATGATTAACTCTAATAACTGCTGATCTGGAGTTGTGGGCAGCTCCTTTCCTGTCTCTGTGTGCCTGGGTGCCCTCAATTCAAGGGTCCCAGGTGAGTACGCACACGCACATGCGTTTACGTGCGCACGCGTGCGACGCGCGCGCGCGCGCGCACACACACACACACACACACACACACACACACACACACACACACACAGCCAACCCCTCCCCCGAGGCCTTCCCCCACTCACTCTTCCTTTATCACAGAGCGCCTGCCCATGCACTGTGTGTTCCAGAAGTCAGCAAAGCTTGGGCAGGTTTTCAACCCACACGAGCACCCTGGTGGGAATGGCAGGCGTGACGGGCTTGGTATTCACAGAGCTGCTGCTCCACCAGAAGATGCGTGACTTTCCTCTCGGCTCCCATCTGTTCTGCTGGTCAGTCAGGGCTATGTTTCTGCTGGGACATATCCCGATCATCTCCCCGGGACAAGACTCAGTCTTGTTTACACAGGCCTGGTGTACCCTAATCAAAGCTGCTTTGCAGGGCACTTTAATGCAGCATTACACCTGTGCTTTCTCAAAGCATGAGTAACAGTTGCATTTGTGCATAAAATCCACACTGCCTCTGACCTTGGAGAACTTACAGTCTGGATAGGAGGAGTCCTCAAAATGTGCTCAACAGACTTGGAAAAAAAAAAAACTTTTGAAGTTGAAGCAATGGTAGAGTTAGTAGGACATTTAACTTGCTGACATCTGACCCGGGTTTTGTCCCTGGCATCCCACGTGGTCCCCAAGCACTGCCAGGGAACCACAGAAGTGCAGAGCCAGGAATAAGCCCTGATCCCTGAATACAGAGTCAGGAATAAGCCCTGAGCATCATTGCATGTGACCCCCAAACAAAAAGAAAATTAAAAATTACATAAAGACTATTTAAAAAATTTTCTTGGGGGTGGAGTTCAATCTCCCAAGCAGTGCTCAGGGATAACTAGGATACATTCCTGGCCTAGATTCACTGCCCATTCGTGGTGATGCTGTACTGCAGTACTTGGGGGCCTCCAGGGGACCTGGGGGCACATGCGGTTCTGAACTTGGGTCCCTGTAGTTGCAAGATATGCACCCCGGTCCCAAAACCTTTCCTCTGGCCCCAGTGAATGGAATCTGAAGTGGCAGAGAGCAAGATGTGACCTTGCTCCCTCCAGTTGCCATTTCTCAGATTCTATTTTGCTCTCCTGCCCTTAATGACCGTCGCCTTTTTGTTGTTGCTGTTTCTGCTTATTTCAAGGAAGAGGTTTGCCAGCTTTAGACATTCAGAATCAATATCGCAGTAAATAAGAAACATAATGGAAGGAAAACACACTCCAGCCTGTAGATAAATTTGATTGCTTACATTCACATGTTATTATTAGAATCAGCCGCAAATACAGACTTTCAACTGCGTTTCCAAGGGGCAAAATAGCGAATGCTTTTTAAATTTGGGGTAACAATTTCAAGGCACCAGATTTAGGCACTAGGATGCTTCCCTGTGGGTTTGGACTACTTGCATTTGTATTTTTAAAAAGGTGAAATTTAAATGGAAGGCCCAGGTGGAGAGGAATTGCTTAACAAAAAGAGTTGAAAGCAGAGATGGCTTTCTTTTTCAAAGCATCTCTCATGAATGCCCGATTCCCTATGATATATTTAGTTTTAACACTTTGGTATTTTGCACCTCACATCTTTTTCTTGCTTCTCTTCCTAGTTGGCTTTCTTTTGTCCTTGCTTTGATCTCACTATGAAATCGCCTTTAAGCTGCTTTCATACACAGTGAAAACATCCCTTTTTAATCTTCCCCATTCTTCCTAAAGTTTCTCGCCTCTTTTTTTTTTTTTTTGCTCCCAGTCAGAAACAAGTTCATTATTTAAGTCTGCAGGCTGAGAGATGCTCAGAGAATAAAGCATGTGTCCTTGCCACCTTCCGTGGTATCCCACGCTCATCTCCATACCTTCACTGTGGCTCATCCACACACTTCAAGCCCAGGGTGTCCAGGCAGGACAGGAGAAGGACATGCTTTTAGGGTGAAAGATGAGATGGTCATAAGAAATGCTGGAAATGAATGGAAATGAATGTCCACTGTAGGAGAATCGGAGCCTGTGGTGACAGCTTCCCATTGGCTCAGCTGTGGCACTTCTCATTGGTGGAATTGTTGCTAGGCAGGATAACTTCGCTTTCAGATCCTTTGAATTCTTCCTGTTTGCTGGAGTCAGGTACCTCCATTTGGGACTCTGCAAATAAAGGAGAGTGATGATGCTGTAGAGGTCCTTCTATAAGCCTTCCTGACATCCATTTTAATTGGGGCTCCCATCACTAAGTTACACAAAGAGTGCAGGCATGTTACTTAAAATTTGCGTGACTTAGGGCAAGGCAGCTATTCCCTTCTTCTCAGTTTCCTTGTGCCTAAAATGCAGATAACAATATTCTTCACAGAGGATTAAAAAGTAGCGATGCTGGGAAAATAGTCACAATATTCGGCACTTAATTAGGGCTCAATAGATGTAAAAACAAAAACAAAAATAATTTTAAACCTCAGTAATGCTCAGGGCTTATTCCTGGCTCTGTGCTCAAGGATCACTTTTGACAGTGCTTGGGGATAATATGGGGTGCCGAGAATTGAACCTGGGCATGGCATGGAATGTGCAAGGCAGGGGCCTAAGCCTCTGTGCTATCTCTTCAACCCCTGGAATTGTACATATCATGAGTTACAAGAGACATCACACTCTGGTTAAATAGGAAAAAGGGGAACTGAATAGTGTTCTGCAGCATTTCAAACTTAGCTGACATTTTGGTAAACTTGGTTAGCAATTTGAGGATATAAATATTTTATTTGAGAAATAGATAAGCAAAGTATCTGAAACACTGGGAAAGGAATGGTTGTCAGCAAAAAAAAAAAAATGACGCTTTGAATTCTGAAAGTCAGCTCACAGCTGGACACAAAGTTAGTGATGGAAACACTCAGGCCCCTGACTTGAAAGAGAAATCTAAGAATATTCTGGAGGATCTAAGAATGAATTCATGTATGTTTTTATAAAATTTATGAGAGGTATTCTTTTTATTTTATTTGGGGGGGGTTGGAAGCCTATATCCAATTTGAGCTGTACCTGGTGGTGCTCAGGGCTTATCGCTGACTCTGTGCTCAGACATCACTCCTGGTAAGGTTCAGGGGGCCATGTGTGATGCTGGGGATCAAACCCAAGTCAGCTGCATGCAAAGTGAGTGCCTTACTTGCTGTATCTCTCCAGACTGCTTTCATTTTCTTCAAGAAAATTCTCCAAATTTTATAAATTTTAGATCAACAAACCTAGATTAACCTACTTGTATATGCCTGACATATAGGATCCCCGAATGTCAAACAAGTATAATTTGCACCCATGTTTTCTCTTTCCCTTTATAAATTTCCAATAATGCATTATTTGTCTTTGTGTGACCAATTTAAAGCATTCAGTGATTTGGTTAGTTCAGGCATACTTGAAAAAAGTATCCAACTGCTTTCAATGTGTTGTGTTTGTGTTCTGTGCCATCATATCTGATTCTCACATAAATAAACCATTTAATATTTCCTGTCTCCTAGAAAGGAGTCCCAGCGAGCATTGTGACTAGTGCCTGGACTAAAGTTCTGTTGAGACCATGTTTCTCCCAGACTCTCTTAAGACCCTAAAGTGTGATGAGCTGGAAATTCATAGCAGGATTTTCAGAGGAAAAAATCTTGTGTTGGAGAGCCCTGGGAATGAACACTTATTCAAGACAGAATCATCCCCTCTGACAGGTCATAACCCCTTTCCCAGGGTTTGGACGAGTGAGACAATAAGCTTCCGGTCAACCAGATAACCAAAATGTCTTTTGGTTAAAATTAGTCAAAACGGGGATGAGAAAAGTCAATAGAACAGAATATAAGATCTTTAGTGGTACCTCAGGGTTTACATTCACACAAAACCCCACTTCCTAACCCCCCTCCCTCACACTTTCAAAATTGATTAAGGGTCTGGAAGCGATAGTATAGCTGGTTGGGTACTTGCATTGCATGTGACTGACCCATGTTCAATGCCTGGGTCCCCCAGACCCTGTTAGGAACAATTCCTTAGCACAGAGTCAGGAGTAAGCCCTGAGCGCTGCTGATGTTGCCCAAAAAAGGAAAGAAAGAAAGAAAAAAGAAAACAAAGTTGATTAGGGCTGCCCACACAGAAAGCTGCATATTGAGATTCCGTGTTTATGAAATATCCAGAAGCATTTTCATGGAGACAGAGAGGAGATTAGTCACTACCAGTGGCTGGGGGTGGGCAGGAAATGAAGTGTAGCTGCTCAGCGGATACTTGTTTATGTTGCAGATGATGAAAAATTCTGGAAGCAGAGAGTGATGATGGTTACCCCACATGGTGAATGTACTTAATGCCACTGACCTGTGCAATTTAAATGGTCCAAATGGTAAATTTTATGTTCCGTGTATTTTAGGTGGTAAAAAAAAAATAAGCAAATGATGCTTTCAAGAAGTTTTGGATTTGTTGAAGAATCATCTGAATTGTTCTAAACCCCATTGGTGACCAATAAATTAGAAACACTGGGGTGGGCCTGGAATTATCTATTTTCACAAACTCTTAGGCAATTCCCAGGTAGGGACCACACTCTCTGGAACACTGGCTCTGAGGCAGGCATTTTAATGTGTGTGTGTGTCTTTTTAATTGGAACATGCCATATGTGCCTTTTCCCCAGCCCAGCTGTCACAGCCCATGCATTCCCAGCTGGCTGTGTGCCCAAACCTTGGCAGCTGTGGGCAGAGAAAAGTGATGGCAATAAGAAGAGGGGCTGGTGGTGATGGTGTCACCAATGATGGCAGAAGAATTGATGATTGAGTAATAAGAGAAACAGTGGGAGTGAGAGCAGAAGCCAAGAAGCCCTGCACTCCATTGAGGAGTGGCGCTAACATTGAGCAGGTCTCCATGCTGGGGTATTCAGCAATCAGGGTTTGAAAATGGCATGATGAACTCTCCTCAGATAAGATTAGGGTGATCTCCAAGGGACTCAGACCTTCGAAGCAAGACAAGATAGCCTGGGCAGTGGGCAGAGCCGACATGAACAATGGCAACCCTGGAATTCTATAAGTATGCTCACTTCTTGTGAATCTTGTTCTGAATCAGAGGGTGATTTGGTGCTGATGGGGTTGGGCACGGGCCAGTTCTAAGGCAGAGTTGCTCTAAGCATATTTACCTGAACACTAGTAGCAGCCCCTTGAATTTGGTAGAAATGCAAGTTTCTGAGCCATGCGCCAGAGCTGCAGGTGATTTAATTGAAGAAAACATTTCCAGAAACACACACACACACACACACACACACACATATATATATGTACGTATATATATATATATATCTTTGTTTTTGGAAGGGAAGTTTGTAATTCCACATCTGGTGGTTCTCAGGGGACCAAATGCAGGACTGGGGATTGAATTGGGGTTGTGTGTGTATGTGCAACTCTCAAGTGTCTGCTCTCTCTCTCTCTCTCTCTCTATCTATCTATCTATCTATCTATCTATCTATCTCTGGCCTATTTTTATCTACTTTTCACCTAATACTTACCTGATTCTCCTGCAGCATCATATCTTAGAGAAGAATTAAATCATTCACTGAATCTCATTTTCAAAAGTTGATAATCTTGGGTGATGCGGCCACATCAACACTCATGTCTGCAAAAGGTGGAAGTTTTGGAGCAGTAATGGTTAGTTTGCTACATCAACACTTGCCTCTGAACAGTTTCCAAACAAAGACCAGACAGATGGCTTATTTGTTTAAAGTATGTTTGTGTGTGTGGGGGGGGGGGGGGAGGGTACCTGCAAAAATTTAGATATACATTATTCTTCCTCCACTATTCTAGTATAGAGCATTCCTATAGAATTTTTCTTAGGTTCAAGGGATGCAAAGTGGGGAGCAGTTATCAATCATTGATATGGAAACATTTTTAAGCATTCCCAGACCCTCAGATAAGATAACCTACCAAATCACAGCAAAGACCATGCAAAACCTAAAGTCACATCTGTGGAAATCAAGTAACAGAATAAGAGACTAACACCCAAGAATAATAGAGATAAGTACCAGGTTTGCCCCATGGCTTGGAAGCCAGCCTCACATACTGGGGGAAAAGGCAGCTCAAAGAGAGAAGGGACCACCAAGTAAAGGGTGTTTGGAGGGCCCGCTCAGGATGGGAAATGTGTGCTGAAAGTAGACTATAGACCGAACATGATGGCCATTCAATACTTGCATTGCAGACCACAACACCCTAAGAGAGAGAGAGGGAGGAGAGAGAGAGAGAGAGAGAGAG
Source organism: Sorex fumeus (assembly GCF_029834395.1). Taxonomy (NCBI): domain Eukaryota; kingdom Metazoa; phylum Chordata; class Mammalia; order Eulipotyphla; family Soricidae; genus Sorex; species Sorex fumeus. The sequence goes on from NW_026606183.1 coordinate 3,912,802, forward strand.
AGAGAGAGAGAGAGAGAGAGAGAGAGAGAGAAAGGGAATGATCCTGCCACAGAGGCGGGGGGTGGGGGTGGGGGAAATGGAGGAGCTGGGAGGGATACTGGGAACATTGGTGGTGGAGAACAGGCACTGGTGGAGTGATGGGTACACGATTATTGTGTGACTGAAATGTAAGCACAAAAGTCTGTAAGTCTGTAGCTGTACCTCATAGTGATTCATTAAAAAATAAAAATTTTTTTAAAAAGTCACTCTGGCAGTTAATCAAAGCAGGGATGATGGGATAAGTGACCAGTCTGTAGAATGGAGTTCCCAGGGAGCTGCTCCCCTGGACGTTATCCTAGAACTGCAGCTACACAGCCAATGGGGAGCACAGTCCCCACTGCTTGTCCTTGGTTGTGGAAGTTGAAATTCTCTGATTTCTTTAAGTTCACAAGAAAATAGGTACTAATGAAAATCTTTTGTTAAAGATTATCAAAGTGGTGTCATGAGAACTTTTGAAAAGCAAGGGATACCTGTAATTCTATAATGCTCTTTGCTTCCGTTTTTCACTGTTTGTAACTTTCTCATTGCCGTTGGACACCCTTTAAGCCTGAATGCAGGTGTTTCTTTTATCATTAAGGAGCAGATACAGCTCTCTTTCTGGTCCCTTTTGATCCCCGGCAATGTTTGCTTCTCTCCCCTTGACCTCCTCAAATGTTAACATTTACCAAAACCTTAAGAAACACAAGAATTCCCAAAGGGCTCTAGTCCAATTTAGTATTGGATTTTGTAACATTGGAAGGTAAACGTTTATTTTCACCAAAGTAAGTTTTTATCCTCTTTTGTCAGCTAGGAAGGGAGACATAAAATGTTTTTCTTACTAGTTTGATAATGTCCATAAATGGTTTGATCGGTTTAGGAAGATAAAGACTCTCGGGTGATAGATGTGACATTTTTTCCCAGTCGGAGGGAGGATTTATTTATCTCCCTCATGGTCAGCCTGGATGCCTGCCTTGCTTCCGCCCAGTTAGCTTATGAACTCTGTCACTGAAGGCAAATTTAGGCCAGTTTGGAAAGCTCAGTGTCCCTCCCCACAAGCTCTTTTGCTTTATCTCCTTTTCCAAATCCAATACTCCAAAACTCTAGGTGATCACAATCATGTTTCACCAGCAGTGAGGTTTCTCCTGGACTCTTCCACCTCTCTTTCTGCTAACCTGATACAGAGGACTGCATTGTTTGGGGGAAGGAAGTCTTCTCTTCAGAAGACTTTGAGGGGCTGGAGCGATAGTACAGCGGGTAGGGTGTTTGCATTGCACGTGGCCGACTCAGTTCAATCCCCAGAATCCCATATGGTCCCCCAAGCACCTCCAGGAGTAATTCCTGAGTGTATAGCCAGGAGTAACCCCTGAGCATCGCTGGGTGTGACCCAAAAAGAAAAAAAAATAAAACTTTGAAAGACTTTGTTGATCTAGATAAAAACAATTTGTCTAGCTCAACATTTCTCAACCAGGGGTCATATGGTCCCCTGTGAGCCCTCAAGATATGCCAGGGAAGTGATAGGTGAAAATCACATAAATGCAGGGCTCTGGTATAAGACTAGGGTTTCAACCATTAGAGCAGGAAGCCAGCGAAAAGAAGCAAGGTCAGAAGGAGGCCACCCCTGAAGACAAGGTTGAGAGACACTGGGCTCGATCATGTCCTGTTCTTCAGCTCTCAGAGTCTCTAAAACAGTTGACTTTCCAGCCGTTGAGTGTGAGCTCTGAGTAGTTTTACTTTCCCCAAGTGGGCTCTGAATGTGTGTAAGTGAATACAGACTTACGCCACAGGGAACGTCTTCCAGAGTCTGATTCTCTCCCATAGGATGCTGCTTCTGGAAATTTTCTGAGATGCCCTCATCTCCCAGCACTGTGACCCCAACACTAACTGCCTTTTCTTCTCTTCTCTGGATTGGGGATTCACCAGTCAGAATAGCTGCTGGCTCCTTAACCTGTCCCAAGGTGATCTCATCAACTTTATTTACTCTTTCCCCTTGTTTTCTCATGGGAAGAGTGACATCTTATCAGTCACCAACAACTGTTGATTCTTTCATTGGAGTGAGTCTAATCTCATGCTTATGCTGTGCTCTGATGTATTCATAAATGGTAGAAGCCCACATGGAAACCTCCTGCTTAACTATCTTCTCCACGAACACCCCAGCCAAAATTATTGCTCTGTCAAAGCATTTCCTCTGTGACCATTTTTTCCCTTGGGCTATTAGCCCTGCTTTTTTTGTAACATTATATAATATAATTTGGAGTGCATGTGTTATTTCCTTAGTGGGACTGTAAGTCTTGAGGAAGCACTTGTTTCTGAATTGATTTTCAGTCCAGCAAGGGCACAACCCATTACGATATGTGGTCCGAATCTCACTGTAGGGATGTGGAGAGAAACCTGCTTGGGACCACTTGTTTTTGAACCCTGCTGGGTGGAGGATGGGATCTCTTTTCATCTTCCCATAAAATCCATAAGCTGTCTAATGCCAATCAGATTGATACCTTTGACTTCTGTTCGGAGGGGGTCAGTCACATAAAATGAGACAAACAAGCACACAAGAAGGCAAACACACAAGGACTGTCCAAGTTTAAGGGTTGGCAGGCAGCCTGCAGTGGTCTCAGACCTAAATAACTGTTTTCCCAGTGGAAATATCCTAAATTTGGGGATTTTTTGCTAGGGGGTCAATTTCCCACAGTAAGTCATCATTTAAGTTGTTGGAATAGATCTTCCCAAATCTTATAAGAATGAGCCTGGTGTCTACCTCTATACAGTTGGGCCCAAGGCATTAAAATGATATCTACAAGCTATAAGGGAAGGGCAGCTAGTTATCATATGGGGATTATAAAGTAGATTTATTTTAATAATATTAGTAGACTATTAGATATAATAATTGCCAAATACATATTGAGTTTGTACAGGTTTCATTTCTTCTTCTTTTGGATAAATCAATATCTATTATTATTCAGTAACATGGTTAAAAGTAGTATTAATGTTTATGTTTCTGCTATAAAAAAGTCCACCACCAAAGGCCAAAAATCCTTCAGCACTGTCCTTATGTCCAGTCCAACCTGTATTCCCCCACCCAACACTCCCAACTCTGTTTGGCAAAGTTATTTCTCTTGTCAGAGGTTAATGGTTTGGTCTCATTATCCATTCCCTTTCTTGATTTCTTTATAAACACATGTGAGTGGAATTATCTGGAATTTTTCTTCTCTCTCTTACTTATTTTATTTTGTATGGTACTTTCTAGTTCTTTTTGTTTTATGTGTGTGTCTAGGGGGGAGAGGAGGTCACATCCAGCAGTGCTCAGGGATTACTCTTGGCTTTGCACTCGGGAATTACTCCTGGTGGTGTTTGGGGGGACCATATGGGATCCTGGGGATCTAACCTGGGTCAGCCATGTTCAAGAAAAATGCTTTACCTGCTATACTATTGCTCTGGCCTGGAACTCTCTACTTCTATCCATGGTATAACAGAAGGCAGGATTTCATCTTTCTTCATAGCCGAATAGTATTCCATTGTGTATATGTACCACAGCTTCTTTATCCACTTATCTGTCATTGAACATTTGGGTGAGTTCTAGACTATTGTCAATAATGCTGCTGTATGCATATATCTTTTTGAATTAGTGTCTTTGTTTACTTGGAATAGGTGCTAAGTGGAATAGGTGCTCAATGGGTCACATGGGAATTCTCTTTTGTTGTTTTATTTTGGGGTCACACAAGGCAGTGTTTGGGAGTTACTCCTAGCTCTGCAGTAAGGAATCTCTCCTGGCAGTACTTGAGGGACTGCATGAGATGTCAGGGGTCAAATCTGGTTTGCCTGTGTGCAAGGCAAGCACCTTATCTACTTATACTATCTCTCTGGTCCTAGGAATTTTCTTAATTCTTTGAGAAATTGTCATAGTGTTTTCCATTGAGGCTGAGACAGACTATTTCATTTATTCTTAACAGCCACAAGCTTAGTAGCAGATGACCAGACTGTCTTCCTTATTCCCTTTATATCAGCGTCCTTTAGTGCCCTCTTGGGTTGCAGAAAGGACAGCAGTGGGAACTGCACTCTTATGCCAAACTCTCCCTTTCTCTCCCCAACATCTCAATCACAACTGCTGACCTAATGAGGCAACCACTGAGGCTGAGGCCAGCTCTCCTGGCAGCTGTGGGCTAAGAGCATGGTGGGCTTCCTGGCATGGTGCTCAGCCCTCAGCATTTTCTCTCTGACCTTGAGGGCAGTCCCAGAACCCACTGTCATCGCCAGTCCTGGCAAGCGGCAGTGTCTCTGCCCTTCATTCAGTCAGACCCTGCCATGCCTGCTCCCTGCCGTCCCACCTCTGTTGCCTGCCCACCCATATCACACTCCTGCAAATACAGGTGAGACCAAGCTGGCATGGCGTGGTTAACCTTCTAGCTGGAAATTATACTCCGAGTATTTTTCTTAAGAGGCAGAAAATTTCAATTGAGGCAGAGGGTGGTTTCTAGCTGGTAAAACTTCACAGGCTCCTCCATGCCAGTTTCAGGTACTCATCCTCCTCCCACTCCCAGCTAGCGAAGACACAGAGGGTCCTCACAGTCTGGCTCTTTCTCACAGTTTTGGGATGAGAGTAGGGTCTGTTGATGAAAGCATCTCTGATCTGTCACTCCCGGAGGCCGACTGTGTGCCAGGCTGGTGCTGACTGAGTTCTCTGCATTCTGAGCTCGGTGCTTCTCAAAGTGTGACTCTCTATCCTAGAGCCAGGGCACCCAGGGCCCAGTTAGAAATATAACCAGGGCAACATAACGCTCACCATAGCCATGCAGCCAGACCTCATGCCAGGTTGTTTCACTCAGGGCCCCCAAGAGGGAGGCAGGTGAGACCCCTCCCCGCCCCAAGGGACCCAGTCCCGGCAGCTGAAAACTTCCACAACTCAGCTGACACCACGCTCATGGCCCACTGTCCACACGCTCAGGCTGAGCATCACCCACAAGTTCACCTATTCCTGGACTGTGTGGCCACATTTGCAGTCACATGATACTTCAAACCACATACTCTACCCTACTCCAGGATTACAGCACCACATTTGACAGGATTCAAAGTAGGAGGCAACCAATCTTAGAGGGAAATATACATTTTTTAACATCTATATATTAAATACACAAGGCTCAACCTTTAACAACATGTTAGTGATCTCTTATAGAAGGGTTTAATGGCCCCTGGGTGAAATACAACAATTCTCACACTCTTTCCTTTAAGAATACTTTTTTTTCTAGCATTCTCAGCAGATTTTCATAACAAACAATACAAAAGATACTATTTTGGTTCTTGTTTGGGAAAGGAAATGGGGTTCAGGATGAAAACAGTTGAAATATGGTGCTGGGAAGGTGTAATGGTTGTGGGATTGGTGTTTGAATATTAAACGTAATCAAATATTATGAACAATTTTATGCACTGCACTGCACTGTCCTCCTGTTGTTCAGCGATTTGCTTGAGTGGGCCCAGTAACGTCTCCATTGTGAGACTTGTTGTTACTGTGTTTGACATATCAAATACGTCACGGGTAGCTTACCAGCCTTTCCCATGTGGGTGAGATACTCTCAGCAGCTTGCCGGGCTCTCTGAGAAGGGCAGAGGAATAGAACCCATCTCTGCTGGGCCAGCCGCATGCATGGCAAATGCCCTACTGCTGTGCTATCACTCCAGCCAAAACTACTTAATAAAAAAAATTAAAAAACAAAGAAACATAACCAAGGCCAGAGTGATAGCCCAGCAGGTATATTTTATTTTGCTTGTGACCAACCAGGGTTTAATCCCCAGTAACATGGCAAATCCCCTGAGCACTGCCAGGAGTGATCCCTGAGTGCAGAGCCAGGAGTAAGCCCTGAGCACTGGTGGATGTAGCCCCAAAATATTAAAAAATGAAACAACAACAAAATAAATATTAATGAAGCAGGGACTACCCTAGACTTAGGCCACAGAAACCGGGGCAGGGATGGGGTTTTGCAGCCTGTTTAACACCTACGGAGGCTGTGGCTGTGCTGTCCAGACTACGCCCCAACGTTCTAGTGAAACCTATGTGGAGGGGAGAGGGAGAAGAATGACTATCGGCTACTCGATGGCACGTGCTCATGCTTTGCTGCAATAATGCTGAGTGTTCACTCTGAATCATGCCCGCAGCCCAATGTGCCCCATAGCCCAGAGTCATTCAGGTTCTGACTCTGGGCCAATCCTATTCCAGTCTGAGCATCGCACTCACGCTGCACCCTGAGGTGGTGAGGAGAGGTCTTGGCTGCTTCCCATGCAGCTTCAGGTTTTTCTCCATGAGGGTGACAGCATCTGGTCCCCCCAATCCCCATGTTAGTGCAGGCTATGTAACCCTGTGCTGACAAGGCTAAAGTCATGGATCTTTTTCCGTCCCCCCTTTTCTACTCTCATGTGGTCCTTCAAGTCTGTGTGCTACTGGGAACTCAGTGTATCCAAATGCGTGCTTATGTGATCCCCAGTTAATTGCATCAATTAACTCACCTTCTTAAAGGCTTCTTTCCAAATATAATCAAATCTGAGGTGCTGGGAGTTAAGACTTCCACAGATTAATCTGGAGGTGCACCAGTCAGCCTACTGAGCTCCCATTTTCCCACCAGCCATGCTTCTGCTGACAAGGTCTTGTTTGTGTGTGTCTCCTGGAGTCTTCCCTGTATCTGGGTCTGCACTGTCCTTTGCCAGAGCCACGTATAGCAGGAAGAAAGAGTTCTGCAGTCTCTCTGTGTGTAGCCCCTGTTGATTCTCTAGAGCTTTCTTCAGCTTGTGTCTCTCCTGACATCTCTTTTTGCTGAGAAATGCAACAAGGGCTGCATCAACTTCAGGTGACTTTGAATTAATATTTGGTTCTTGGACTTTCAAAAGCCTGTTGTCAAACTTTGGGCAACTCCCATTCCCTGTTCCACAGCACAAAATGGGCTCATGGCCACAGTTTGAGATGTTGGGGGGTTGAGCAAAGTCAGAGGTTGCCTGATCTGCTGGCATCTAAATGATGGCTGTGCCTGGCCCTCATCAATGAACAATTCTGGGCGTGCAGAAGAAGGGGGACAGTGGGTAATTACAGATCCAAGCTCCCCTTGGTTTCTCCAAGCCCTTTGTCTGGTGTTTCTTACCTACAGGAGCCCCAGCCTCTCTGTCTCTCTCTGTGAAGGTGTGCACATGGGGCTGATCTCAGCTCTTCCAGGTCTAGGTGTGTGACCTTGGACAGGTTGGCCTCCCTAAAACTGTTTCTTAATTTGCAAAGTGGGATGAGTCGAGTTAATTAATGGAATTAATCTAGCAACCTCCTAGGGTAGCTGTAAGGATTAAATTAGATCAAGGAAGCAAAGCCCTTGATCCCACCTGCTGCTTGCAGAAGACAGTTCAGTTCTGGGAGTGCTGTGCTGGCCGCCGGGGTTTCTTCTCTGAGGCAATGATCTTTGTGCATCATTGAAAGGCCAAAGCACTTGTTAGCCATGGGTCTCCCAGGACACATACTGTAAGTACCCATGTACGTATAGATGGAAAGCCCACAGAGGAGGTGGCAAACAGGATCCAGAGAATAGAAAAGGACGGGGTGGATGGCCAAGGAAGGAAGGAGGGACCACAAAGGAATCCACAAGGCATCTGACTGCCTGCAACTATAGTAAGTGTAAAGACCAGTGATGATTCTCACCAGATGGACTCATTATACACAGCAGAGCAGTGCAGTGCTGGGCCAGAACCCAACATCCCTCGGTTCCCACTGACTGAGCTGTCTTTTCTACAAGGTGCCTAGCCTGCGAACTTCTCAGCATCTTAACTTGCTGGAAGCTATCCTGGCTAGGCAAAGATATGGACACCCATTTCCAGTGACATGTGTGTGAACTTTCTTGCCTTTTGTTCTTTGCAGAGGAGCTCAAGGCCCCCTTGGAGGAGTATGTGCACAAGCGCTATCCTGGGCTGGTGAAGGTGGTTCGCAATCAAAAGAGAGAAGGTCTGATCCGAGCACGCATCGAGGGCTGGAAGGCAGCCACAGGCCAGGTCACCGGCTTCTTCGATGCCCATGTGGAATTCACGGCTGGCTGGTAGGTCACAGCGGAAAGTTGGGGGCCACTGAAAACTCACTGCACAATCAGGCTGGCTAGGATCTGGGGCAGGGGCACATCACCTGTTTGTTCTGAAGAGTCATAAAACTTAGACAGAACAGGGGAGTGAAGAAAAATATGTCTGCTCTCAATGCTGAGCATCCTGATCGTCATGGTCATGAAAGCTCCCAGTGACAACCATGTCTCCTTGGACAGAACTCACAGCAGTCCTTGTGCAGGCTTGGCACAGCCAATTTCTGCTTTCTTGCCCCAGTTGATGTCTTCTCTTTTCTGGGAAGGCAACATTTTGCAATCCTACCTACCCAGGTAGAGCTTCTCAGAGCTTATGGATCATCTTTAACATCAGAGGGGTGAAGGGAAGAGGCCCCGATATTGCCTTGGGATTAAGAACAGCATGGGAGAAATGGGGGATATTCAGCGAGCATATTTGGCTGCAAGAAGAGTAAAGCAATAAAAATGTTCAAATCATCCAGCAAGCATGTTGACGCTGGATCACGATTTCAGAGTTTAACAGCATGGGTATATGATTATTGCTAACTAACCAATGATAAATCAAATTGGAGTTAAATAACTATAAGGTTGTTTAATTGCTCAGAGGCAGGGACTTCATTTCACAAAACTGTATGTTTACACTCAGTGATAGCATCTTCAATAAAAGCTGTTCACAGAACCAAATTTAAAAAGTCAGATTCCATCGCTAAAAGTGAAAATTCCTTCTCATCTCGGTTTGCCGGAGACAATAGAGTAGTCTTACAGCTGGGAAGGAAGAGGATGGTTCAGGTGACATCTCAAGGGGGAGAACTTGGGGTCCCTGTTAACTCTGGCCCATGAGAGTACATAAAAGCATCTGTTGCTACTGAAAACACCAGTTTCCTTTCATGTTTTTGGCTATCATCAACTCGGATGACCTGCAGTCTTGTTTCAGCCCTGCCCACCCTGAGCATCGTTTCTCTTTCTCAAACTCATCCCCCAAATATGGTCCCCAGACACAACAATAGCAGCAGCATCGCCAGGACGTTGCTGGTCTTGAATACTCATGGGGTCTACCTAAACTCAAATATCAGCATTTTGGGTTGGGTTCCAAGCCCTCCAGCTGGCCCTGATGCTCCCTTAAGGATGAAAACTGTCGAAGTCAAAGTTGTCTGCAGAGAAGCACCAGAATGTTCCATTAGTGTCCCTTGCCTTCTCCTCCACATGTGGCCCCTCATGTCTGCCTATCATAAGCTTATCTGCCTCTCACTTGACTCACTTCCCATTCTGTTGCTCATCCCACCCAGATCGGTCAGTTTTCAGGGACTTTCACAGGACAGGAATTTTCATGGGAAAACAAGCATGGTCCTGGGAAAACTGGGACAGTTGCTCCCTAAATTGGGGGGGGGGTAGAATCTGACAATATGGTATCCACCCTCCAGAATATACTGGCCCCCAATACTGGCCTCTGTATCCAGGCCTACTCCTTTAGCTGGTCCCCCACACTTAGCAGAGTGATATTTGACCCCATGGCCCCTCATTGCATCCACTTCCCCTAAGCTAGACTGCAGTGCTCATTGCCTGACCTGGTGGCTTATGACAAGAGATTTCAGTCTCATTCATGTGGCAGGTCAGCTTGGACTATTCTATATTTCCTGTGTGCTCTGAGATCTAAGAGGCACTCTTGTCTAGAACAAAACACTTTTTTGGCAAAGAGAAGAACAATCGACCCTGCCCTGGCTATTGACATGTCTGCTCAGATGTGTCACTGTATCACTGGCATCTCCCTTGTATCCCATTGGCTAGACACATTGGTCAGTGTCAGAGCTCAACAGTAATTGGTGTTGAGGGAGGGAGTGTCCCTCTGCAGGGCTACTGCAGAGCAGGTGGACTGTCCCCCAGGAGGGAAGTACGTGACTGGGGGCAGTTGAACAATCTTTCATAGAGTAGGAGATGCTCTTCAGAAGTTTGTTCTACTTGGTGTTTTTTCAGTGCTCAGGGCCATTGGCTGCTTCTCTGCTGTGGTCTGGCTGAAGTGTAGCCTTTCAAGTGACACTAGAGGTAGGCCTGAAGGCAAACCATCTAGGTGAGAAACCCGTTTCTGATCCTGTAGCCTGAACGGACAACTTAACCTCTCTGAGCCCAGTTTCTTCATGTTAAAAGTGGGGACCATAGTCCCTCTGATGAACACCAGAATCCGTATCTGGCTTCCTGGCTTGCTGCCTTAAATGGCCAGGTTTACTCTATGACTTCAGTCAGTTGCCTGTCTTTGTAGATGATTTTATGGGGGCAGGGATGGGGTAGAGGGGATCTACACTACAACACCAGCATACAATTCAAGTAGCAGTGAGGGTGGTGGGTAGGTAGGAACAATTTATGCTGGAGCTTTGGGAGACAGATTCACTGACAAACAGCAGTGGCGCTCCAGAGAGGTTGTGGCAGCTGTCACTCACTGGGAGGGATGGGTCTACTGTTGAGTGAGGGTTTCTGGCAATTGTCACAGGGGGATTCAGACCACAGATGTGAAGTCCAAATCTGACCCAATTGGATCCTAAATTCATACTATATTTCAGAGGAGTGATACGAAGCCCACCTCTAATTTCAATTGAGGGATGTCTGCATGGCCAAATCTTCATCTATCCTTGCCTTTTGCACACAGGCTTACATGTCACAATATGAATCTGTTGCCCTACTTTGCATCAGTGAGGCCTCAACCCCATTCCTCAGAACCCCCCCATATTTCATCAGTTGGGGTGATTAGAGTGGCAGTGACCATAACTGACTCTGTCCGGATTGTTTCAGTATCAGTGAGTCTTGGTGTCGGGAGTCAGATGTGATTCAGCTCAGGTCATCCTAAGAGTATTAGGATGGGGACCAGATGTCGAAAGAGCTTAGACAATTAAATGATGTATCTGGGGCTGGAATATAGTGCAGCCATGAGGATGCAGACCTGGCATGCACCCAGCCTGGGTTCGATTCCTACCAACACAGACACAAGTATCATCACTGAGACCCTGGAGACCCTTAAGCACTGGCAGTTGTCTGAGTACTCCTGGCACTACAGGGCTGGAGCCTCATCAAATCCTTGGGTCTTGCACTGAACAGACAGCCTGGCTGGCTAAGAATTGCCTGTGGGGGTCCCTGGATCTTCTGAGCAACACTTAGTAGCCCTCTTCCCCCCTCCATCAAAAGAAATAAAAAAATCTACCAGAGCAGCCTGAACAGTCTGGTGAAGATGGCTTTAGAATTGAGAGGAAGGATGGACTGGATGGGGAGGACACTTGCCTGGCATGTGGCTTACCCAGGTTTGATCCCCAGCATCCCATATAGCCTCCTGAGCACTGTCAGGAGTGATTCCTGAGTGCAGAGCCAGGAGTGACCCCTGAGCATCGCCGGGTGTGGCCCCCAAACCAAAAGAAATTTAAAAAAAGAACTGAAAGGAGAGAGCAGTCTTCTTGAGTGAAATGAGGGAGGGCTTCCAGGCAGAGGAAGATTCCTGCATGGTAAGATATCCTGCCAGTGGCCAATGATTTCCCCAGCTGACCAGTATGGGGAGGACTCTGAAGGAAAACTCGGGGGGAATTCATGGGATAGGTCTCTGAGGAGGAGCACTGAAGGAGAATTCTGAGGGTCTGTGAGGTGGGACTTATGGGAGAAGACTTCAGGAGCTTAAGGGAGAGAACTCTGAGAGGGATTCTGAGATGAGTTCATGGGGGGGAGGACTTGGTAACTTGAAGGGGAGGACTCTGAGGGGGCCTCTAAGGGAGGATTTTGAGGGGAAGTTTGTTGGGGGAGATCTTAAGGGGACTCTGAGGTAGGATTCTAAGGGAGACTCTAAGGGAAGACTCTGAGGGAGGACTCTGAGAGGGACTCTGAGGGAGGACTTTGAGGGGAACTTTTGAGGGGGGACCTTGAGGGGACTCTAAGGGAGGACTGAGGGGAAGCTTGTGGGGGAGGACTCTTAAGAGAAACTCTGAGGAGAAGCTTGAGAAAAGGACTATGAGGGGGAGCGCTGGGGTTCCTCAAAGCTCTGGGAACTCAATGAGATTTGGCTCCAGCCTCTGTGGACTGTGCAGACAAGTGAGAGGCAGTAAAGGGACCCAGGTATATTTTATTGCTCATTTTAAATAGAAAGATGAGATGAGCCAACAGGTAATTCAGTAGCTGCAAATGAAAAGAGACGGGCTGTGGGCCTAGAGTTCTCATTATTCTTCCAAGTAATGTAGAGGAATGAATTCTCTGCAAACCTCCCCCACTTGTGTGTGCCTGCGCTCTGTTCTCAGTGGGGAGATTGACACCCTCCTCTCCTCCCCAGTGGGGAATGGGGCCTTTCTGGGCCGGCCTGGGAGACCCACTCGGGCCTTTGCTCTCTGAGCCCGAGGGATTACACCTGGAAGCCCTAGCCAGCCCCTGCCCACAGCCCTGAGAATGCAGCCAGCCCCAGGCAGAGTTCAGCTGCCTTTGCATTTAATTAGTTTCCTCCTGCCAGTGCTACCAATTTAATTAGATCCCTTTTAAGAAATCAATTAAATAATCAATTAAAACAACAGAAATAGACTTACACACACACACACACACACACACACACACACACACGCACGCGCGCGCGCACACAAAGCAGATAGATTTGCATGTTAAAAGCAGGCCATGTAGGGCAGAAGTGGCCTATTTGGGGAAAGGGAATTCAGCTTAGGCAGGAAACCCCTAGAGCCTTCAGTCGGTCTGAGAAGAACTATGAAAAGGAAGCCCCTCAGCAGCCATGCAGAGCCTCCTGGTAAGGTACCCTGTAGGGTAAGAGAGACTTGGAACCTCTGTGATGCTGCGAGAGTCCTCCCCCCCCCACACACACACACACCGTTCTGAGTGCTCTCCAGGCCTCTCCTATCGCAACAGGCTGCATTATGGGGGTTCCCCAGGAGCCGTGTCTTTAAAACTGCATGCTCTGTCAGGGCCTCAGGGCCTCAGTTTCCTCTGTTTTCCTTCCTTCAGTTGCTTCTGTCTGTTCTCTGTGATCTTAGAGATTTGATTTCTGCTTCTCTGTGTTGCAGGGCCGAGCCAGTTCTCTCCAGAATCCAGGAGAACCGGAAGCGCGTGATCCTCCCCTCCATCGACAACATCAAACAGGATACCTTTGAGGTGCAGCGGTACGAGAACTCAGCCCACGGGTACAGCTGGGAGCTGTGGTGCATGTACATCAGCCCCCCGAAGGACTGGTGGGATGCAGGAGACCCTTCCCTCCCCATCAGGTGAGTGGCTACTGACAACCAGTTTCCAGAGCACCATGGAGCCCCCATGGCCAGGAGAGGCTGCCTCCGAGGGGGCAGCTGCTTTGGAAATTTGGAGTTTCTCTGCTTCTAATTTCCTGGCCAGAGTGTATTTGCCGGAACTTGTAAATGAATGACAGTGCTTAGCCTGCATCATCCCTCCGCATCATAGTCCTCACAACCAGAATCTGGGAAGTGGAAATTCTGAAAGGGCTTCTTTACTGGAATCTTCCATGCTTACAGTCTCTTGTAACTATGCTGTGCCCCTGTGCTTGGCACAGCACAGGTGATCAGGAAGAAAGGAGTGTGTGTGGATACTGGATTACCAAGGGCCAAAGGTGAACGCAAGGCAAGGAAACCTCCTCGCAGATCCTCTGAAAACTCAAATTATAAGGGTGCTGAATCAAGTGGGAGGGTTTGGGTGCCATATTTGTTCCACTGCAGAAACAAACCATCACATCCTTACTTTGCTGGTAGGAAGCAACCCAGCCGTCTTCTCTTAGTGCTGTCCAGGCCACAAGGTCAGAAGCAGAAGCAGAGTTGTCAAAGTCAGGAAGTTGTGAAGGTGGGGTAGAGCTGTGAAGGTTGAGGGTGGAATTCTGAAGGTCAGAAATAGATCCATGAAGGTTAGGAGTGGAGCATGAAGTAGAATTGTGAAGGTCAGGAGTTTGAATGTTAAGGTCTAGGGCTATGAAGGTCGGGGTAGAATTGTGAAAGTCAAGTGAAGGTCAGAGGTAGAGCAGTGAAGGTCAGGGTGGAGGGCTTACCAGTTGTTGAACCAGAAAGTCTCAGGTTTGCAAGATTTAAGGGGTTCTGAAAGTTGAACAGTAATGTGAGTGTATTGTTCAGTGAGACTGATAAACTGTACACATTAAAATGGTTAAGATAGTAAATACCACATAGTGTATTTGTACCATGGTTAAAAAGAAAAATACCAACCAGTGGGTGAAGGCTTGTTGACCTTGAGGTCTTGAAAGAATGAAGTTGAAACAATGAGCTCACAGTGGGTACATTTCCTATTGGGCCCCAAATGCATCCTCCCTGACCATGGGGAGGCTGACTTCCTATATGGTAGAGATGCGGACTGAGGCAACGGTGTGACCCAGGGGTTCACAGGAATGTGCAGGTACAGGGCAGTATGCTGGAAGCACATCTCCCTCTGTATATAAGGCATTCAGCTAAATGTGACTGGTGGCTTATGAATTATGGTCAGATTAACAGATGATTAATATTCGCTCTGAAGAGACTCAAGAAAATAGACTCATGATCATGAGTCATTAACATTACATGCATCTCTGATGTACAAAATAGAATCAAACACCAATGATGTCTTTTTAATGTATCATAACTTATGAAATGCTTAATTTATTAATAGTTGATGGAGATATTTAATTGCAGGAAGGGGTTTTATGGCCCTTCTGATGTTATTAAGCAAAAATGATGCTGTTTCTTAAATGTTAAGATATGGTGATTTTCCCCTGTCCCCCATGATCCCCAAATTTTTATTGCTATGATTTTTTTTGGGTAAAGGATGAGAGAAAAGCTTTTTCACAATCTAAATGGCATTAGATTGGACAAGTTCTTCCATACTGAGTCTTCTCAGCAGGCAACACAATAGAGGAGATTTTACACTAAGAGGATTTATAATTTTTCTGTCTTATGTCTTCCATGCTTTCTTCTTATTCCTTTTTTCCCCCTTCCCTTGCCTGGTAAACAGCTAATTCCTTAGCGATTCCTCCACTCATCTCTGTCTGTATCAAGGCCATGGGAGGGAAGAGTGGTAGGTGACATTAAAAAGGGCATGGCCAGGGTTGGAGAGATAGTACAGTGACACAGTACTTGCCTTGCACAGGGTCAACCTGACTTCAATCCCCAACACCCCATATGGTTCCCTGAGCCCCCCTAGGAATGATCGCTGAGCAGAGTGATTCCTAAGCCCTGATCACCTCTGAGTGTGTACACCCTCTTCCCCCCAAGAAAAGATAGAAGCCTGGTCAGCATCTTTGGGGTTAAGCCCAGCTGGCCCTATTCTGCCTCAGGGAACAGTCACAGTTCCTCTGCCTCTGAGATTCTTTGGTGACAGACCCAGAAGGCCCCCAAATCTGTTTGAAATGTTGATTTTTCTTCAACATCATCTCTAACGCCACATCGGTACCCAGTATATTTTGAACTTAAACAATTCTCTTTTGATTCCATGACTTTTTTGTGATCTAGTGAATGCCCTGGGTCATAGGCCTCCTAAACATGGGGAAATGGGCAGAACTTGGTGTCAGATTTCAGGGGGTTCGCAGAGGCCTTAACTGCTCTTATCTGGCTGACAATGTGAATATGGAGAACTAGGTATATCTGACCAGCTGTCCGCCAGCCTCTGCTCTGTGAAACCAGGCTGTGGCTGCCTATGTCACGGTGCCCAGTGAGTTGCTGGTGCTCAGTACGTCAGTAGTGAAAATATTTATGAATGAATGATTGAATGGAGACACTCAGGCTCAGAAGAGAGGAACGGGACCATTAGAAAGAGGATGGGATTATCTAGCAGAAAAGGAGACTCCACCCTCCCTCTAGTTCCGGAACTGAGAGAACTAAGTAATGGATAGTCTGAGAGATAAGTGGGCAGCCTGATGAGTGGGGCCCTGGGGGTGGACATGAAGATTCTTCCCTTTGCACATGGGATCACTTGTCATAACCTTGGGGAAGTCACTGAGTGGTGAATTGAGACTACAGTTGTGGAGGAATAAATGGGACATAAAAAGTGGAGACAAGGAGATGGGGCTGGAGAAATAGCACAGTGGGTAGGGTGTTTGCCTTGCACATGGCCGACCCAGGTTCGATTCCCAGCATCCCATATGTTCCCCCAAGCACTGCCAGGAGTAATTCTTGAGTGCAGAGCCAGGAGTGCATCACTGGGTGTGACCCAAAAAGCAAAAATCAAAAAACAAAACAAAAAACAACAAAAAAAGAAAAATGGAGACAAGGAGAGTAGAAGACACTTCTGGAGTGTTTGGGGCTTCAGTCCTCACCTCCTCCCTCCTTCATCTTTCCTGGCACAGTGTCTGACCCCAATAGGTCAAGCAAGATGGGAGGAATAAAAGGCTCAGCAAGTTCTTCGCCCTGTGCTGGCTCTCTGGGCAATAGACAGTGGAAGCTGTCTTTTTTGGGTTACTTAGGAGGGTCTTACTGTTGCTCAGTTGGGGCAAAAGGCAGATCTCTGGCTCCACATTCTGCCAGCATCATACCCATACTACCTACCCGTAATTCTCCCTACTCCAATAAGCATTGCCATTTTTCCAGTTGATAATTCCTACTTTCACCTGAATCTTTAAAGCATTTATTTCTTCCCAGATTTACCAAGCTCCATAGTATGGGTGCAGAAAAGGTCTAGCTTTAAGGTATAAAACTTGATTTTTTTTTTTGGAATATGTATACACTGTGGAATGATCCCCAGGTCCCAGCTAATAAACATTCCCATCACCTCACATACTTGCCTTTTTAATGGTGAGAACTTTATTTCTCTTAGTGAATTTAAAACATCAGGTGCATTAGTAACCATTTTCCTGTGTATAGCGAAACCCGTTCTGTACATGGGGTTTCTAAAACTTATCCTTTGTGGGGCTGGAGCAATAGCACAGCGGGTCGGGCGTTTGCCTTGCACGCAGCCGACCCGGGTTCGATTCCCAGCATCCCATATGGTCCCCTGAGCACCACCAGGGGTAATTCCTGAGTGCAGAGCCAGGAGTAACCCCTGTGCATCGCCAGGTGTAACCCAAAAAGCCAAAAAAAATAAAATAAAATAAAACTTATCCTTTGCTCTGCAACTCCCCACTTCTCTCATCCTCCAGCTCCTGGCAACCTTATTTATACCCTCTTTATATGAGTTCAACTCTTTGCAGATTCCATATATAAGTGATATCATGTGGTCCTTGTCACTCACTGACCCAGCGTCTGTTCATGTTGTAACCAATACCATTATTCCTTTCTTTTTATATATTCTTTTGCATCTCTGTCGCTTTTCCATATCTATTCATCAACTGAGGGAGTCTGGGTTTATTTCCAAGTCTCATAAGCCACAGCCTTAGACATCCCTTTTTCGTTTCACTGTGGTAAGATCAGTGTTAGCAGACCTGCCATTGCACCATGTCACCTGGCCTGGTCCCTTTCCCATGGAGGTTCATGACCCATCCACAGCTCCTGAATCCTCCATCTACATGAAGTCTTCTTGGATGGGCCTGTTCTGGGCACTCTGGGGGCAGGGGGTTGGTATCGTGGGTTGGGTGGAGTATCCAGCTCTTACATGACATGGAGGGGGCAGGCACCTATCTATGTGCTTCTTCTCTCCTACGGTGAGCCCGCACAGTGGTACCTTTACAGGAGAGCTACCCAGTGGCTCTCTTCTGGGTGCAGTGCCTGGTTTCTGGGATTCACATCACTTTGTCCAGCCTGGAAGAGGGAGGTGGCCCTCCCAGACCTGCTTCTCCTCCTCAAGACCCTTTCCCTTTGCTGAGCATGGGTCAGGTACCTGGGAGGCTGTTTCTCTGCTGCCAGGAGTGCTGACCACCAGGCTCAGGTGCCATGACTGGGCTCCCTTCTACCCCCTTGGGGAATGGACTGAGCTTTGGGTGGGATGGAGGCCTTCCCTGGGACCAGGTATTGGGCCATGCATACGCTGGTAGATTTTTCTGGCTTCAGAGGAACATCTGACGCATTGCTCCCCTTCAAACCCCACTCTTTTGTCCCCATCACTCAGTGAAGCAGGTGCCAGATCTCTGCTTTTATTTTTCTTTTTCGGTCACACCCAGTGATGCATAGGGGTTATTCCTGGCTGATGCACTCAGGAATTACTCCTGGCGGCACTTGGGGGCCCATTTGGGCTGCTGGGAATCGAACCTAGGTTGGCCTCATGCAAAGCAAATGCCCTACCTGCTGTGCTATCACTCCAGCCCCTCTGCTTTGGATCTCTTGCTGGTGCTCTCGGAATTTCTGTGGTCTGACCCCCTGAGGCCCAGTGTGCCTAATTTCAACCCAGTTTTTGCAGCAGAGAGCACAGAGCATGGAGAGAGGAGTGCTGCGAACCTCTGAAGAGGAGAGTGAGGAGAAGGGTGTATAAGAATAGTTTGGTCTCGGAGAGCAGAAGAGAGAGCATATGTATTAGGACCCACGTTTTGCTTGTGAGACAGGAACCAAATCACTAAGAATGCAGGGACAAATCGGGGCTTCTCTGAAGTGCCCAGAAATAAAACTTCGACACATTTTCAGGAGCTCTTAACTAAACAATACCAGAAACAAATTCTGCTGTGCTTGGCTCTGAACGCGAATTTGCTTATTCTGCACACTTGGTGCAAGCTTGTGAGAGCCAGTGGGAGGGCTGGCGAGCAGATATTTAACCTGGGAAGCAGAGATCTGGGGAAGCTGGCCTAGCTCAGCATCCCTCAGATGCCGTGGCGCACGGCTTGGGAGCTGCTGATCTC
Source organism: Sorex fumeus (assembly GCF_029834395.1). NCBI lineage: Eukaryota > Metazoa > Chordata > Mammalia > Eulipotyphla > Soricidae > Sorex > Sorex fumeus. The sequence goes on from NW_026606183.1 coordinate 3,931,584, forward strand.
CACATTTCCTCCCCACAGTCTGTCCCCCAGACTGTTAGCACAGGCGGAGGGTCTGCAGAGGCCTCTGAGATGGGGCGTGTCACAGCTCACTGCTCTCGGGACACTGCACCGGGAGTCAGGCATCTTCTAGAATACCGGGGTGCCCGCCTGCTCTGTCAGGTGACCCTGTAATTAGTGACATTACTCATTAATAACTCATTCGGGCTGTGATTAACAATTAGCAATGCTTCATCCACACCCACCATATAATGCGATATAAATTACCAGGTGCTAGAGCCGTCAGAGCCGGCTAACCTCCCAGTTATAGGGGCCGCCCTGGATCGGGAAGGGGGTGGTGGGGGAGGGGGGGAGGGGCTGCTGGCTCTCATTCTGTGAAGGAAGGTTGTTGTGCTTTCCTCCTAGATCAGAACTGGCTTAAACAAGGAGAGAGATTTTTATTTTAATTTTTAATTTATTGAATCACTGTGAGATAGAGCATTACAAAGACATTCATGATGGTGTTTCAATCATACAATGTTCCAACACCCTCCCTCCACCAGTATAATTTCCCATCACCAGTGTTCCCAGGTTTCCTCCTACCACCGCAAACTGCCCCCATTCCCAGCCTGCCTGTAGGGCAGGTACTCTCGTCTCTCTCTCTCTCTCTCTCTCTCTCTCTCTCTCTCTCTCTCTCTCTCTCTCTGTCTGTCTCTCTGTCTCTGTCTCTCTCTCTGTCTCTCTCTGTCTTCTCTCTCTCTCTCTCTCTCTCTCTCTCTCCAGGAGGGAGATTTAAGTGAAGAGTCAGACTTCTGTGGAGCTGTTCGCTGAGATTCTTCCCTCTGCAGCAGCAGCTGTATTGGGGGGACCCCCCTGTGTGTTTGCCCACTGGGGAGGGACTTTCAGAGGCCAGTGTGGGCAATGGCAGGATTCTTCTGCAGGAGCCTCCAGGTTGTCTGGAAACACAGGGAAACCTGTCTCATGGCTCCTCAGCACCAGCATGGCGACGTGTGGAGGGAACTGGAGGGCAAATGTGAAAACTCGGCGGCCATCATCCACCCCAGAATGTTCTCTGACAATTTGCTGGCAGAAGGCAAACCCAGTCGTCCCTGTGTCCCCTGACAAGGTTTCCCCCTTTCACACACAGCACCGTGAGGCCAGAGGGCAAACATTTGCAGGGCCTCACAGCCAGTATGTGTGGAAGCGGGCCCAGGCACTAGTTGTTCAGAGCCCCATTTTCTCCTCATTCTGGCCCTCCTGGGCACCACTACGCAGCAGAGCCCACCGGAGGCAGTAGTCAGGGCCATTTTGGTGAGCACATGGGCGTACAGGGGCTCCCCTAGCTCTGAGGTTTGACTCCGTACAACTCAGAGGAGGATGATACTCTTGCTGATGGTTCATCATCAGGCAGGCAGCAGAGTGGGGTCAGCAAGGGAGCAAGGTTCCTAGGACAGAGTTAAGGAGGGGCCACATGCACGCTGCCCCTTGTTCCCTCCAGGCAGCACTGCTTGTAACCACACATGGGACGTGCTACCAACATGAGCCTCAGCAGGCAGAGTTTTCCCAGAGGTAGATTTGACTGGAGCCCAGCTGCTAACCTTGCTCAGGGCCCAGTTCTGAACTCAGAGCACTGCCCTTCTTCCCCGCAGGCACTCTTATCACAGGACCCTATAGGCCATTGGAGACTACAGGGCTTAGACATTTCTGCGGTAACTTGGCTGTACGGCATCGAGGGGCTGGTGAGACTGAGTGTGCACTGGAGGGCTACGCTGAGTCCATCAGAACAGGGCATCAGCTCTCTGTGCATCACTCTGCAGAGACCACAGGCCCAACCAGGCAGAGTGGAGAAAATGACAAGCTCGGCAGGAGACACAGAGAGTAGAGAGCTGCCCAAGGCTTCGAGGATGAGTGGGGAGGAAGTACGGAGAAGTCCAGAGCTCTGCGGAGGGGGTTGGGAGGGTGATGAAAATATTCCAAAATTGCCTTTGGTGTTGATTGCACAACTCTGAATATACTAGAAGCATTGAATCACACCCTTTAAATAGATGAATAGGACGTGAATTCTATTTTAGAAGCGGATGGCCAGCCACAGATGGCTGCCACAGATGAGGAAAGTTGGGTATCGATTCTTGACAAGGCGTCCTCAGAATCTTGTCTGGTCCCCCGTTTCCCTGGAAGTGACAGAGCCCTCTAGGGGGACTTCCAGGGCCTGCATGAGTCTGGCTGCAGAAGCTGTCAGGCTCAGTGGCTGCCAAAACATGGGGCCAGGGGAGGCCTGGGCAGTGTGGGCTGCTGCAGCAAGCTCAGGCCAGGCTGAAGACCACCCTGAGGATTACAACTGGGCAAAGAGTCGGCAAAGGATTCAGGCCCCAGAGATGCTCCTGGGGCTGCAGGCAGGCTTTGTGGGACAGTGGACCAGCTCCCGGCCCCAGCATTGCATGGTCAGAGCACAGAGCAGACACACTGCTGGAAGAAAGACCCGTTTCTCCCCTTCCGGCCATTCCTCCCTCACTGTGCTCTGCACTGAGCTGAGGGTCTGGTCTATTTTTCTCCATGGACCATTTATAACACTGATCCTCTGCCCACCCAACTGGAGCTTTTGCCTCCCCTGCATTTAAAGACCTATTGCTCCAGATAATCTCATCGGCCACCCTCCAGAACTCAGGGCTGCTTCTCCTGGAAGGGAGCATAAAATGAGGCCCCCATAACCATGCAACCAGACTCCGTGCCTGGCTGTTTTTACTCAGGACGCCCCGGGGGGCGGTGGGGTAAGAGCCCTCCCCACCTCAAGGGAACAAGTCTCAGCAGCTGACCTCCACTATCTAACAGCTGCCACGCTCCAGGCTACTTTCCACACACTTGGGCCGAGCCTCACATATGAATGAACTTATTCCTCGACACATCATAAGACACTCCTACCCATTTTCCATAATTACCATACCATATTTGATGGGGTTCAGACAGTAGGCAACAAATCATAGAGGGAAATATATATATATATATATATATATATATATATATATACAGGTGTGTGTGTGTGTGTGTGTGTGTGTGTGTGTGTGTGTGTATGCCTCTCAGAGAGCTCAGCAAGCTACCGAGAGTATCCTGCCCACACAGCAAAGCCTGGCAAGCTACACATGGCATATTTGATATGCCAAAAACAGTAACAATAACGGGTCTCATTCCTCTGACCCCGAAAGAGCCTTCAATATGGCAGTGCTGGGAAAGATGAGTGAGGAGAGGCTGCTAAAATCTCAGGACTGGGACAAATGGAGACGTTATTGGTGCCTGCTCGAGTAAATCGATGAACATCAGGATGACAGTGACAGTGAAAGTGATTGTTCCATAGTTGGGAAAATTTCCATAACAGAGCTTTGGGCCCCAGGTGGAAAGCAGTAAACTCTGCAGTTACCCCATTGCTCCAGTCTCTAGAGCTCTACCCCAGAAGTAAGATGTGGCTGAGGGACATTCCCCTGGCTTTCTGTCAGCTGCAGCTTCCTCAGTAAGAAGCCCCTTGATAGCTGGGCCCTCTGGGGAGGCCAAGCTCCAGGCTTCATGAGCACTTAGGTGCTTACTCATGTAAATCTGTTATTGGCAGAATGCGGGCAACCCTTGTGTGTCTGTCACCCCAAGGGGAAAAACACTTTGGATTTCCAAATGATAATTCCAGGAGATAGAAGATTTCCATTTCCTTCCACATTGGCTCTGCGGTAGACCATTAGATAGAAGGGACGCCTCACACAGGCCATGCTTGATGCGGACAGCCATGGAGCACAGCTTGGCCCTCAGGGTCCAAGATCATTGCGGAGGGTCCATTATGTTCCAGCTGCTGATTTCTATCTCCTGAAGTTCAAAACCAGCACAGTGGGGATCAAGTGCCCCTCCATGTCCCCCAGTGTGGGTGGCAAATGGGCTAGCAATGATTGTCATGCCCAAATCCTGTTTTCTATACCAGGTGGGGATGCTGGCTTTGAGTCTCTGTTGATTTCTCTGCAGAGAGGAGGAACCTGAGAGATGTGACCCAGGCCCATCCTAAGGACTTGGGACAAGCCAGCTAAGTGCCCAGGCCCTCATTCTCCACGGGGAAATGGGGCTGAGTGCAGGGTGTCATGAAAATTTAATGAGATACATATGTAAAATACCAACACTGTCACAGTTGCTGTTGCTGATTTTGTTCATTCATCCTTGTCCTTCCGGGGGGATTCCTCTCTGCTTTGGTTTCTCAAGCTTCTCTGGGTGATTATGACAAATAGCCCAGGTCTGGATTCCCTCTGACTTTGAATTCTGTGCATGGGGCTGAACCTTAGTCGCCAAGGAAGAAAAGGCATTTTCTTTCTTTTTTTTTTTTTTAAGCTGAAACAGTTTTACTTAGGAAAAAGAAAAATCAGAGAGAGAAAGAGAAAGAGATAGGGAGAGAGGAAGACACGGAAGGAGAGCAAAGGAGAGAGGGAGAGAATCAACCTCACATGTTGTCAAGTGGCAGCAGAGAATGTTCCGAATGCTTCTTGCTTTGTTGGGGGGGGGGGCAACACCCAATAGTGCACAGGAATTACCCAGAGATCATTCCTGGGGCTGCTCAGGGGACCAATGCGGTGCTTGGGATTGAACCTGGGTTGACTTTGTACAAGGCAAGCACCCTATGCACTGTATTATCTCTCTGGCCCCTGCAGAGGCATTGGCAAAGGGGGGAGGGGAAGGGAGTTGCACAAGAAAGGAAGCGACCTACGTTCCCCAAGTGAGTATCTTTGCAAGGCTGTTCATTATGAAGTGGAAGCGTGTTCATGCCCCAGTGAGCACAGCACCGTGGGCTAAAATCAGTGGTATTTCTTGACACTCCCGTGTATCTTCAGCAGCAGTCTAGGGATATCCATTTTGCTTTGAGCGTGACATATGACAGAGCTGCTGAATACCTTCCCTTCAGGAACAGAGTTCCCAGGCAGAGCCCTGGAGCTAGATGGGGCATGCAGGGAGCCTCCGCATAGAACAGTGTTCTGTGACAGAGACCGTGACAGAGTGTGGAGAGGGGGCAGGAGAGGAACTTCTCTGTTGATGCAGAGAAGTTCCAAGCTGGCTGGGGGGTGGGGTGGGGGCTGCCAAAGGGCAGGCATGTGCCATTGACACTAAAGATTTAAAACTGCCTCTGCAGTAGGAGTGTAGCACCCCCACCCCCATCCCCACCCCATAAGCTGTACCAGTGCCACGGATTTCAGCACGTTTGTGGCTTGGCGCAGCGTATCTCAGATTCTCTTCCTGGGAAACAGCTAGGGAGTAGGCAGCTTCACCTATTGCTGGGTCTGTTCTAATATCTCCATTCTAGATGGTTCCAGACTGTGCATCTTTATTTTATTTTATTTTATTGAATCACTGTGAGATAGTTACAGGCTTTCATGTTTGAGTTACAATCACACAATGATCAAACACCCATCCCTCCACCAGTGCACATTCCCACCACCACCAGCAGCACTGTTTGGAATAGTCAAAATCTATTGGAAACAACCAAAGTGCCCTAGAACAAATGCCTGGTTAAAGAAACTTTGGTACCTCTACACAATGGAATACTATGCAGCTGTTAGGAGAGACGAACTCATGAAATTTGCTTATGAGTGGATAGACATGGAAAGTATCATGTTAAATGAAATGAGTCAGAAATAGAGGGACAGACATATAAGGAGTGTACTCTTTTGTGGAATATAAAATAACATAAGATGAGACTGACACCCAAGGACAGTAGATACAAGGGCCAGAAAATTCTCCATAGGTGGAAGACTGTACATCTTTCACAGGTCTTTCATAGTCCCTCCTCTTCCTTCCTTCCTTCCTTCCTTCCTTCCTTCCTTCCTTCCTTCCTTCCTTCCTTCCTTCCCTTTATTTTTTCCTCTCCACATACAACCCACAGGGGAGCTCAAAAGCCCTTGGGGGTGAGTGTGGAGCAGGAAAGCCCTGTGCTTCTCTCCTGATACCTGAGTGTTTTCTCCACAGGCACTTGGAACCTTTCGTCTATAGGTCTTTCGCCGACGGGCCTGGAATGGGGTCCGGACAAGGGGAATGGGTTGCACTGGTGACAGGCTTCCAGCCGCCCTGAACATCTCCTCCCCAGGGCAGGGAGGTCATCAGACCTTGCCCAGCAGACCCTGGGCCACTCTCCTTTCTCCTCTCCCTTGGGGCAACACCAGGGCTGCTGGCTGTGTCTTCTCTTAGTCTGACAAGAGAACAAATAGACTTTCTTTCAAGTCTGGCGCTCTGCTCATAAGTTCTGCTGGTGAAGTGCATGGTGCTCTTCTTCCCCAAACCCTCCTCAACCCCCAACTGGTACACTTAGACCTCATGTCCATCTCTGGTGGCCACTACCGGCCTGCACAGGCTTAGATATTATTGCTTTCTTGAGTTGGTTGCTTTGGTTTAGCTTTTTGGTTTGTTCCCAGTGGTGCTAAGGGCATACTCTGGCTCTGTGCTCCGTGATATATTTGGGTGGGACTATTAGGGTCCTGGGGATTGAACCCGGGTCAGGTGTGTGCAAGGCAAGCTCTGTACTTCTACTTTTCCTTTTTTCTCTCTCTCTTTTTGGTTTTTGGCCACACCGGGCTATACTTAGTGCTTACTCTTGGCTGGAGTGATAGCACAGTTAGTAGGGCATTTGCCTTGCACGCAGCCAGCCTAGGTTAAATTCCTCCATCACTCTTGGAGAGCCTGGCAAGCTACCGAGAGTATCCCACGGCAGAGCCTGGCAAACTACCTGAGGCATATTTGATATGCCAAAAACAGTAACAAGTCTCACTTCGTGTTCCTGGAGTGAGCCGATACCTTTGGGCTACACTAGCACGCAATAGGGATGAATGGAAACGTTACTGGTACCCACTCGAGAGAAAATCAATGAACAACAGGACAACAGTGCTACAGTACTACTCTTGGCTCTGCACTCAGGGAATATCCCTGGTGGGGTCAGGGAACTATTTACAAGGCAAACACCATACCCACTGAACTATCACTGATCTAGCATGGAGTTCTCTCAATTGTCAGGCCATACTTGGCAGTACTCAGTGGCTACTTCCCCGAGGTTCATGTAATGTGGGATGGAACCCCAGTTCCCATGTACAAACATGCACTCCAGCCTTAAAGCGCATTCCCTGCACCATTTATAAACCTACAGGTGAAAAGGAGGAACCCTGGGGCTGATAGTGGAGTATCGATTTGGACTTTCAGGCCACACTCACTGGCTGCCACCTGACTCTAAAAATAGCTCTGTTACAAGGTCTGTTGGAGGTTGGGGGCAGGGCTGCCTTTTCTCTGAGGAGGTTCTGGTCCTCTTGCTCAACTCTCTGCCAGCAAGTCCTCCTAGAAAGAGAGGGAGGACAGCCGGCCGGTTCCTGTGAACAACTTCCCAGCACAGTGGAGCCCGGCCCCTTCAAAGTCTGAACACAGGCCATGTGGGAGGCCTGGGAAGCTCCCGGCTCTGGAGGCTCTTTATGGACTTGGTAGGATGCACAAGCTTGGAGTTTGGAGTTGGACTTCAGTGCATGAAGTTCAATGGACCCCCAGGCTCCTAAGAAGTTTAAGTTAAAGGAAAAAGAAAAATGTTCCTTGAGTGTCTTTCATTAATGCTGTATTTCCCAGGGCAGCGTGGCAGCAGCTCTGGAGTTTTATGGACAGATGGTGGCAGAGACTTTAGTGCAGTCTGAGGTAGCCTCGTCTAGTATGAGGTGACTTGCTTCAGTCTGAAGCTGCCTCAGACCAGTGGCGGGCAGGGGGGGCAGAGCGCTTGCCCAGTGTGAGGGAGCTTTAGCTCAGTCTAAGAGAGCTTTAGCCCAGTATGAAGGAAATTTAGTCCAGTATGAGGGAGCTTTAGCTCAATCTAAGAGAGCTTTAGCTCAGTCTGAGGGAGCTCTAGCCAGGTTAAGGGAGCTTTAGCTGGGTGTGAGGGAGCCTTAGCTCTGTCTGAGGGAGCTTTAGCCCAGTGTGAGGGAACTTTAGCCCAGTGTGAGGGAGCTTTACTCAGTCAGAGGGAGCGTTAGCCCAGTGTGAGGGAGTGTTAGCCCAGTCTGAGAAAACTTTATCCCAGTGTGAGGGAGTTTTTAGCCCAGTCTGAGAGAGTGTCATCGCAGTGTGAAGGAGCTTTAGCTCAGTCTGAGAGAGCTTTAGCTCCATCTGAGGGAGCTTTAGCCCAGTTTGAGGGAGCTTTATCCCAATCTGAGGGAGCTTTAACTCATTCTGAAGAAGTGTTAGCCTAGTCTGAGGGGGTTTTAACCCAATGTGAAGGAGCTTTAGCCTGGTTTGAGGGAGTTTCAACCCAGTGTGAGGGAGTTTTAGTCAGACTGCAAGACCAGCTCTTCACTTTAGAGACAATTCCAATCCCAATTCAAGTCTGGTTGGTGAATTGCAGTCTGCCAGAGACTCCCACCGCAAGGGGAGTGTGGGATTGCTCTACCACTTGTACTTCTTCCCAGCCTCAAATGTCATTTTGCCTTAAGGACTGAAGTTTAGTGCTTCTTCCCCTCTGTGCCAGTGATGTTCCTTAACTTCAAGAGCAACCTTGACTTTCCGCTGAGCTCCTGCTATCCTGTGATTGGGCTGTCAAATCTTGATTGGGAGATCAAGGGCAGTGATCAGGTTGGTTTTGAGTTATTATGTGACTTGGATATTCGTAGAATCCTCCCCCAAGACCTACAGTATTTTATTAAAAATCTGCAAGGAGGAGCTGGAGATATAGTACAGTGGGTAAAAATACTCGTCTTGCACATGGCCAACCTGGGTCCGATCCCCAACACCCCACATGGTTCCCTAAGCACTGTCAGGAGTGATCCCTGAGCACAGAGCCAAGAGTAAGCCCTGAGCCCTTTTAGGTTTTGGCTTAAAAGCAATCTGCACAGAAAAATAAAATCCCTTCAATCTTATAATCATCTCTTGATAATTGAAAGCTTTGCTTGGAGAATCTTGATACTGCAGGAAATCTGAGTCCTGAGTACTATAAAGGGAAAAAGTAGAGTACAGCTATGCCTTTAGAATTTTAGGACCCCTGAGCCCCATCAGACGTGATCCCTGAGTGCAGAGCCAGTAGTAACTCCAGAGCATTGCCTGATGTGGCCCAGAATTTTGTTTTATAATGCATCAATTTATTCATTATTTTTTAAAAATTTTTATTAGTGAAACACCATGAGGTACAGTTGTAGATTTACAAATTTTTGTCCTTGGGTTTCAATTATACAATGATCAAATACCCATCCCTCCACCAGTGCCCATTTTCCACCACCATGGATAATATCCCTCCCACCCCCATCCCCCCCATCCCACCCTGCCTCTGTGTGTGAGGCAAAAGGCACTCTTTCTGTGTGAGAGAACAAAAGGCATTCCCTTTTGTTCTCTCTCTCCTTTTGGGTGTTGTGGTTTGCAAAAGAGGCATTGAGTGGCAGACATGTTTAGTCCATAGTCTACTTTCAACATGCATCTCCCCTCCTGGGAGGATCCTTCAAACACCCTTTATTTGGTGCTCCCGTCTCTATCTGAGCTGCCCTTTCCCCTAGAATGCCTGGCTGGCCTCTAAGCTATGGAGTAATCTTCCTGGTGCTGATCTCAGCTATTCTTGGGTATTAATCTCATATTTTGTTACTTTATATCCCCCAGATGAATGCAGTCTTTCTATGTCTATTCCTCTCTTTCTGACTCATTTCACTTAGCATGATACTTTCCATGTTGTACCACTTGTGTATAAATTTCATGACTTCATCTTTCTAACAGCTACATAGTACTCCATTGTGTAGATGTACCAAAGTTTCTTTAACCAGTCATCTGATCTTGGGCACTCAGGTTTCTTCCAGTTTCTGGCTATTGTAAAGAGTGCTGCAATGAACAAACAAGTGCAGATGTCACTTCGACTATACATTTTTGCCTCTCTGGGATATATTCCCAGAAGTGGTATGGGCCCAGAAATTTTTAAGTAAAAGTTGTGGCGGGGGGGGGGGGGGAGCAGTAAGAAAATAAAAAAGACTTTCTGCCTGTTTTCCAATTCAGATGTGGGCAGGAACCAGGGACCAGGATGCTGGAAGAGTTCAATATCACATTGAAATTTTCATTCTAACTGTGGTGTTCCCTGAAAAACATTAAAAAAAAAACCCATAAAATTTGATCTCCCATAAACATACCACTCCATGATTATAACTATTAATTTTAGATTTGTGTATATTTAACTTGTTTCATAAACTTGATGTAAGCAAATTTTTAAAGGAAAAAAGTCAAAGGTTTGTTCTACATGGCTCTGCTTCCCTCTCTAGAGATGCCGTTTTCTGCTTTTGTAAGTAATCCTTCAGTTCGCCTTTTTGACTAAATATTATTCTATAGTCTTACTTCACTTTCAAAAAAAAAGATAAAGACTGATTGCTTAACTTCTTTACATGGGAGATAGTCTTTATCAGTAACTCACCTGCCAGAGGCAGCTAAACATTCTATATACACTTCCTTGACCCTCCATTATAAGTTTATTGTTTATATTATTTGTTAATATTTACATTATTATTACAACTTGCCATGAATCCATATATTGAATATGTACGCTTTTCTGCACAGATTTTGCATTTTCCTGATTTAATCATTGCCTTAGTGTTTGCTTATTTGGGTTTCTATATTTTATTTCATTCTGTCCCTGGCCCTCTCCTCTGACACTTCTCTGAGTCCCCCAATCCACTTAGTCCTATCAATATTCTGTTGAGTTTATCTTTTACAGTGAATTCTTCAGAGTGTTCCAGCTCCTTCCACCATGACTGATGGGCAAATATAGTAGATTCTGGGGTTCTCGTCACCTCTTTTCTGTGGGAAAGCCCCTATGTTCTGTTCCAAGAATTCTTATTTTATGGATTTACTCCCTCATAATATTGGTGCATTTCCTTAAGTAAAATGTCTAGTCTTCAGATGTCTAAAAGATTAGCATTCTTCTTTCCTCTTGGAAGGATTTTTACCTGAGCTTATAAAGACAGTGTACAGCTGTCTTCTAATCTCTAGGAAACCTGTGGGGAAGTCCTGAGCCATTCTCACTGCTGCTTCTTTGATGGTGACTTTATCTCTTTAGAATCTTTTTATCCCCAGTGTTCTGAAACTCATGATGATGCTCTTTGATATAGATTCACTTTGATCCATTGTGCCCAACACTTGGTAGAACTTTTCAACGGAAAGTCATGTTCATTGTTGGTTTTCTTCCTTTGTGTAGACATCACCCATTTGTGGAACTCCTTTATTGGGGGTATTAAGCTGTATGAACTGGTTCTATTATTTTCTCTTCTTATATTTTCTGTCTTATCACTAATTTTTCTGGGAAGTTTCTTTAACTACATTTTATGAATGCTTTATTATTTTTTTGTGTTTTAGTTTTCAAGACTTCTAATGGGGTCTCAAGTTGATAATTTTGTAGTAGCAGCCAGATCTTTTTTTTTCTTTTATTAAAATTTGCATTCTGTTTTGTTTAATTGAATCTTATTTCATGAAAATAAGTATCTCTAAGACTCTTAAATAAGTATCTAAAATAAGTTTCTTATTTATAAATAAGTAGCACTGCACTGTAGCACTGTCCTGTTGTTTATCAATTTGCTCTAGTGGGCACCAGTAACATCTCCATTGTGAATCTTGTTGGTACTGTTTTAGGCATATTGAATACGCCATGGGGACCTTGCCAGGCTCTGCCGTGCAGGCAGGATACACTTGGTAGCTTGCTGAGCTCTCTGAGAGGGATGGAGGAATCAAACCCAGGTCGACTATGTGCAAGGCAAACACCCTACCCTCTGTGTGCTATCCCTCCAGTTCATGATAAATAAGTATCATGATAAATATAAATGAATTAAACAAAAAATATTTTAAATAAACTAAAATAAATAAGTATCTTAAATCAGTATCTTAAATCAGTATCTAAAATAAGCTCTCTAAGTATCTGAGGATATTAGTGCTAGTTTTTTCAAAACTAAAGGCATGTATATCTTATATAAATGTTTTATCAAAGCTTCTAGGCCCAAAGAGTATATGTTATTTCATTCTTTTTACCAAAATATTCAAGAGAGGCACAGTTGATCTATAATGTTGGGCCTGGAGATAGTATTTACCTTTTAACAGGTAACCAGAGGCCAGGATAGCCAAATGGGGTTTGGGATTCTGGGAGAATTCTACTTCTTGATTTGAATGACCTTAAATTGGTATGTTCAGACTATGAAACCATTAGAGCTGAACTCTTGAGATTTATGTGCTTTTTTATATATCCACTTCAGTAAGACATTTTAATTAGTATTACGTCCAGTCACATTTATAAACTCTTTTAAGGTTTAATCAGTTTGTTGGTTTTATTGTTTTTTTAATTGGTTGGGTTTTGGACCACACCCAGCGAGCCTTGGGGCTTGCTCCTGGCTCTAAGCTCAACTCAGAGATGTCAGGGATCAATCTTGGGTAGCCACAAGCAAATCAAGAGCTGCAGAGCCATTGTTTTTATTTCTTGAAGTAATGTACTGCTGTAAGAAGGGTGAAAGTTACGTCTGTGTTGGTCAGTGGTCCCAAGATTCTTCAGTATTTTCACAAAGGAAAATATTTAGTAATAAAGATGCTCAGTCTCAGAGTTGGAAATAGATAAGTTTTAGGAATAGGTAAAGGTAAAGGCCCTCCCGTTGATCGTCGATTTGCTCGAGTGGGCCCAGTAACGTCTCCATTGGAGACTTTGTTGCTACTGTGTTTGGCATATCGAATACTCTCGGTAGCTTGCCGGGCTCTCCGAGAGGGGCGGAGGAATCGAACTCGGGTCGGCCATGTTGGCCGCGTGTAAGGCGAACGCCCTACCCATAGAAAAAAACTCACAGCTGGGGAGGAACTTAGTGTGGGATTCCCTCCATGAAGCCTGGCTTGGTTTGTGTGGTTTTTATAGGAAAGGTGGGTCTTTATGAAGGTCTTTTTAAATGAATTTGGGTTCTTTGTGTTTCTTATCAAGTAACAAAATTGTTACAAAGAATTAGGAACTTTCATTGTGTTTTACAAAGCAGTCTGGCTAATTTGGATCTTTTGTGATACTAAAATAAGACTAGCATCCTATATATTTTGTATTTCTACTTAGTGAGGCTGTCTACTTATTTAAGGTCCTTTCGGTTATTTATTTGACCATCTGCCCAGGTCTTGCCCTTTATCTCATAGTCTCCTGTGAGCTCTAGGCTGGGGCAGAATTTAAGGCCTTCAAAAACTGAAAACTTCTTCAGCCTCCTAGAGCGAACAGGGATTTGCAGGAATGTTTAAAATGCAGTTCATGGACAGCTAAAATGGAGCCAGAGTGGAGCATGGGGGGGTGGGGGGAGGAGAATCTGAAGCTTCCTCTTTCAGCATCACATTATGAGCAAATGAACATAAATTCACCTCTTTCTTTCCTTTTGTTATGTTTAACATTTCTACTGCCTCAGCTAAGAGGGAAGCATTGTTACATCTTAATAATAACCTCAGATTTGATCTTGTTCCTGACTTAATGAAATGTGGTGAGTGTTTGACCATTTGTCTAAGAGGGGAAGCTTGTTTGTTTCAGTTTGGGGGTCACATCCAGCTGTGCTCAGGGCATATTCCTGGTCCTGTGCTTAGGAATCACTCCTGGAAGGCTCAGGGCACCATTGGATGTTTGTTTTAAATATATATATATATATATATATATATATATATATATCAAATTGGGTGGAGTGATAGTGCAGCGGGTAAGGTGTTTGTTTGCCTTGCACATGGCCGACCCAGGTTCAATTCCTTCATCCCTCTTGGAGAGCCCGGCAAGCTACCGAGAGTATCTCACCCACATGGCAGAGCCTGGCAAGCTACCCATGGCGTATTTGATATGCCCAAAACGGTAACAACAAGTCTCAACAATGGAGACATTACTGGTGCCTGCTCGAGCAAATAGATGAACAATGGGACAACAGTGCTACAGTGCTTATATATCAGATTAGGAACTTTTTTCTAACCTACTAGGATATTTTTTCCTTAAGAACACTTATTAAATGCTTTCAAATGACTGTGAAGTTTTGTATAAAGATTGTTATATATTTTCAATTGCTTTATTAATATTTTGAGTTATATTAATAAATGACCTAAACTAGGACTTTATTTATATATGGAAAATAATGTCAGAACCATAATACAGCTGGCAGGGCACTTGTCTTACACCAGGCCAACCCAGGTTTGATCCCCTTCTCCTGTACCATATATGGTCCCCCCCAGCCCCACCAGGAGTGATTCCTAAGTGCAGGAAAAAGAAATATTTTTAAATTTGGGGGTGGAGGGCTCAGAAGTAAGCCCTGAGCACTGACAGATATAGCTCCCAAACAAATAATACTTAAAAATAAACTAAAACTCCGTTTGTACCTGACTTATTAGTTATTGGTGTTTTAGTTAAAACTTTTACTTCACAATTGACTAATGGAACTGATGGGTGGTTTTGTCTTTTGTATTTGTGCATGCTGTCTTGTAATAAAATAGCAGCCTTATTAAATGTCATCCATCAAGCATTTCATGACTTTAAAGTGTTCAGTGAGATGGATTGCAAGATGTCCATTTAGCTGTGCAGCCATCACCATAAGTTCAGTACAGACCCATCATCCCTAAAAGAAACCCCTTACTCTTTGCCTTGGACCCCATAGCCCTAGGGAAATCGCTTATCTATTTTCTGTCTCTGGATTTGTCAGTTCTGGTCATTCCATTTCAATGAAATGAGTGGTATTTTGTGTCTATCTTCTTTTGCTAACATAGTGTTTTCAAGGTGTATGTGCGGTCTTGCCTACTCTATAATGAACACTCTTGGAGGAAATGATAAACTTTTCCATTTTCTTTTATGTTTTGTGCTACTTTGATTGCCTGGTGTTTTCCTATTGCTCAAAAAATGGACTGAATTTGCTTGTAGTTCAATCTGGAACCAGTACCTTTGGAGATAGTAATTCTCAGTGACTTTTCCTGGTTTTCTGTGCTAAGGCTGTGCTATTAGTCCCCTCTATCTTGAGAAGCATTCTGGATTGGCATTTCTATTCATTTATCATTTAAACATTTAAAGACTTCTTTATGTTATTGGTAAGCCCTTTTTCTCAGACCTCATGGCATTTTTGTGTTTGTTCTCTCCTTTTAAAATTAGATTTAATTTTAAGATCTATTTCATTGGCCTTTTCAAAGAGCCAGAGCCTGATGTCTCCATTCCCCACTTCTCTGCCCATGAATCCCATGGTTTGTTTTATTTCTTCTCCTTTACCCTTGCTTTTCCTTCCCACCCCTTTGAGTTGAAATCCTAGTTCGTTTATTTTCCTTTTGTCTGCTTTAATAGCAAAAACATTTAATGTTATGTGTTTTTCTCCTAGTACAGATCTTGCCACAGCTCATAAGTTTTTATCTGTAGTGTTAGAGTTGTCACTATTTCCTAAATAGTGTATAATTTCAGTTTTTATTTCCACTTTGATCTAAGAGTTATTTAGAAGTGTTATTATAACCCAATAGTTGGATTTTGAAAATGTTAACCTTAGGTATATTTCTTGCTTTGACCACTCTGTGTGACTGAGCAGTCATGGAAAGGTCCCTCTATGGGGGCGGCCAGCCAGGGCCCCCTCTAGAGCAAGCCTTCAACATCTTACTGTCTTTTCCTGGTATGTACTGTGTCAGGAAGAGTAGTTCAAGCATTAACTGCTGAATCCAGCCTTTCTGGAAAACAATATGGACAGTCCTTCAAAAAACTAGAAATTGAGCTTCCATATGACCGCGCAATACCACTTCTGGGAATATATCCCACGGATGCAAAAAAAGCACAGTAGAAATGACATCTGTACCTATATGTTCATTGCAGCACTGTTCACAATAGCCAAAAATCTGGAAACAACCCAAGTGCCCTAGAACAGATGATTTGCTTTGACTGGTCAAATTCACTCTTTATGCCTTTTTTTTTTTCATTGTTAAATTGGACAGGGAGGGGAGGGTGACATTGGGACCATACCTCAAGGCTCACCTCTGACTCTGCGCTCAGAGATAGCTCCTGATGGTGGTGCCAGGAATCAAACCCTGGTTTGGTTGTGCACCTTACCCACTGTTCTATCTCTCCAGTCCCCATAAATCAAAACTTTTTGCATGAATTCAAGTTGAAATTGGCTGCCTGGGCATGGTAGCTTCTAACCAGATTTCAGTTTGATCATTCATTCATCATTACAGTCCTGAGGCTTCTGTCTGGCGGTGGCCTAAGCACTCATTAGACTTCCTTCCCAAACCTCACTCCTTTCCTAGTGTGCAGAACCTGTGGGGGCAGGCCCCTCGTGATGTTTATACCCTGTTTTGTAGAAACAGTAATAATATTGTTTTGATAGAGGAAATTTCAGCCACACACTCTACACGGTTGGGCCAAAGGGTTCAAAAGCTTGTCCTTGAGAATTATGGACACCCATCTGGCTCACTCTGAAATTATGTGCTGACCCTGAGCGCCTGGGCTTTCCTGCAGCCACCTGGACTGGCTCTCTTGATAACAAGTGTGTGCTGCCCTGAGCTGTGTAAAAGGAGTTGTTTCCTCCCTCATTCAATCATGCCTGTGACCATTGTTCCCCTGGAATATGGGCAATGCTTTGTGTAACTACAGATTGCAGCTCATCTTGCGTGTTTTAATTGATGCTCTGTTTACTGTACACTGGACTGTGGTTTTAGTGTATGGATATGATCACAGCTTTGAGTTCTGAGTCAAGGATTCAAAGCTCTGAACTGATGCATAGTATATAGGAAGGAAGAATAAAGCTTTCTGTCCATCCTCCTGTTTGCTTCAGTGACTCATGGGGTGCAACAGTGGGGTGCTCTCTCTGCCAGAGGAGGCTATTCCAATGTTTAGCAGCACCACTCTTTGCCGATCTCCACAATCCCTCATGGCAGCTAAATATCTGTGCCAGGTTCCTGCTGTAAAGACCAAGGGATGCACCGATGCCTCCTCTGGGCTTCTCTGCGCAGCCCTGATGGCTTCTCGCATCTCTCTTGTCTCACTCTGTGGGGCCCCTGCTTGCCACCACCTTGCCACTCTCCTGTGGATCTTTTTACGCCCTACTTTCCAAAGTTCCTATAACAAATTGACATGTCCTGTGAGTTTGCATACTTTTCAGGGCTTTTTCCTTTCATGGGAGGTTTTATTCTTTCTCTTTAGATTTTCCACTGAGCAGACATTTTTGATCACTCATCAGACACGACCAGACCCTTGAAGGGAAAGGGTAATTCTTGCTCACAGATAAGATGGTATCTTTTAGCTTTGCAGACCCCAGTCCCCAATTAGGCTGGGGAAAGAGCCTGGCGCTGGAACGTTAAATCCTGCTGGGCGAGTGATGACTTCTCTTTAAGGGGGAGTCCTGTTTGCCTAAGCACAGTGAAGGCTTTGAAAGCCAGGAGACTTGGATCCAGCCTCAGAGCCAGCACCTGGCAGGTCTTTGTCCTGTGAATTTTAGTGAGCCTCATACCCCACGGAGGCTTCTGTGGAGGTTTGACAAGATGACGTGAGTGACGCCATTTGCCAGAGTGTTGGCATATTGTGGGAGACGCAGACTGTCACTTTCTTTCCTACACTTCCAAAATTCACGTGGGAGGCTTCAAAGGGGAGGGACAGGATGTGTGTGCCATCGCAGTTACGGTTTGGAAGAGGTCTCTGTGGAAAGGAGCAAATTTGTCCAGAACAGCAGGCATCGACAGAAGGCAGGGAACACAGCCACCACCTCCCTGGCTCCATGAAAGCATGTGTGTCCCCAGCAGGACCCTCTGTTCTCTCCCACCCCCGATCTGTACATGCCTTAGTGTGCTCAGCGGGAAAGGCTGCCAGCCTGCTGCCGGCCTAGGGATGGGGCCCTTTTCCATGGAGGTGCAGGGGCTGCGTTCTATGCATTGTACACAGACCTCTGCTTCATCTTTGTGCTTCCGGGAATAGTGAAGGTAGAATCTGCCTGTGTCCAGAGCAGGTACACGAGTTAGCTATTTTGGTCCAATGGACAAGGGGAACAACAACATAACATTGGAGTGAATACCATAGAGGTTCCTATTCCTGATACAGACTTTTCCACAAAGTGCCCCATGGAAATATGCAAAGATTTCCAGAGAAAAATCTCCTCTGTTCTATTCTTGTAAGTTGTCTGCTTACAGTTAGCAAGAGAAAGACAAACGGACCTTTGGGGCTGGAGCAATAGCACAGTAGGTAGGGCGTTTGCCTTGCATGCGGCCAACCCAGGTTCAATTCCCAGCATCCCATATGGTCCCCCAGAACCGCCAGGAGCAATTCCTGAGTGCAGAGCCAGGAGTAACTCCTGTGTATCGCTGGGTGTGACCCCCCCCCCAAAAAAAAAAACAGACCTTTAATAACATGGTTAAAAAAGAAAACACACACACATATACACACACAACTGGTTCATTTTAAAGATCTAATTGACTTTATTAAGCAATTCTTGAATTGAGCACCTTCTCTTCTAACAAGCAGGAATCTCTGCAAGAAGTTGCAGAGAATGGAAGGGTTTTTTTAACGAAAGACTAAAAACCTGTTAGCAAAAGAAAAGAAGGACAAGCTTAGCCAGCCTCCTATCCTGAGAGGATGACAGGGGGTGACTCCCAGGTCTGACTAGGACATGTGGGGTGGGGACCTAGAAATGTGCTATTTGGGGAGAGGCCGACCCTGTAAAAGGGTTAGGCATTAGGTCTGAGTGGGTCTTAGCACAAACCACCTTATTAGGGCTTGTTGAGTTTTTTTTAATGTCTTTTTAAAAATTTTGTTATTTTATTCTAGGCACCATGGTTTACAAAACTATTAATAGTAGGGTTTCCTGAATAAAACACTCCAGCACCACACCCTCAACCAGAGCATCTGCTTCCATCCCCGACAGTCCCAGCATCTCCCCAGTCTTATTACCACTGCCCTACTCTACTGAAGATCATGCTCAGTTTCTCATTTATTTATTTATTTAATTTGTTACTTAATCATCAGGAGATACACAATTATAAAATTGTTCATGATTGGGTTTCAATCGTTCAGTGTTCCAACACCAGCCCCTTAACCAATGTACATTTCCCACCATCAATGTCCCCCCAGTCTCCCTCCTGCCACTGCCCATCCCCAGCCTGCCTCTACAAGAGGGTGGTGCTCAATTTCTGTTGCCTTTGGGCATTTGTTATTCCCCTGCTGTTTCTGTACATCTTACCTATAAAGAGAGATTCTGTGCCTGCCCCTCATTTATTGTCTAACTTCACTCAGCACGATACTCTCCAGATTCATCCATGTAGCAGCAAATTGCATGATTTCATCTTTTCTTATAGCTGAGTAGTACTCTATTAGGTATAGATACCATGGTTTCTTTATCTGGTCAACTGCTCTTGGACACTTGGGCTGTTTCCAGATTTTGTTTATTGTGAATAGTGCTGCAATGAACATAATAGGGATGCAAATGTCTTTTCTGGAGAGATTTTTTGGGGAGACTCTTAGTGTGTAGATACCAAGAAGTCGAATTGCTGGTTCATATTACCAGTTTTTCTAAAAAATGTGCATATTGTTTTTCATAAAGGCTAGATCAATCAGCATTCCTACCAGCAGTGAATAAGGATCCCTTTCCCCCACATCCAAGCCAACATTGGTTGTTTTATTGTTTTTGATGTGCCCAGACTCATTGATATGAGATGATATCTCATTGTTTATTGATTACATTTCCCTGATGATAAGTGTTTCAGACCATTTTTTTCATATACCTTTTAATCTTCAATCTAATGCTCTCCCAAATGAGCTATTTCCGGCCCACTCGAGCAAATCAATGAACAATGGGAGGACAGTGCTACAGTGTTATCTTTTAATCATCTGTATGTCTGCTTTGAGGATTTGTTGTTGATGGGTTGTTTGTTCTATCAGTGCTTCTTTAGTTTGTTTTTTGGGCCACACCTGGTGATGCTCAGGGACTACGCCTGACTCTTTGTCAGGAATTTTTACTGGATTTGCTCAGGGGCCCATCTGGGATGCTGGGATTGAACCTTGATCAGCTGCATATAAGGCCAACACCCTGCTCACTATACTATCACTCTGGCCTCTCTAACAGAGCTTTTCATATCTTAGCTGTTAACTCTTTACCATATGAGAGGTGGGCAAATATTTTCTCCTGTCTGTGGGGTACCTTTTCTTTATGGTCATCCACTTTATTATACTTGATGCTCCTTTATTGAAGGTTAATTGTCCATATAGCTGAAGATCTGTCTCATATTCAGCACCCCCATCCCTCCTGCCCCCCAAAGCTCAAGAGTGAGTAAACTGAAAGACAGACATGGCAAAGATTTTGACCTTAAGAGACCTCCTGCAGCTAAAACAAAGGCAGAAGAATGGAGGGGGTGGAGGGACAGTTGTGGGATGTAACATGCAGGAACCTGACTGTCAAGGGCAATCAGCTTTGTTGGGCAATTCATGCCTGTGTCTCCTAACTGGCAAGAGTCTCCTAGAATTTAGAGCTCTCCTCTTTTGGGTACTCAGAAATACCCTTGCAAATGGAGATCTCCTTCATAGCAGAATTTCCCAGACAATAGGAGAACTTCTACTCTGTTTTCAGAGCTTCTCTCATGTGGAGTATTTCTCAAAATAATCCTTTTGTCATGGGTGTGAGGCAGAGTACAGGGCTTATGGCACATGCCTTGCATGCATCTCTCCCAGTTCAATCCTTAGCACCAACTGGTCCTGTGTATCAATAGGTATAGCCCCGTAGGTCCCCCGAACAGGGTACAGCCAGGTACAGCCACAGAGTTCCCAACCCCAGCAATGAATCACCTAACTGGTTGGCCTATTATTACTGGGAGTGACCTTAGACTTCCTTGAGCACTGCTTGGGAGTCTACACCCTAACATAATCCTTATACTAAGAGGCATACTTGGGAATGGAATATTCTGGTCTGCTCTGAAACAAAATCACCACTGTTCTAACATTGACAGTAAGCAGAATGACACTCCTTTGGAATGGCCACCTTCCATGCTTGGAGGATAAGGGCAGAAAGTAGATATTTCATTGAAGTATTGAATTTCAGACTGAAATAAAAAGTAGGAGATGAGACTTGAAACTTCACATTCCTAAAACATTCTCAAGGGTTTTCTTTAAATCCAACCATTTAGCAATATAAACCAGAATGTCACCACCTCATTTTTGTAGGTCTTAAACATAATACAGTAGAATTACCATGGTAAAGAAAGTCAAATGAGAACATTGGAAAGATGATCTCATCTATGTTAGGTAAATACTTTCTAAAAAAGAGAGAGAGAGAAAGGGTGGACCTTTTCTGTCTCTTAAAGCAGGAGGCATTGAATAAGTTGTTGACCTTCTGCACTTTCTTCTCATTAAGAACCAAGTACTTAATGACTTCTATTGTAAGTATTCAAAACAGGGAGGTGATAATGGAAGGATCCCTTAGAAGCTTAGGGAAAAAAGTAGTACTTCATTCACATTCACAGGGATTTAGAAGAGTATTTGCAGAGTGATTGCTGAGGGCTATAGTTTCCTTTCATGTGCGTATTAATTCAATGTCCTTTTTACTCAGCAGAATATAAACATACATCATTTAAATGAATAAGAACTGTCAGAAATGAGCCCTCCATTAACATGTCTCCAGGGGGGAATGAGTCTTCCCAGGTGGTTGTCAGTGCCACTGCCCCCTGTGACTCTTCTCTGGCAGGCCTCCTGCAGACCCCCCTCCCGGAGCCCTCTGCTTTTCTATGCCTTCTTCTGGAGCAGGTTCTGTCCCAGCAGGTTCTGTCACCTTCCTGATTTCTCCTACAGATGTCAACAGGCCTGGATGATTTATTAGATAGCTGCTATGAACTTGTGCGACCCTCTGAGACAAGAAATAAATGCCTTTGGTTTATGTATCACTTGAAAACTGACTTAATTGGCTAAGATGTTTGGCAATGTGCTTACTGGAACCCCAGGCCATGCTTCAACTTACTTTATCTAGGGTGGAGAAGTCTTAAGCACATGAAAGAAATCATAAGTCCCAGAAAATGGGGGAGAGAGGAAGAAAGAGAAGAAGAGGGAGAGGGAAGGGTGAGGAAGAGAGAAAGAGAGAGAGAGAGAGAGAGTAATTAACATGCTCAAGAGAGAATGCAGGTGGGGATGGAGTGATAGTACAGTGGGTAGGACATTTGCCTTGCACATGGCCATCCCGGGTTCCATCCCTGGCATCCCATATGGTCCCCAAGCACCACCAAGAGTGATTCCTGAGTGCAGAGCCAGGAATAACCTCTGAGCATCACCAGTTCTCCAAGGATGGAGAGTCCCATTATACATCCTGAGAGGGGAGATACAGGCTCCAAATGACCTGAGTGCCACATGTGCTCAGTCATGTGGGAATAAGCAGCACTTGGGCTAGGGCAGCATATATGTGCCCTTCCTTTCTTAAAGGTGACTTTATAGGGTTTCTCCAATCTGCCCCACTTGGGGCTTCTACCTAGGTAAGAGTCTGTTGGTAGGATGTTTGCCTAGAGGGTTGAGTTAGGAGTGGTTGATGGTCCTCTTTGAAATTCTTTTCCTCTCTAGGAGGGGGTTGGGAGTGGAGATCCAGCCTTCTCTGTGTCTGTTGATGCCAGGTGAAGTTTTATCAGGCCTTAGTTCATATGTCCCTACAGTGGGTTTTTTTTTTTTGGCAGCCTTGGGGCTATTGGTTTTATTACTTCCTAGGAATTCAATTGCCACAGGCCCTTCCCTGTCTACTTGCCTATATCACCAGGACCTGGTAGCAGCCCATGCCCTTCCACCACCATCTTTTTAAATCTCAAGGATTTTTATCCTCACCTTCTCCATTTATCCCATTCATTCAAAGAACCTTACAAACATTTTATAACACTTGTCTTAATGATGAGATGTTGATGTGTAGACAACGAAGATAGAAACTGCAGGCAGTGAGCCACATCTATTCAAATGTAAACGTCCGATTCGGGTTGTTAGGCATTCGAATGAATCAATGCTCTTGGCCAAGTTTGTGTTGACAAGGACACCGAAGCATCCAACACCTCCTTTATCGCATGTTCCGAGAAAAATTCTTCTCCAGTGTCGAAAACGGCATGGTGAGATTCGTGCCTTCTTGTCTCGGTCAGACCAATGATGTCGTACTTGATCATTCGCGCTTGTACCATCAGGTCCTCGATGGATGTATCTGATGCTAGCGTACGTGCATTGAAAGTACAGACGATCATTTTTGTCTTCCTTCGTTGTGACAGCCTAGTTCGGCCTTGAGATTTTGTCGGCCTCTCCTTTCTCATCCTTCTCAGTGCTGCCATGTCGGTGAAGCCTTCAGGGTCAGGTGAATGAGACCAGTTGTAGTTACTGGTTTTGGCATATCGAATACACAACGGATAGCTTGCCAGGCTCTTCCGTGCGGGCGTAATACTCTCGGTAGCGTGCCAGTCTTTCCGAGAGGGATAGAGCCTTTTGGGGCGACCTCTAATCACCCTTGTAGGTGTTTCCATATTTGAACCCTATCAAATATGGTACGACAATTCCTGAAGATGGGTATTTAGTGTCTTATGATGTGTTGCGCGGCCGCAAAGCGGCCACACGGGTCCGGAAAGCATCCTGGAGTGTGGCGACGGCTGGGTAGTGGAGGTAGTGTCGATAGTGGAAGTCTGCCAGTGGGGTATTTATCTGGGTAGGGTGGGTCTTCTGTGCGCAATCCGATCCCTGGGTGGTTGATGGAAGCAGAGAGGGCAGGGTAGGGTGGGGTTCCTGATTAGAATCCCTTTGTCACCTGTGGTTGGTGGGAGCAAGCAGAGAAACTCTGTCCTTGGGTCCGCCGAGCTGGATTCCAAGGTCTCAGAGAGTTCCACTTATCTTGTTCTGTGGGTCTTCAGTCGTGCATGAGTCTCGGCCGGAGCTGCCACGGGGGGTCCGGAAAGCGTCCTGTGGTTGGTGGGAGCAAGCAGAGAAACTCTGTCCCTGGGTCCGTGGAGCTGGAGTCCAAGGTCTCAGAGAGTTCCGCTTATCTTGTTCTGTGGGTCTTCAGTCATCCTAAATAGGATTGGTAGAACACTAGATGAAGGACAACCATGCGAGCAAGCCGGGTTCCGCAAAGGAATTCAGCACCATCGACCATATCCACACAATAACCAAACTCATTGAGGTTTCTCGGGAGTTCAAGATGCCCATTTAACGTTCATTGATTTAAAGAAGGCCTTTGATTCTGTTGAGACGGAAGCGGTCATTGAAGCCCTAGCCAATCAGGGCATTCAAGCCCAATACATCAGGATCCTCCGTGAGCTGTATTACGGATTCACTACCAGGATCTCACCATTCTACAAAGAAGTGATCGTTGATGTCAAGAGAGGGGTTCGGCAGGGTGATACCATTTCACCGAAACTCTTCAGTGCCACCCTCGAGAACATCATGCGATGACTGGAATGGGAAGGAATGGGAGTGAAGATAGATGGTCGGCAATTACACCACCTCCGCTTTGCTGATGACATTGTTTTAATAACACCAAACATCAGCCAAGCGTTACAAATGCTGGCCGACTTTGACCGTGAGTGTGGAAAGGTAGGACTACAGCTGAATCTTACGAAGACAATGTTTATGAGAAACAGCCTTGTTCCTGACGCCCCATTCGCTCTCAACAGAATGACCATCTCCGAATGCAACAGCTATGTATACCTAGGTCGAGAAGTCAACATGACAAATGATCTGGCACCCGAGCTGCGCAGGAGGAAGAGAGCGGCTTGGAACACCTTCAAGAACGTCGAAGAAATAGCTAAGAGGACGAAGAACCTCTGGCTCTGGGCACATCTCTTTGATTCCACTGTTCTTCCTGCATTAACATATGCCTCAGAGACCTGGGCCCTACGCAAACAGGATGAGAATGCTATTCAGGTCTCCCAAAGAAGAATAGAAAGAGCTATGCTTGGAATATCATATTTCACTCAAATGAGAGAAAAAATCCGGAGTTCTGACATCCGTCGACGATCAAGAATCAGGGACGCTGTCTCATTTGCCAAGGTGTCAAAAATCAGATGGGCTAGTCACGTAATGAGATTTAAAGATGACCGCTGGACTAGAGCTGTTACTGACTGGATTCCACGGGATGTCAAAAGACCACGTGGCCGCCCACCTACCAGATGGTCAGACTTCTTCGTGAAGATCATGAACGATTGGTTTGAGGCTCTTCATGATCCCAGAGCGAACAGATGCCATTGGGCTACACTAGCACGCGACAGGGACAAATGGAGATGTTACTGGTACCGGCTCGAGCAAATCGATGACTAATGGGAAGTTAAGTGATTAAGTGATTAAGTCTTAATGATAGGTGTGGTTAGGGTATTGCCAAGAGGTAAAGCTTGGAACTGTGATGGTCTTATTTGATTAACTGTTTGTTTGTTTGTTTGTTTGGGGATCACCCCCAGTTGTACACAGGGCTTACTCCTGGCTCTGTACTTAGGGATCTGAGTGGGGGGAGGGGTTGGATGGAAGAGCATCTTTAATATTCTTACCACAGCCTTGGTCTTTCAATGTGAACCTCTCCTTCCAGAGGGTTCATTTCCAGAGGGCTCTCCTTTCAGAGGGCTCATAAATGCCTGTTGTTTTGGACCTGGCAATTTTTGCATCCTTTACAGTGGGTTTCTCTATTTCAAGGGCTCAACTCCACTATAAGGAAAAGTTTGGGTTTATAACCAAGAAGCAGGATAGTAGGTTTAGTGAATGGAAAATTACTTAAAAGGGACACAAAATTATGTTGTATGGTGGTGGTGGTGGTGGTGGTGGTGGTGGTGGTGGTGGTGGTGGTGGTATATGTGTGTGTGTGGGGAGGGGGTGGATACTGTCTAACTGGATTGTTGCTGAAGGCAACACAAAGGCTGCGACACCAAAGATGAGGAGATAAAGCAATTGATCTTGTAAACAGATGGTGAGGGTCCATTTCTAAACTGACTTTGCAGTATTGCTCCTGCAATTAGACAAGATATGGGTAGAAATAGAAGACTGAGATTAAGGTCTGGTACAAGAAAGACCTCAGAGGAGTTAATGTTTTGGTCTACAAGAGACTATTTGTCATGGGATATTTCCTCTTCCTTCCCAATCTACCTAACTTCTAACAGAGCGAAAGGGGGAACTTCCTTAGGAAAAATGCTTGAAAGAAACTGTCCACCCCCACTACCACCACCAAGAAAATCATCTCATTCATCCCATTATTCTTGCATAAATAGAAGGATGGGAGTTAAGATGCTCTCTGACAATCCTTTCCCATTGCTAATCACTGACTCCAAAGTTATCCATGGGTGACCTAAGGATCCCTAGACCCTGGTGCTGTACATTGCTGCTGGAAAGATGGTCTCATGGAGAATGGAGGATTTAAAGAGGACCTAGGCAAGTTACTGTTTGGCAAGGGTCAATGCCCAGCAAGGGCAACTTTGGGGCTACTCTCAGCCCACTTGATCTGCACAGACGGGGAGCTTGTCCCTGCCACTCTAGAGTCTAGGAATCAGAGAAACTGGGAACTTAAGCCAGGAAGAGCTTTTACTCTTCCTGGACCAGCAAACCCGCATCCTTAATCCAAACAACAGGTTCTTGTCTCCCACTGGAAGAAAGAATTCAAGGATGTGACAGCGTGTATATAACATGCAAAAGAGTTTATTAAAGAAGTGTACACCAAGCAATGAATGGGTGTGAATACTCTCAAGGGAGAGTCATACTTGTGAGTTAATGAAAGCATGAAATATTTATGAAAGGTTTGGCTAGTGTAGTTTGATCTGGAAAGGACCACAGTTGCTTATTAAGATTACAGGTTTATTTATACATAATATGCATCATTAGCATCTTATGCAGCTAGGGACTTATGAGTTATTGTGTAATCGGGTCTTAATGAGGGAAAGGTGAATCGGGTTCAGTATTCTTTTATTTGTATATGTACTGGCACCCAATTGAGAGTGAGTCTTCTGAGTTCTTTCATTATCAGGAAGCTAATAATCAAGAATGTTGGTCCTACATGTTTCCTTCTTCTCAGTGCATTTCTGTCTCAGCAATTTCCTACATTGCCTCTATTACCTCAGAATAATGAGACAGGAAAAGTTGCTTTTTCTTGTGATTTTTCCCCCTACTACCGTTGGCTCCAGCATTAAACAGCGTAATCCAGAGATACAGCCTAATGTTATAAAGCAGGGCATTAAGGGAACTGAATTTAACCTTCTCAGTCTATCCGCTTGACAAAGAAGTTGCTAAATCTGCTTGCCCCCTGAGAAGGTTGATAGCCTTCGCCTTCACTGACCCCAAAATAATTTCATCATTTTCAGACCACAAATGAATGAGAAAGAGCTTTAATATCCACTTTGGTCTCTTCCTCCCGGGTCTAAGCTACCAGACCTCAGCATGGTGGACATGAAGTTACAAAACCGCTTCTGCATCTCTTCGGGGCTGCTTAGGAAAAGCAACTTGAAAAAAACTGTTTTCTTCCCTGGTTTCTCTTTTGAGTTCTATGCTTCTCAACTCTAGTCCTTCTTGAACCTCTGCATTGATCTTGTGCAGAAAGCAGCAATGAATGAATCTGGATCATTCCTCCGTTCGGAAAGGGGCATGAGTGGAGCCAGGCAACATTTCTTAGAGACATTTGCATGCCAGCTATGCTATGTTGTAGATCAACAGTGTGCTATGTTTTCTAAATATTCTTCCTTATGAATAGTGAATAGTAAGTAAATTCTGATTCTCTGTATTATAAAAAATATACTGTTTAAAAGCAGATTAAGTTGCTATAGAGGAGAATATAGCCATGCCTTGAAGCAGCTGGTCATCAATGGTTAGACACTACTAGGGCAAGAGGCCCTATTTTTCACCCAAAGTCACAATCACGATCACGATCACGACCATCCTGTTGTTCGTCGATTGCCTCGAGCAGGCCCCAGTATCCTATCTCCTTCATCCTATCCCTGAGAATGTTTTTTTTAAAGTGCCATATTCAAGGCTCTTTCAGGGTTAGGAGAATGAGACCCATCATTGTTACTGGTATTTAGCATATTGGGTACACACAGGGAGTTTGCCAGACTCTGCCGTGTGGGCAGGTTACATTTGGTACCGTGCCAGTTTGTCCAAAGTAAGAATGGCGACAGGGGGCCAGTTGGTGGGTGTGACCACTGCCAACTGGAATATGGAGGATCTGGGTGGAGGATGTTCAGCCCCGATCCGAGCAGGCTTGGAGATCTCAGCCCCGGGACCCGCATGCCTTTGTTCCTCTGCCGGTACCTTCATGCTTGTGGAGAGTGGTCTCAGCATAGTGGTGGCTGGTTCTGGAGGTCTTCAGCTGCCAGAGCCCTGGTCGGGGTGGGGAGGAAAAACTCAACCCGCTCCCCTCCAAGGGGCCCTGGTGAGGACAGCCAGGCACGGGGGCAGGAGACTCACCCAAAGTACAGAGCATTTATTTTATATATGAGAGATGTGTATTTTAAAGCAGTGATCACTTTTACATTTGATTCACACTTATTTGACTCTTTTCACAGCACAACTTGGCGATACAACGTGGTGGGAGGAAAAATTGGGTTTATGGGCTAATGCTGTGCATGGGGTGGAGCAATAGCACAGCGGGTAGGGCATTTGCCTTGCACATGGCCCACCCAGGTTTGATTCCTCTGTCCCTCTTGGAGAGCCCGACAAGCTACCAAGAGTATCCTGCCCACGGAGCAGAGCCTGGCAAGCTCCCCGTGGCATATTAAATATGCCAAAAAACAGTAACAACAAGTCTTGCAATGGAGATGTTACTGGTGCCCACTTGAGCAAATCGATGAACAATGGAAGGACAGTGCAGACAGTGCTACTGTGCATGGGGTCATATTCTAGATGGTATGAATCATGGGAAGTCAAAGAACTAATTTGGAGTCTGTAGGAAATATGTCTGAATACTGAAGACCAGACATGCCTAAGTGCTCTAGTTGGGGCACAAAAGAAATCACCCTGCACCCTTCTGGCTTCTTTAGAAGTTGGACAGATAATCATACAAAAAAAAAGTCATCAGATATACCAATAAAGGGAAAAGTGAGCAGAAATTTATTTAATGGCATGCACTGTAGCACTGTCCTTCCGTTGTTCATCGATTGGCTCTAGCAGGTCCAGTAACGTCTCCATTGTGAGACTTCTTGTTACTGTGTTTGGCATATCGAATACGTCATGGGGAGCTTGCCAGGCTTTGCCGTGCAGGTGAGATACTTTCGGTAGCTTGCCAGGCTATCCGAGAGGGAAAGAGGAATTGAACCTTGCTGGGCCATGCCAGCTGCACTCAAGGCAAACGCCCTACCACTGTGCTATCGCTCCAGCCCTACTGGCATGCATATCTCCTATATACATGGGAAAGACCCAGAAAACCCCAATAACTTATAGTCTTAGGTGGAAGGTCACTTCCAGAGGTAAGAAAAGAAGGCACTGTGAAACAAGAATGTGCAGATCAAAGTTGTGCCTCCCTATGAAAGCAATGAGATTGGGTCTTCCCTTAGATAGAGTGGGAGAGTCCCTTATGGAAGAGGTTTACATGAAAACATCTCTATCAAAGCAAATCTTTGTTCTGCTGTCAAGACCCTTCCTAGAGAATAAACTTTTTTTTTTATTAGTGAAACACCATGAGGTACAGTTATAGACTTACAAATTTTAGTTCTTGGGTTTCAGTTATACAATGATCAAGTACCCATCCCTCCACCAGCGCCCATCCTCTACCACCATGGGTCCCAGCATCCCTCCCACTCCCCATCCCCCCCATCCCACCCTTCCTCTGTGGCAGGGCATACAGAGAGTATCTCGCCCACCCGACAGAGCCTGGCAAGCTACCCATGACATATTCAATATGCCAAACACAGTAACAACAAGTCTCAAAAAAATGGAGACGTTACTGGGCCCGCTTGAGCAAATCGATGAACAACAGGAAGACAGACAGTGACAGTGTGTTTTAGAAAATAGAAAAATTGGAAAGTAAAAGATAAAGAAACTCTCTGCCTGGGAAGGAACTTAATATAGGTCTGTATACATTAAATATGTCTCATGGGGGGGGGATTAATAGGAAAATGAGTCTTTGTGTTATTTTTCAAGTAACAAGAATGCTACGAAGAATGCAAGAATTGTATAGAGCTGTCCTGCTTGTTTTGAGACTATTAGGTTTTTTATTTGCTTATCTTCCTAGGTATCTCTTAGGTCCCTATTCTTAGTTCCCTAATTTCTCCTTAGGCCTGAGCCTAAGACCTGGGCAAGAATCTAAGATCTTGGGAAATTATTAACTTCCTATTCTCAGAAAGAGCCCAGGGATTTGAAGGAATGTTTACATGTGGGTTGGGGGCAGCTGAAATAGAGCTACTTGTAGCAGCTGGCAAGGTGAAACTAAAGCTTCCTCCTTCGTTAATTCCTCATTTGTAAATTCACAGTAGTACCAGCTTTATGTCTACAGTCTTATATCACTCAATGGAGTAGATTATATTGGAGAATATAGTGGACTTTATTGTGAGAAGCTGGTCCTTAAACCATTTTATTGTGTAAACATTATAGAGCATAATTTTACAGACCCAGATGGCATAGTTTACTATACTTCCAGACTTTATGGTACATTTTTTGAGGACATAGCTTCCAGAATATCAGTGAGTGATTCCTGACTGTCTTTAACATTATTATATTAGATACTTAAAGTTACTAAGATGGTAGTAGATTTTAAATGTTCCCATCAAATGTTACCACAAAAACCAAATAGTATTTATGTGAGGTGATAGAAGTATTAAATAAACATACTATAGTTCACAGTAAAGCCATCTGCATTTCTGTGTTCACTGCAGCACTATTCACAATAGCCAGAATCTGGAAAATCCAAGTGCCTGAGAACAGATGAGTATATAAAGAAACTATGGTACATCTACACAATGGAACACTGTGCGTTGTTAGAAAAAATAAAGTCATGGGATTTGCTTATACATGGATAGATATGGAGAGTATCATGAGTGGAATGAGTCAGAAGAATAGGGATAAACTTAGAATGATTGCACTTATTTGAAAGATATATTAAAAATAAAAAGCATGGTAAGTGAATAAATATCCAGATACCATAGAAACAGAAGAATTGGTCATGCCACCAAGGGGGAAGGGTTGTGTGATTAGATCGGAGAAAGGACCACTATGGCAATGATAGTTGTAAATAATCACTCTGGACAAAAACTGAGTGTTGAAAGGAGGTAAAGTGATATTATGCATGATACCCTTTCAGTAACAGTATTGCAAACCACAGTGAGAGAGAGAAAGGAGAGAGAGAAAGGGAAGGAAGGAAGGAAGGAAGGAAGGAAGGAAGGGAGAGAGGGAGGGAGGGAGGGAGGAAGGGAGGGAGGGAGGGAGGGGAAACTGTCTGCTATAGAGGCAGGCTGTGGGGGGTGGGGGCAGGGAGTGGTGGGTGTGAGGGAAACTGGGGACATTGGTAGTTGGAAATGTGTTCTGGTGAAGGGAACATTGTATGACTAAAACTCAACCATGAACAACTTTGTAGCTGTATATCTCATGATGATTCGCTTTTTTTTTAAAAAATGGTGTGAACCAAATGGTCACATTGAACCTCTTAAATGCTATTTTCAACTACATATCAAAGAAGCTGGAAAGGACTTGAATAGCAGTACCTATCACTTAGAGAACAGACAGTAGCAGCAGTAAATGCAAGATGTACAGCCTGCATTTGTCTTTGGTCTTTGAAAACTGAAGCAAGGGACTAGAGGACCAATGTGACTTTTAATTATCACATAATTAATGAGATTATCCATCTGGGAAAACCTGTTAGTTTTAAGACATTGGTAAATTTACATTTAAGTCCATAGTCTGGTGGGAATAAAATAGCAATGACATCTTTCCAAACATAAGAGATAAGGTGTGAGTACATAGTTAAGTTTGGTGAGAGTGGGGTGGTATTTGATTGATGGGTTGGTTAGGTGGGTTTTGGTCTCTCCAATGGTTAGAGGACAAACAAAAGGAAGCTACAGTGACGGGTTCATCTTGAAGTGAAAGTGCTTGGTTTTGGGCATCTTGCCAGTGTTGACCTTAAATAAAACCAGTTATTTAAACAACAAATAAGGTTAGCCCAAGGGAAAAAAAAAGCGAGAGAGAAGTGGGCTGATAGATTTGTTCCAATTGAGATCCTGCCATTGCCTTGAATCTCTGACCCACTGTAACCTCTGAAGGATCCCTGTTTGTTCTGCTGAGGAAGGAACAATGGGAGCTGCAAAGCACTTTGTTGGATCCTGGAGTTTGCTGGTTTACACATGTGTGGTCACACTCTTCCCAGCCTCCCAATCTTATTTCACTTGCATTCTGAATATTAATGATCTCGCCATCTGCAGTAATGTTGGGTCTTTCTCTGGCTCTTTAAGTGGCTGATTTTTAGACATAAAAGGACTGGTCCAGGCAGAAGAAGAGAGATGAATTAAAACCAAGGAAGACATTTAAAGTAGATCTGAAAATGAATAGGCTGGAGAATTTGGCTTAACTGAAAGACACCAAGAGACCAGGAGTTCTGAAAGCAAGTGGCTGGGGATCCAAATCAGCTGTCTGATTCTTGTTTGTTTGTTTGTTTGTTTGTTTGTTTTTGCTGTTTTTGGGTCACACCTGGCGATGCACAGGGGTTACTCTTGGCTTGCACTCAGGAATTACCCCAGGCGGTGCTCAGGGGACCATATGGGATGCTGAGAATCAAACCCGGGTCGGCCGCGTGCAAGGCAAATACCCTACCTGCTGTGCTATAGCTCCAGCCTCAGCTGTCTGATTCTTGGATTTTAGAGTCAGGATGCATGTTGTGCATATTGAGTAACGTTTGCATTTGTATAATTTTTTCATATAAAGCTATCATTGGTTTCCTTGTTTCCTCTAAGAAAAACTTCTTTGTCGTGCAGATTCATTAAATTTGAGATGAAGTAATATGTTGAAATGCTGCCAATCTGATCCCCCAAACCACAGTTACTCCAATGAACATTTTGACAGGCATGCATGGATTTTAAATCTAATTGTATGGGACACCAGCATGACTGGGTTCTCTGGGTAGCCTCTGTTCTTCTCCTTGCCCCTCTCTTGAAGTCAAACTCTGATTTCTGTCCTAGAAAAATAAATACAGCTCTTGGAAGTGTGCTTTCATATAAAATACATTTTACAGGTAATTACTGCAAGAGGCAATAAAGAAAACCATGTCACACACCTCAGTAAAACCTAACAAAATGGCAGTTAAATACCCAATATTATCTTTGAGTTTCCTCATCGACTCCTGTCCTGTTACCCTGCTTCCTCCAAAATTTTTTTCCTTTCTTTTATGCTAAGCACATTAACTCTTTGCTCTTTCAACCTGATGTTCTCAAGCCCATCATCCCTTTCAGCAAACAAAAGACTAGTGCTCCATCTTTGCAGTGAGGATTATAAACAACAAATAACCGTTTCCCATCAGAGGTGTTTATTTTTCAGTTTGCTTATGTGTATTGGCTCAGTCCTAATATTTACATTTTATGATTGCGTTCTAAAGTAGGAGAAAAATAACCCAACTCTTGGCAATAGGATATATCTGTGTGTGTCTGCCCACAGAGAGCCTGATCTGTGTTTTATTTTTCTTGTGAATTGTTGTGGAGAATAATGACTGAACTCCCCAAACAAACCTTAAGTATTTACAAATTCATATAGAGGCAGCTTCATGGGACAAAGCAAATCACATAGTCCAGATATCATGGTATGATGATCAATTCTGTGGCCCCCTTTGCCTGGCTCTTCCTAGCTGAGTGATTTTGGACATATCTCCTTTCTTGGACTCAATTTTTATAACCTGAAAAATGGGGTTAAATAATAGCACCTACATCATGGGCTACCTATGAGGATTAATAAACACTGAAGCAATTCCAAAACATCACATCTCCCATGAAAATATAAAGAGCAAAAATTTTATTCACATTTCATGGAAGAACCGTGGAAGATGGGAACAATCAATCACTAGCTAAGGCAAATTAAGTTGAAATGAAAACTGGTTTTGTAGAGATTTTATTCTGGACCAGAAAAAAATACATTTGTGGTCACATTTACACTGTTCTAAGGGTGGTAGTCTGAGTGGTAGATTGCACTCATGCTTTCAGTGGTCTGCTAACTACTTTCTAGTCTCTAGGGGTGCAGAGGGGGCCTTCTGTGATTAAAGGTTTTAGAGATGAAAAGATTTTCCTGGATTAGAAATGTATGTCTTTGTATAAACAGGAAGTAAAGAAGAGTTACTTTTATTTTGTAGGGTTCTCCCCAGAGGTGCTGGGGGGCTCTGGGGTCACTTCCAGTGATGCATCTTCATGTCATACAATACATGCCCAGTGGTGCTAGGACACACCAGGGTTCAATCCAGCTGTGCTGGATATTTGGAGCTATATGGTGCTGAAATCAAACTCCGGGCTTCAGACATGCAAAGCATCATACCCACTCCTTTGAGTTTATATCTCTGGCCCCAGGAATGGGATCTGTGACATGTGCACATGTGTGTGTTTGACATATGAGTGATGCACACTCATACTCACATATGTATACCTGTGTGAGAAGGCAGTGTACACACAGAGGCAGATATTGGAGTGATGTAACTCCACGCCAAAGGATGCAGTCAGCCACTGAATGCTGCAAGAAGAAGCTCCTCCAGGATTTGGAGGGAGCACAGATCCCTGAAGAAGCCATGGATGTGGCCCAGTGAAACTGATTTTTGCCCCTAGGCTATCGGCAGTGAAGAGAATAAATTTCTAATGTTTTAAGCCACCAAGTTTATCATTGTTTGCTTCAGCAGACACAGGAGTTGTAAAATAACAGAAAGTAAGTCAAAGGTATGTACCCCATAGGATCTGTGGGGCCACCTCCAGCACTCCACTGAAGGGAATTTCCCCGCTCCAATAGCGGGTAGGGCGTTCGCCTTACAAGCGGCCAACATGGCCGACCCGAGTTCGATTCCTCCGCCCCTCTCGGAGAGCCCGGCAAGCTACCGAGAGTATTCGATATGCCAGACACAGTAACAACAAAGTCTCCAATGGAGACGTTACTGGGCCCGCTCGAGCAAATCGACGATCAACGGGAGGGCCTTTACCTTTACCTTTTAATCTCTTTTGCTAATTTCCATGAGACACTGTTTGGACAATAAGGTAAAGGTAAAAAGGTAAAGGCCCTCTCGTTGTTTGTCGATTTGCTCGAGCGGGCCCAGTAATGTCTCCATTGGAGACTTTGTTGTTACTGTGTTTGGCATATCGAATACATCACGGGGAGCTTGCCAGGCTCTGCCGTGCGGGCGAGATACTCTCGGTAGCTTGCCGGGCTCTCCGAGAGGGGCGGAGGAATTGAACTCGGGTCGGCCATGTTGGCTGTGTGCAAGACAAACGCCCTACCGCTGTGCTATCGCTCCAATATTCCCAGGGATGTATATTAAGTCTCTTGGGGTACATAGACAGCATTCGTTTGTAGTAAGCATTACAATATGTCAGCTATAATACTAACTACTAATAAATTATCTTCATCATCATGGTATTCTGATAATCACTTCCTTTCTGACTCCCAGCCAGTCTTTTTCATGTAATAGGTTGAATTGTTTGAGAGTTCTGCTCTACAAAAGAGAATAGAAAACCCATCACTGCCAACACCTTATATCTGTGCACTCCCATATCTAAGAAATAAACACTGATATCCAACAATGCCATCCATCTTTTCACTTGATGGGTGATTTAATTGGAGATCAGTGTTTATTTCTTAGATATAAAAGTGCAGAGATATAAGGTGTTGGCAGTGATGGGTTTTGCATTACCCAAGCCTTCCAAATGGGTACCCTTAGTTCCTGGGAAGATAGAAGAAATGAAAAGGACAGTGAAATGAAAAATGTGTGGTTTCCAATGAACAGAAATCATGGGGAATGCCAATATAATATAAAAATGCTCGTTTGTGAATCCCCTGAACAGCAAAAGTAAGTGCCTTATTGCTAGTTTCAAAGGAGATTGAATATTTTTAATGAATAAGGAAAAAATCAGAGGTTGATAAGAATGTTGAAGAAATGGAGTGTGACATTTAATAGAACTTTAAATTAATCTAGGATAGTAAATCTCAAGGGCATGGGGGAGTGGATTTTTGTTCCTCAAGAGACATTTGACAATAAATGGTAATTTTTCTGTCAACACAATGGGGGGTTGCTGGTACCTGGTTTTGGTGGTAGGCAGAGATGCTGTGCAATGTCCTAATGTGCACAAGACAGTTATGTGATAGAGAATCAGGCAGCCCTGGTGCTGATAATGCTAAGTTGGAGAGGCTAACATCTAGGCTTAGGAGTTTGAGACCCAGAATGAGTTCAGGAGGGCCTGCAGAGGTTCCCAGGCTGAGTGGATTTCAGAAGACGACCTCCAGATCCCATTGACTAGGAGGAGTCACCATAGCTATCAGAGGGAGAAGGGGCTCCAGTAGGCACCATTCACAAGTGCCCTGTGCTCAGTGTGTTGTTGTTGGACTGTGTTTCAGCCGGGAACTACTATTTCCCCTCAACCAAAGTTCAAAATTGGCCAACATGTTTTGATTCTCCCATCCTGTAGTTATCAGCAAGAACAGCAACAATGAACACAGGTCATGGATAGTGCCTGGAGGAACCAGTGCCTTGGTTTCTGATGCCAGAGCTTTCCCTCTCAAGTATCATCTCTGTGAGAAAACCAAGGGGGAGTTGAAAACCCATGTCTCACTACCTTTTAAACACATGGATTTATACCTGACCACAATAGACCAGTGCCCTGTGGACACTGCTTTTATGAAGACTATTACCTATTTACACACTGTGCCAACCCTGTACATGTTACCAGATTTACAGGGTTTAGGATGTGTACAGCAGACATGATCAAATTCCAGTATGCATTCCAGAAGTTGTGGTTCTTAAATACATCCTTAGCTTATGCTTTTGCCCTTTCAACCTAGAGATTGTAAGTCCTAAGAAAACAAGGGCACATGGAGTGCCCTGTTTGGTGGCTCGTTGACTGGTAATACACTTCCTAAATTTGGGGTGTTGCTGTCACTAGTCCTGTCAATGTGGAAACTCACTTCCCTGCCTCTCTTGCAGCTAAGCGCAGTTGTGAGAAAAGCTTCTCTGATCTTTCAGGGAAACTTAAGGAGGGTGACAGAGTACTGTAGCACTATCTTCTCATCGTTCATTGATTTGCTTGAGCAGGCACCAGTAACATCTCCATTATGAGACTTGTTACTGTTTTTGGCATATCAAATATGCCACGGGGAGTTGATAGGGGGAAAATGTCTCATGGCGCCTTCATTCTGATGACAGGGAGACAAAACCTCTGGCAGGCATCTTGCCCCCACCCTGCACTACAGCGGCTGGAGTAGGGCAACTTTGTATAGGTCTGTGCTGTTGATCTCGTTCGAGTCACTTTTGAAATCTGCAGCTCAGAACTCTGCTGGATACAGAAGAAATGAGATACAAGAGTATGTGAGAGACCAAATCACTTTGTGCTTCTGCATTTTTTGTGAATACTCTCTGGAACCACAGATGCATTTATGTCGCTCTCCTGAATTAAGCAGGTTTGGGAAGAATCTCCTAGTAGCAGTCTGGTGCTGAGAAAGCCAAGGATACTTGAATCAAATTGAGTTCAATGCCATGGCTTTTGATCCTGCATGGTTCATGGCATCTGTTCTCCATATTTGAATTTCAAAGAATGTGTAAAGTAGAAAAAATATAGGTTCTTCCACTTGACTTTTCATTGTGTTGCATAAGCCTTGACTTCAAGTGGTCTCCGCCCTAGCGGATTCTTGGAAAAGCCACAGTGGTCTAATAAGAGTCAGCTCATCTCAGCTGCCAGATACTCAGGTAGTTCATTGATTTAGGCAAGAGAATTGTGGACCACGGGCATCGCAGACCCTTTCTTTTTAGCTCATCTATCATCAGTAAGAAAGTCTCCCTAATTTAATCTTAGGGTAGGCTTTTCTTTCTCTTGCTGGAACTAATTCATTTGCAAATAGAAAACTGTTTAAACTTCCATAGAAATAGTCAGAGATTGTAAAATGAAGGGTATGTTTGCAGAGATGACAGATGAATCACAAAATTGCTTTTGAATAGGCTGGCCCTTGAAGAGCTGCTAATGGAGTCCAGAATGGGTCTGATGTTCGTTCTGCGGGGCCCACTTGGCGGCTGCTCCAGCCTTTTTGCTAGAATATTCAGGGGAAACTCTCAGTGGAGTCACACGAGTTGGTGTCACGGCTCCAGACTGCCACAGAGCTGTATTTTCTCTGCTTGCCAACCTGCCCCTTCTCAACAGCAAAGGCCTCTTTACTGGGAGAATGTTGTCACCTCCCAGTGGTTCTTAGCAACCCTGTGGGGTTGTAATAATGGGGTCTAGACCCAGCTATCTGGATTGAAGACCTCAAACCCAGTGCTGGTCACAGTGGTGGGTGTGAGCCCCAGGAACCCGCAGGGGACTGACCCCATCAGGTTCTCCCTCTGCCAGGATCTTTGCATTTAGCCCTCCAGCACCTGAATGGCTGCCAGCACCATCCCAGGTCCTCTGGCCCCTCTCCTGCTCCCATGAGAGGTTTCCTACTGCTTGAATGCTCCAGATGCCAACATTTTGGGTGCCACACAGTGCCAATGGCAGACATAGTTGTCACACTCACCAAAGTTAGTTTGTTGACATGGTTCCCAACAGTGAACCATATGTCACCCAAGTTAGTGTGTCACCAGGGAACCATGTGTCACCAACATCCCTGAGGTCTGATGTCAGATCTTCTATGCCATTGTCACAGAAGTGGTTATGGCCTGCCCACTGAGCCTGGTGCTTTCTAAGTCTAAGGATCATTTCTGGAACAAGCTCTTCCTGCACAGATTGGCGACTGAGTCAGGGGACCTTGGCAACTGACAGGTGTGTCTCATAATACAAACAGAACATGTTCTAGGCTTGCTTGCAGCACCCTCTCTGCTTTCTATTATATTGGCTTTATTCTGAGTTGGGGGACTTCTCAGGAAGGAGGTTGGACACCTAGTGAATCCTTAAGGTAACTCAGTGTGGAGGAAAGTGGGGTGTGTCGAATGGATGACATGTACACAGATTCCCTTCCTGGCACATTTTCCTATTCAGTGGCTGTGTGAGAGATTCTGTGGGGAGGGGAGGTCGGCACAGGCACAGCTCATCTCTGTGTCTGGGGTGACAGTGTATGAGTGAGACTGACTCTGAGAGTGGGGGGGTGACAGTGTGTGACTGGGAGTCACTGTAAATCTATGGAGTGACAGTAACTGGAGGTGATTATGATTGGGTGTGCGGTAACCAAGTGAGTGAGTGTAAGTGGGTGTGATGTCAAAGTGTGTGAATGGGTGTGACTGTGTGGGGGATGAAGGTGTGTGAGTGGGTGTGACATTACGTGAGTAGGTGACTGTGGGGGGGTATTTGACTGGGACTAAGTAAGTATGGGTGGGTAGATAGTGTGTGTGGTGACAGTGTGTGAATGTTTGTGGATGTGACTTTGTAGTGGTTTGGGTGAGACTATGAGACTATGTGAGGATGATAGTATGTGATGGTGTATGTTTATGATTTTGAGTGTGTATGTGGTGGTGAGTATATGGAGGTGACAATGTGAGCAGGTGTAGGGATGACTATATGTGTGAGTATGACTATAAGTGTGTGGTGGTATTACAGTATGTGGATGGATTTCTTTGTGGCTGTGCATGTGTATAGGTGTGACTGTGTGTAGGGTGACTATGAGTGTATGTGTGATTGTGTAGGGGTGACTGTGAGTGTGTATAGGTGTGACTGTGTACAGAGTGACTATGCGAGTGAGTGTGTATGTGATTGTGTGGGGGTGACTGTGATTCTGTATAGGTGTGATTATGGGGCGGTGTGGGGGGGTGACTATGTGAGCGTATGTGTGATTGTGTGTGGGGGGTGACTGTGCGTGAGTATGGGTATGGGTATGACTGTGAGTGTGTGGGGTTTGACAGAGGCAGGAGGGAACAGTCCAGCATCATAGTAACCAAACCTGGTGGTCCAAAGGCAGGGACCGCGGCTGATTGAACTGAACTTTCTGGACCTGGGCCCAGAAAGGTATCTCAGTGCTGTTGAGTCCCTGTGGGTGAGGGTGAGGTGGTATGAGGGGTGGGGGGGCACTGGGAGAGGGCATCCTGGTAACTTTTCTTTCTCCTAGCAGAGGCTTGAGACAGCAGGGAGACGCTCCTCTCCACCAGTTGCGTTTTACAGCTTGTGATTTGTAGTGAGGCCGTCACGGCTGTGAAGCCCACAGCGTTATTTATATGTTTGCTTCCTGGAAGATTTAAGGCAGCTGCATCCCCTGTAAATTACTTCAGGCTCTGCGCCCATGGAGGAAGGCAGGGTTCCATTACAGCCTAGGTGGATGATGGACAAGGTGAAGTGGCCTTAGTGGCCACCTTCCCAACACGCACAATCCAGTGGAGACAGCCGTGTCCCTGTGCAGGTGTCTGTTCAAGAACAGACTCTCAAGCCAACACAACTTTGTTTCGAAGCCACTGGCCTAGGAACCAGACTTCAGTGCTCTGACCTGGAGAGGCCTAAATTGTCGTCTTGTTTCAGTGTGTATGTGCTTCAAGGCTGACTGGGCTTGTTGCAGTCTCTTTCATCACCCCCAAGAGGCTCTAACCTATACTCACCTTTGTTGAAATTTTCCAACACTGCCAACTCTCTCTCTCTCACACACACACACACACACAACACACAAACTCAGACTATAGATGCCCTTCATTTCAGGGGAAAGATGCTCTAGGTAGCTTTCCCAGAGCCCCTGGGTAGCTCTCCATCCTGTGGAATGCCAGGACTCCACCAAGCCTGGAGCAGCTTGGGGACAGGGTGCAGAAGGGGGTTCCCCTGCTCATAGCAACCTACCTGTGCTCTCACTGGGACCCCTCCAGACCCCCTAGCTGAGGCTCTGTGGGAGGAACAGGCACCATGGTGGCCTTTAGTATTCCAATAGGGCATAAAGCATCGAGACCCTCGGGGTTCCTGGCGCTGAAGGGACTGAAGCTGTGGAGAGGGAATCCCCTTCCCCATTTCCCTTCTTGGGAGCACACGCAAGGTAATTGCCAGGTGTGCAGGTCCTGGACTGTCCTAAAGCACAGGCAGGTGGGAGAGCTGTGGGGAGTTCTCCCTTGAGAGTTCGCAGCAGGAAATGCTGAGGGGAGCTCCCTGTGGAGAAGGGGGTGCTCAGAGCCACAGGGGTTGTGAATCTCTCATCTTTCTGCTGGGCCACATGCCTCACCTTCCCCCATCCCACCAGAACAACCTCCCAGGAGAAAGGAGTGAGCCTGGAAGGGGGGTCACCATTTCAGAGTCACACCACATCTTCTTCCTGGTTCTAGATCCTTCTGTCAGTGCTAGTCAGGTGAGAGGCCGACTCAGTGCTCCCAGCAGGACTCAGCTGAGTTTCCATGACTGACAATCACGTGAGTGTCAGGAAAATTATCCACAAAAAGGGAATCTGGATCCACCTCGCCCACCAAGGGCCAGGCCTGGCTTTTTTCCCTCCCAAGTGGGGACACAGTTACTGTAATGCCAAGCGGATTTTCTGTTGGCCTGGCTCCTGTGTGGGCACTGCAGACACACTCTCCTCTCTCATTCCTGACCTTGGAGAACAGCTTCACTAGCCTGGCTCCTCCCAAAGCCTGCCCTCAGCACCTCCTCTGTCCCATTGCTCAAATCACCCCCATCCTCTTCCTCTTTCTCTGGAGGTGTGGGCCCAAATTCCCCCTACAAGGCCATGCTTCCTGTTACATCAGGACCTTCCCGCTGACCTGCCTAAAATACAGCCACACTCTAAGGTGCTGGGGGTCAGCACAGGAATGGGAGAGTGGGCAACGCCAGTCCTCTCATACCTCTGGATGCCCACTAGTCCTCTGGGGGTGTGCCATTGTCCTGAGCATGCACTCAAAGGGCCACATCTGCCTGCTGAGGTAAGGGACAGGGCTGACGCTGTACTTGCCCCTACAATACCACAGGCGAGTGCCTGGTCATCCGCCATGGAGAGGCCATCCATGGGGCTTCTGTGGGGACAGGAGCACTTTGAGAGCCCCAGCGCTCCTTGGCTGGGACTTCGGGGAACATATAGAGCATACAATTATGCTGTGGATAAGAATTTGGCTCAGCAGAGAGCAAGGAATTGATTCTGTTTTAGGATATGTGTGTGCTTGTGACGCCTGCCACCTGTCTGCAAGATGTGTGTAGTGGGACAGAAGCCCTCCCTTGTGGGGCCCTTTGCCCTTCTGAAGATCTCAGAACTATATTTGCCCGGTGTTTTTCAGCGGACACATTTGACTTTCACATAGAAGGAAGAACTACATAACAAAGAAAACCAAAGCTGTGCAAAGCTGACGGTTCAACCTGGAAAATGAATGAACTTTGGATTTCTACCAAAATTTGAGATGTCAGAGTTCTGAACCGAAGGTGGTGGGCATGAAGGTTCAAAAGAGAATGGATGAACATTTTTCCCAAGTACAGATGATCTGAAATGAAGGCTCGGGATGCTGTGAAGCCAGGGAGGGTGAGGACAGGGATGAAAATCCAGGCTCAGATATCTTGGGGTCACATAAATGTGTGAAAGACATGACTGAGTTGCACTAGATGACATTTGAGGTTGCGCCTAACCCTGTCATTCTGTGGTGCTGTGAAAATGCAAAGCCCCTAGTTAAGCTCTTTGAGGATATGTGACATTTGGTACGAAGAGCATCTGTTGATATTTTCTTTGAAATTGGCACCGCACCAGCTCCACCTGTGAGGATGACCCACAGGACATGGTGATACTTTATAAATCTCCATAGCAACTCTATGAGCAAAGGCGATTCTTCGAGCCTCCTGTGGCAGACAGCGAGGCATTATTTTTTCATCTCCAAATCTTGTGTCCAGGCTAGTTAGCCATTTAATGAATTTCTTTCTTTCTTTCTTTCTTTCTTTCTCATATTGTTCCCATTCCTTGCAATAGGAACCCCAGTGTGGGCAAACTAGAGAGGTGGGCTTATTAATGATAGATATTCTTGCATGAATTGATCACATTTCCTATCTCAGATAGTGGCGTTTTGTTGCTAGTATTGGGAGGGTGGCTGGGTGTAACCCAAACCTCAAAGACAGAGGCTGAAATCAAGGGAAGAGAAGGTTCCGTGTGGAGCACTGTTCTCATTCATGGCATCATCAGCCATCACAAGGGCTCAAAAGGATCCAAAGAAAAACCCTTTCCAAACCCAGACAAATTGTGAACCAAGACTGTTTGCATTCACTTCCATCCGTCCAAAGTGGGCTCCCAATTTCTCATCATCTCTCCTGATATTACCAGCTTCTTCATTGCAAATCCAGATTCTTCCTCTGTAAGCCCATCCCTGACTCATGCATCCCCATTGATTGCTTTCTCCTGCAAATTTCTA
The DNA here is from genome assembly GCF_029834395.1 of Sorex fumeus. NCBI lineage: Eukaryota > Metazoa > Chordata > Mammalia > Eulipotyphla > Soricidae > Sorex > Sorex fumeus. Next base: position 3,974,897 of record NW_026606183.1, read on the forward strand.
AGCACAATTATTGACAATTCATTGAGCTGCTCTCTACTTCTCTCATTATGGCCTGAGGTCTTACTGAAATACCTTACACTGTGTCTCCTCAGGGGGTTCAGTGAAGTGCTGAAGAAACAATCCGTGCTTGCCAAGTAAGTGGTCACTGCTCAGAGACACAGATGGTGCTGAGACGCAGTGATACCCTAGTCCCATGCCCACCTTCCTGCCACCTCAGGCTGACCTCGGCATTGCCAGAGGTGCTACATCCTGTGAGCTTCCTCTTCCGTCCTCACTCCCACTTCCATGGACCCCCGTCTGCTGGCTGCCCTCTCCTGTGGCCAGAATTTCAGAGCATGTCACAGTTGGCAACTTGGAATACAGACATGTAGGATGACATTGCTTTGTCCTTTCTCCCTTGCCACAAGGAGCTTAGGTTTATAAGGTTACACCCATCACAGTGTTCCCAAGTCACTCCCATTCATTCATTTATCTGTAACCACTTCTCTATATTCTCTTCCCCAACCAGTTAATCAGCTTTTCCCCCTAATCAGACTCTGTTAATTTATAAGGTCAGATCCTTCTAGAACACTGAACTTGTATTGTAAGTTAATATTGCCTTTCTCCTCTCCTTATGTCTTATGAATAGTTTACTTTAAAGCAATGTCCTTTATGTATAGATACAGGAAGACAGTTAACATTATGCTTTGTAACTTAGGATTTAATTGGCTTGGAATATTATTCACTCCCTGGCATCTGCTTTCTTGACTTAAGCCTCAGTTGTCCTTGGTTCCTAACACCCCAAAAGCAGGGTCCCAACGAGGGACTGAATGGACCCAGGGCAAGTGGTGAGCTACCCTGGCATCAAAATGGGCCAGGCCAAAGTGCCACGATTCATAACTATAAGTTAAGAGCTTGATCATAGACAAATGCTGTCATGATCCAAAAGTAACAACGAGACTAGGACCCTGTTAGGGATATGAAAGACTATCTGGCCGGAGCACTGTAGTCTGAGGTCGAGATGGCCCTAGGAGAGTAATTCTATAAGTTTAAGTTATTTCTTAATGTATCCATACAAAATGATTTATATTATGTATGCTTATATGTTTGTTGGACAAGGAAAGGAGAAACACACCCATGGGATTCTGCTCTTGGCTGGGTCGTCCTACTGAGAGAGTATCTGTCCTAGAAGAAGTACCCCTGAGGAAATAACTTTACCCATATTGATTGTGCCACACCTATGTGTAAGCCCCAACCCCTCATGGTTTTGGGATTTAACTAGACTGTAAGAGTGGGCTGGGTAATCAGAATTAGGATCCAGACTTCAGAAGGAGAAGGAGAAAAGGATCAGATCCAGATTCCAGAAGGAGAAGCAGAAAGGGGATCCAGATTCCAGAGCCAGAAGGAGAAGGAAGGGGGATAGAGGAGGAGAATGAAGTAGCATGGGGGAGGAAGAGGCAGGAGGAGAATCAGAGGAGAATGGAGATGGGAATGGAATAAACTGCAGCTGACACCAACCAGCCTGACCCTCGTTTCCTTCCTTCACCTGCCCATCGCCATTGACCTCCCCGGGGTGGGGAAAGCGGTGTGAGACTACCGAACGCAGGCGGTGGGAGAGATAGACCGCTGCAGCTGTTGTCTTTCTTTTTTTTTTGAGTTTACACACAGACACTTGTCCCCCGTCACTTCTCTGCATCTCCCTGGGCCCTATAAAAGCATCAGCACCTGCAAGTGTCACTCCCACTCTTCCTGCCATCTCTCTCAGTGCTGCATTTTCCTCCTGACTCCAGTGCTTGTTTCCATCCCACCATTCTGAACAGCACATGGTCTTGCCTTTCCCTAACACCAACCCTCAAGTCCTGGTGTGTCTCCTTCTGCCTTAACTGACACCAGATTCCAAGCAGGTGGACTCCTGATGGCCACTCCCGGCACCGCCAGCCTATCCTGTATTAGGGAAATTCCTACTGGCCAGAATTTCCTTTCAGTATCAAGTCCCGACCATTTGATACTCTGTGCCCACACACTGCCCTGACTGGCCCTTCTCTCTCAGCTCTGCAAACAGACTCACAGGAACTTCACTTCCACCTTTCTGCTGCCGGCACACAGGGAAACCCAGAGCCGAAAACTCTCTGTTGCCCTTGGGGACCCATCGCCCCTCTTCTGGGGCATGCGGCTCTGTTTATTGACAAGCCCTTTGCTCTCCTGTGTACTCAGCCTGCACCGCTCAAATAGGTTTGTCCCATTGGCCTTTAAACATGCCCTCCCACCGCCCCGCACTCGAAATAAAACAAAACAAAACCAGTTCACGTTCGCTGGCATCTGTTGTCTCTTGCCCTTCGTGCCCCTTCTGGGTGTTTGCTCACTTGCTCACTGTGCTTCTCCGCCACTCACTCCTGAGCAGGTTGTCTATTCCGGAGGGAGCCACACCAGCAGGATCTCCCTCCCCTACGCTTTTCTAGCCTATTAAGTGCTGAAGCTCCTCCTTGGCACTGTAGCATCCTGGTAAGGCCTCTGGAACCCTGGAAGTCACTGATGTGGAAGTTTAATATTGGATCATGACGGACTATCACTTCTCCATTTCCCACATCTCCATTGTCTTGAGAATCTTATTTTCTGAGGTTTGGGAGCATACCCAACAGTGCTTAGGTGCTCAGGGTTCCCTTTTTGTTGTTGTTGTTGTTGCTGTTTTGTTTTGTTATGTTTTGTTTGGGGGGTTGGCCAACACCCAATGGTGATCAAGTGTTACTCCTGGCTCTGTGCTTAGGGATTTGGTGGGTTTGGGGGACCATATGGGATGCTAGGGATCAAACCTAGGGTGTCAGAGTACAAGGGAAATATACTACCCATTGTACTGTCCTTATGGCTCCTGTTCAGGGTTTACTCATGGCTCTGTGCTCTGGCAATGCTAGGGGATCATCTATATTGCTAAATATCAAAAAGGAATTTGATGTACATAAGATAAGCACCTTAAACCCTGTATCATCTCCTTAGCCCATGTCTTGGGAATCTTGAACCAACATATAAGAAGTCTGGCTTTTCCAAAGCTGCCATGCCAGAAAGACCCCATGGACACAGAGGGAGATGCCAAAGAACCCCCACTTTGCAGCCTACTTTCTAAATCTAACTGGTATCAACAAGAGGACAGGGTCTTGTGGTTCCAGGGTCCTGCCTTTGAGCTAATCCAGCCCCACAAGCAGAGTGGAGATGAGCCTCCACCGTGTTGTAGATTTATGACCAAAGTTTGTGGACAAACTATTGTTTGAAACACTGTGGAGTGATTTTTAATATAGCATTATCTAATCACATTACACCTAAATTTGCTGCAATTTTTTTGTCTTTTTATGTGGCTGACATGGCTCCTCTAGGTTCACCATATCCCTGAGACTATTAGGTACAAACCTTCTCTTTCTAGGCAATCCGCCTAGCATACCATTGGCCATCCACACTGCAATGGTGAGCCCCTTGGAATCCATCATTTAACCCTCCTCTAGACCCATCCAATATCTAAAATTGCCTTTTCCTCCTCTTGGGTCATTCTGTCTCTAGTGATTAAATTTCTTCAAGACTCAAGCCTAGACTTTCTCTTCTCCTGCTGTTCTCTCTCTAGGCAATTTCTCTGCATTCACATTTCAATGACCATTTCTAGCATGAGTCACAATTTACATCACTTCTCTGAGCTCTAGACACGCATATTCCATTGCCTACCGATAATTCACTCATAAGAACATTGAAAGTGTCTCAGATTCAACGTGGCCAGAATTTCAAAGCTATCCCCAGGTTCTTCCACATCCCTACCTGCTGTTTGGGAGTTTATGAGTGCCGGTTATTGTGTAGGTTGGGCCTGCCTAGTATTAGACAAATGATGTCTGTGGCTTCCCAGAGCAGAAAGCCAAATTCATCAATAAGTACATGAGTAGTCACACCAGAAGATAACAATAGTGGATCTTATGAAGGTACTATGATGGAGAGTGGAGGAGAGGTCGTGCAGCTGAGCCCTGGGAACACAGCCACGTGCAATGACATGGCCCCCTCATCAAGTCTGAGACAGAAGCCCTGGTGCTGCTGCTGAAGTAGGAGCCAGACATCACGTCATGCGCTGTGGGTCACACCACATGCCGTGAACCAAAATGTCTATAACAGACTCATCCATAAACAGGAAGTAAACTGTTGTGGTCTGGTGCTGGTAGTTGGGGGGAGTGGGAGAAGCTATGGATGCTTCTGGGGTGATAGCAGTGTTACTCACCTAGTGGAGGAATAATTGCACAGTTGGGAATAAACTAAAACTCCTGGACATAACAATTCACATAAGTGGAGTGTGAGGTATATGAACAAAATCTCACTTGTGTTTGTGGGAGACAGAGCAGGTTGGGCTGCCCCTGGTACGATTCAGGGACTATTTTGGGATCTGTCCTCAGGAGTGACCCCTGACAGTACTCAGGTAACCATGTGTGGTGTCAGGGCATTGAATGCAAGTGGCCCTGGACTACCTCACTGGTCCTCAGTGGTGCTTTTGTAAAGACTGCAGAGTCATCACATAGATGCCCAGAGCTTTCTTGGTAGACAAAACCTGTGATGAAACAAAGCATTGCAACTTCCAGGGAGTTTATTGAAATCCATCATCAGTTCTGGAGAGGAAGAGGGTGATGGTCTGTTCTGGACCCCAGGTCCACACCAGCAGCTTCCACAGGGAAGTGGGGATGGGACCCAAGTGCATCCTCATCAGGCTGAGAGCCACGGTGCAGTCTAAGCTGAGAAGAAAGGTGACCTGGTTTCAAAGCTCCTTCAGCTCCAGGTTACAGGGACTGGGCAGAAAAAGGAGCACTTTGGAGAGGTTTCTGCCAGGTGGGGTAGGGGTTGGGAGGGCAGGGAAGAGGGGTTAGGGATTGGACTCTCTGGGGTGTGCTTTGGAGCTATCATCAACAGAATTTGTGGGTGAGTTTAATGTAGAGGACAAGCTGCAGAATTGGGGGTAGTCTCTAGGAAAACCCTTAGCTTGACTAGTAGGTGGGGCATCATTTCCTGGGGAAAGTCATGAGGAAGGAAAGTTGGGGGTGAATTCAGTGTCTCGGCGGTGCTAAATTGAAGATGTCCATCACACCTGGAATTGCAGAGAAGTGCTGGTCCATGCAAAGCTGAGGAACTGGGAGGTGACATTGGAGATGTAGGCTGCCATTTAAGCCCAGGCTGTGGCTGGTGAGTCACTTAGAGCCAGTGTGTGGTTACCCAGAGAGAACACAGGAGATATGCCCAGACCCTAAGAGATGCCAGAGTACTTGGAGGAACAGCTGAAGCCAACAGGAGGCTTTTCTGGAGTCAATGGAAAGTGAGTGGCCAAGCCCCAGCTAGGCCCCAGCCAGAAGGACACCCAGGAAGCAAGCTTGTCCACTACTCAGGTCCCATCTGTCCTTTGCCACCTGCTGCTGCCACCCTGGCCTCACGGTTGTCCTATCTCTCTGGGTCCTGCTCTAACCCTAGGCCTGCCTAACCTCACTCCCCTGTTGAAATTTCTGCTTTCTCCTGTGGTCCAGGGCATTTGCCAACATGCCAATTGGATTATACCCCTCTGCTCCCACAGGATGGAATGGGAGGATTTCCTTGACTTTGTGGAGTGACAATCTATTTCTTACTTGACGGTCACCCTTCTCCTGTCCAGCCCAGCAGCAGTGCTTCACCCTTTGCTTGGCTACTCTCCTTACCAGGCCTCTCCTCCTCTTGGTGCCACACTGCTCCCTACCACTGGGCCCTTTGCACATGCCAGTCCCACACCTGGGGTTCTAGTTCCCTCCCCAACAACTTAACACCTTCTCAGTGTGCTGGTTCCTAGCCAAGGGCATAGAAGGTGGCTTTAAACACACTGTTCAATGTCTGCCCAAAAGATCTGAGTTGGCGTCTCCCGTGCTCTCCAACTCAGTTTCAGTCCTGAAGTTCTTTGGTAACTTTTTTTCATACAGTGAAAATTAAAGGGAGCCCCAGGGATCGATGAAAACACTCGATCCCTACAAATACAATTGTGGTGATTTCTGGGAAAAACCTTGTCCTGGATTCACAATGATCTAGAGATGGTTCTTCTAGAACCAGTATCCATAGTCAACACTTTGAACCCAGGACTGGAACACTTTATGGGCCAGCCTTGACACATGGAGAAAATTGAGCCAGCTGAGCTCAGAGCTGGTGTGGCACTTCATCTGCGAGCTGTCTTTTATGGGGACGGTAATGTGCACCTTGTGATTCCCTATTTATAAACATGATTCCCTATGTATCAGCGGCCAGAGAAAAGAATGCTCTAGAACACAGCCCTTTCCTGGGAGGAAAGGCTCCTCGGTGGCTGTGCGCTGGGAGTGTTTTCAGGGGACCAACTCTGACAGCCCTCCCTCCTTCTCACACAGCCTAATTGTTTGAATGGGAGTGGGGGGTGGGGATTTCAAGTTATAAGCACCTGGGATCAGTATTCTGCTCACAGGCTTTGCTAAGCTTGTGTGACAGGATAATCTCCTTTGTTCAATGCCCGGGGAGGATATTTTCTGCATTATTAGACAAGTCAATGAAGATAAAACAAAATATTAACTATTTTAAGCGGCACTAGTCCACCCCAAAGAAATGAAGTCACCTCATTCAGATCACTGGCTTCCTGATCCCTATGAACTGGGCCTGAAGCCAGGCTTCCCCATACAGGGTTTCACCTCTCCTGCCCTGGTTCCCTCCTGGGAGTGATGCGGGGCCAGAGGCACCCTTGTTTCTGAGAAAGAAGGAAACCTCAGTGAGAATCTAGAGGCATGGCATCTCTCAGCAGGTATTATAGAGGCTGCTTAGGCTTCTGCAATTATGTTAAGCTGCTAATCCCATCTGGGCATTTGGAACTTGGAAACTTTCACACAGTTCAGTGTCAGAGTCCTCAGACAGAAATTCCTGGTCCTCGGATGGTGTCTATGACACTTCATCCTTCTCCACCAGCAATTCCAGACACAATCCCGGCCTCCATCCCCTACCTATCGAGAGCCATTGCTGCTTCTCGGTTCTGGAAACTGCAGCATGCATTAGCCACCAGAGGTGAACACAAGCCAGCCTCTTCTGAGGGCTCGCTGAGCCCTGAGGATTTTCTGGAACCCCTGTCCTTGTTGGTTTTAGATACTGCTCCTAACTCCTGCAATGCCTCGGGAGGCCTGAGCCCAGATCAGGGACCTTCCAGAGGTGCTCCAGACCCCCTGCCTCACTTCTCTCCAGAGGACTGTATTCTTTCCTGATGCAGAGTGGCAGAGTTGCTGCTTTACAGTGTTCTTTTTCAAGTCTTCTGCCTGGTTCTAGATCTCCAGAGGTTTCCAAGAGAAGACTAGGAACCCCTTCTGTATGAGTGTGTGTGTGTGTGTGTGTGTGTTCGTGCGCATATGTATGTGCAAATGTGAAACAGGAGTATGCCTGTGTAAACATGAATACAGGTGTGTACATGTATGTCTGCACACAAGTGCATATACATGCACATGCCTGTATGTGTTGGTCTGTGTGCATATGTGCATAAGTGTGTGTAGGCATGCATGTGTGCACAAACATGTATGCAGATGAATGTGCACATGTGTAGACATTTATAGATAGGTGCACTCGTTGGCATGCATGCATCCAGAGATGTGTGCAAAAGTCACTTGTGTGCACATGTGTGTGGTTGCCCTTGTATGCGTGTGCCAAATATGTACCCCTGGGCTTTTCTCTAGAAGTTCCCTCACCTGCTTCCTCTCCAGCCACCTCTGTCTTCTCGGCTAACCCCATCTCTGTTAGCTCTCTTGCTCAGCACTGCTCTAGTGTTTATATTTTCTGTCGTATTTAATCCTCACAAGAATGTTTATGAAGTGGGATAATTATCTCCACTTTGTAGCTAAGGAGACACTTAGCTTCCTAGCCCTGAACTCACCCCAAACTGGTAAGTTAGCAGCAGAGCTAGGACTCAAACCAGGGCTGCCATCTGGGTCTGGGATGCCCCCACAGCCCCACGGCTAGGACATGGGGCCTACAGATTGTTGGGGGCTGAACCCAGAAATCACTGTGAGGGGAAAACAAAGCAGCCTGCATCACTGCGGCCTCAGAGAGTCCTGTGGAAGCAGGTGCTTTCCCAGCAAAGGGGCCTAGTAGTTCTCTTCTAGTGTGTTGTTGAGATATAATTCACATGGTATCCATGATTCCTGTTTAAAGCACGTTGCCATCCATCATGTCAATTTTTTTTCTTTTTCTTTTTGTGTCACCCCCAGCGATGCACAGGGGTTACTCCTGGCTCTGCACTCAGGAATTACTCCTGGCAGTGCTAGGGGGTAATGGTAAATGGGATGCTGGGAATCGAACCTGTTTTGGCCACGTGCAAAGCAAACACCCTAACTGCTGTGCTATCGCTCCAGCTCCCATCATGTCAATTTTAGGGCTTTTGCTTCATCCCCCAAAGAAACCTCAAGCTTCCTAGCTATCGCCTCCATACCACTCCAGCCATCCCAGCCCCTGCAGCCCCTCTGGTGCCTCTGGTTCTTCCAACCCCTCCAGCCCTCGATGCTGCTACTTAATTTTCAGTCTCTTGTGATTTGCCTGGCTCTGGAACTGGATTCTCCCTCATTGTGGTCTCTCCCGAGTACTGACCCTCTGCATGTCTGCCTGCCCCAAATGCAGGATCACAGACACTCCACATTCACCCAGAGGACACAGAACAGAGAGACATGCAAAAGTAGAAGCCTCAGCCTGTGGGGACTGGGAGGGCCTCGGGGGGTCTGTCAGCATTGATTGGCTGCTTCTCATGCAGCCTCTTTCATGCAGGCCTCCTGCTTGCTGCCCTCCATGGGAGGCAGCAACCCTGCACACCTTTCCTTCTAAGACCCGCAAAGGCTGTGCTGACATTGCAGGCCTTCCTGGCAGCAGGCATGTACTTCTGGTATGGACCACTCTTTGGGTGCTGGGAAAGCACATCTGTGTGCAGAGGGAGAGGGGCCTGAAGGTTCGCAAGCATCAGCTCAAGGGGAGGGGTTGGGAGTCTGGAGTGCGGGTGTCAGGGATGTGGGACCTCATGAAAGCCAGTGAGAAGCTGGGGAGAAGCTTCTGCTCATAGACTTTGGTAGGCCTGGGGGAGAAGTTTGGGTTCCGTCCAAGCACATGAAGCTTTAAGTGGGAATTCAGCCCCATCCCATCTGTTGCAGGTGGTCCCTTTACCCACTCAAAGCTTTATTTCTTTAACCCTGGGCTCCTGCACACCTTCTCAACCTCGCCTCCTCTAGTCACCCAAATCCAGTGTCTTGCCAGGGACCCTACCACTTCACCCTTCCTGCCCACATAGCACTTGTGCAAATTAGGAAATCTCAAGACGCTTGACTGCCACCTGCTGGAAATTCATCACAATTAGTAGAAAAATCTCAGCCAGTATCTCTGATGTTTGGGCAGTGCACAACCTGTACAACCGTATGTGGCAGCCATACCTTCCTTTTGCCCCGGACAGAAGGATCCTGATGTTGGTTGTTGCTTGGGTAAGCCAGAGGTGCCTTCTTTGGTCACACATATGCATCCTTCTGCTAGACAACTCTGCCAGTAGTTTTCACATGCCATGATTTTTTGTGGAACCCGAGTCCCATCTGCCTACAGGGAGAGAATGCTTTCATTGGCAGTGGTGTTCTTTCTCTTAGCATTGATCTCTGTCTCCGAGTGGCTAGTAGGAGCTGGGTTGGTCTCTGGTGTCTGGGAGGAGCCCTGTCTCACTCCACAGTGCTCTGGCCTGGGCCAAGGAGCCCTAGACAGCTGTTTCTCAGCTCTTTTCCTCTCACCCAGGCTTCTAACTTCCAGCCTTGCTACTCTGACCTCACCAAAGCTTATAGGCCTCTCACTGGCCCTTCAAGGAGAAGACACTTGGAGAAGTGTCTTTCTGGTCATGAGCAGAACTGTCCACGGGCTCCCGCGTGTCCCTGCCCCTTTGTACTGGGTGTGAGAGAGGCCAGAAGCCGGGCAGGCTGACCAGGGCTCTGTCCTCCCACTGGGGAAGTGACCCACTTTGACTGTGCCCCATTTATTCTGGTCTGAACTGTGTCCAGGAGTGGCCCTGGCCATTGTTCTCTCTGCCTCTGACAGCCTGTTTCAAACTTGGCTCCTTGTGCATGCCTGGGGGGAGACCCAAGGGGGACACAGAGAGGCCCAGGTCACCTGTCAAGGTAAATATTTCATTATTGTCACACGGGCCCAGATTCCTTCAGCTACAACCTTCACTCCTCATTTGGAGCACTGCGAGTTCCCAAAATGGTATGTGGAGATGGAAACACCACGTTAAATCGCATTTCTCTGCAAGTAAAACACATGAAAATGGCAATTCCGCCTCACCAACAGCCTTCTCTCTGCTCCTGGGCTGATTGGGCCATTGGTGTGGCCTTTCAAGGATGACGGTTGGAACTCATGCTGCCTTCCTTGTCTTTGAGGGACGGAGCCATTCCAGGGAGTCGAGGAACCCTCATTCCAGGGCTTTTACTCCCCCCCACCTTGGGCAATTTCAGGTGATTTCTATTTTCAGCTTATTTTGGCTCAGGTTATTTTGGAGACTGTCAAGCTGCTCCTGGGGCAGAGAGGGAGCTGGTGGCTGTGTCATCTCCGTGGCTGTCTCATTCTCCTCTTGGCCTCTTCCACCCCACTACTATTTTCCCCTCAGATAGAACTTTGCTTCCCTACAAAAAAACCATGTAGGAAAGCTCTGGTTAGAGAAATGGATGATTTGGGGGTACCATGATTGGGCTGCAGTGAACAGAGGGATACAGATGTCATTTCTGAATAGGCTTTCTGGGCCCTTGGTGGGGTAGGGGGCAGGGAGGAGAGATGTCAAGTGGAACCCCTAGATTATAATATTAATTTCTTATTTTTCTTTTTTTGGGTCACACCTGGTGATGGACAGGGGTTGCTCCTGGGTCTGCACTCAGGAATTACTCCTGGCGGTGCTTGGGGGACTATATGGGATGCTGGAAATCAAACCTGAGTTGGCCGTGTCAAGAAAACACCCTTCCCACTGTGCTATTGCTCCAGCCCCGGAATATTAATTTCTAATATTTTGAGAAGTGTTTTCCAAAAGGACTGAAAGAGTCTGCATTCCCACCAGCAGTGAATGAGGGTCCCTTTTCTCTCCATCCAAGGCAGAGCAGGTGCAGGATGCATGTTAGGGATATGGAGATGTGTGGGTATCCTTGAGGTTATCCAGGGTGTGGTTGCTCTTGCACCCTATTTGCCACTGTCTCCTGACTCATCTCCCTGTGGGCCATAGACTCTGTTCTTGGCAGGTACCTGGATCATCGTGGCCATCCTGGAGTCTCTGTCACCTCCCCTGAGTGCACCAGAACCCCTCAGGTTGCCTGATAGTTTCATCAGGATGTCAAAGACCTGGGAGTAGGGGGCTGGACTGAGGGATTGTTTTCCCTGTTTTCAACACCTCCTGCCTTGGTTTCCCCAGCAGAAGAACTCCAGGGGGACCTGGCCTGTCTCTGGCTCTCAGTCTGCTTTTTTGCCTTTGTGATGCTATTAGACGAGACTTCAGTGAGACGCCAGATAATGAAGATTCATCATTTAATTAAAAACACTCGCGGGGTTGGGGAGCTGGTGCAACAGGCTGAAGGAAGCTTTCCCTACTGGAGTCCCAGGTCCCCGGAGCACCCCTGAGAAAATGCCTGAACAAAGAGTTGCAGAGCCCATGAGCACTGACAGGTGTGTCTCAAAAACAACTGCCACTATAAACAACTCGTGGGCTATTACTGTATGCTGGGGCCAGCTCAGTGGGGGAATGTCTCTGAGATGGACCCAACTTTCAGTGCATCGATTAGTGATGGTGGGAGAAACAGGGAAGCAGGTAGTCCCCCATGGGAAGTATGCTGCAGGAAGCACTTCTGGGTGGCAGGTGTGACGGGCCTTGATGGAGGATGAGCTGAAGCCACTTGAATCTCATCTCAGAGGATCCAGGAGGTGACTGCTGCCATCCCAACACCCTCTGAACATGTTTATAAAAACAGAAAGGCAGTGCAGGCAGGCTCCTGTGTTCATGCCCTCACTTCCTCCTGAGCCCGTGCATTTCCACTTCCCCTGGGGTTCTGAAGGCGACAACACCTTGCTTTGTATTCACACTGTTGTTTGGGATCTGATTCAAACTCAAGGATCTGTGCCTGGGGACAGCTGAGCCATCCCACAGGAGGCCTTGGCGTTTGCCTGCTGGGCTGGGAGTTTGCTTCTGCCGAAGGTCTGGCGTGAAGTGAGATCTACCCAGGATATGTCGGTCACCTAGGAGACACGGCTATGCTGCTGAGATGTTCTGGTAGCTCCAGAACATCTGTTCACTCTGTGAGTCACCAGGAAGCGTCGGGGGACTGAGCCACTCCAGGAAGTTGCAGCTCTCGCTAAGCCCATCTGGATACAGGTGTCCGTCTCCACACAACAGGGGAAGATAAACACTTCCCCAGTGCAGATTTAACAAGTGTAGAGCAATGGGGGGAGGGAAGCTTCACCCAGAGGGAGATACTGAGCTCTAGACCCCAGTGGATGATTTCCTGCCTTGTCCACGCCTAGCTAGAAACTCCCTGGAGTAGGCTCCAGAGCCTATGTGTCGTGTGGGTATCAGGGAGAGGCTGGGGCAGCCTGGTGGGCCAGGAGGGAGCTGCCTACTCCTTCCTCTTGCTCATCATCCTGGAACTTGTCCTTTAGCCCTGCTCGTCCTCTCCCTACACCCCCTCCCCAGGTCTGGATCCCAGATTGTCAGGGCCTGCCTGAGACCCCCCCCCCCCCCATTTTGTATTAACTATTCCTCCTTGGAAGTCCCAGGAAACTTTAGCCCCTCAATTTTCTGTCTCCAGCTCTCAGGGACAGATCAGCTTGGCCAGGCCTGGTTCTGGGCTTCTGCCCCCTACTCCATCTGTCTCTTCTTGGAGTGCCCAGACCCTGCCTGGCTCAAAGCCCAGACCTTTCCCAACTGGCTTGCTGGGAGAAAGAGTTCCTTCTTGAGGCATTTGGTGGTATGTTGGATGCCATCTTCAGAGCTGCAAGGATGGCCTGGAGGTGTTGCCGGGATGGGGATAGGAACAGATGGGCTAGGAAGGGCACAGCGCTGGAGTGAGCACCTGCAAAGATTTCTTTCCCTGAAATCTTTGATTCTAGAAGAAATCAGATTTTAGCATTTGCCACAGAGTTCTTGGAAAATTTCACATCCAAATGCCTGATTTTCTAGGTATCAAGTGCAGTGAGATCCGGCCATTTCCCAAGGTCCTCAAGCCAAGAGTCATTCAAACCCAGAGACTGGCCAGCACCTGATGGCCTCTGTGCTGGGCTTTGTCTTTTCTGGGAGAAGGCAGTAATTGCTACATTGCTGGCAAGAAGTCAGATTACACCCCCATGAGCAGGTGGGTGTTTTCTGGGGCAATGCAGGTAATCTCACCCACAGATCACACCCCCAAGTGCTGCTCTCCAACCCCTTGTTAGGTGACCCCAGAGTACAGCCAACTCCTGGGCAGAATCCCAAGTCCCCTGAGCTGTCTCTTGGGTGTAGGGGGATTCTCAGACGAGCAAGGGATGAATCTGTTAGGCTGATGCTTCTGGAAATTGGCCTCAGGCAGGGGCATCTGCAGCTTCGCTGCATGCCTGGTTCCTGCTCGTCACCTGCCCTGGTCCTGATTCTACCTTCTGTTCCCATACTTTCTCGGCCTCATTTTTGTTTCCTTAGATTATGCTTTCTTCATTTGACCTTCTCTGGTGTTTGGAAAAATAGACATTTTAGTTTCTCTTGCTCTTATTTCTATTTTCCAAAAGACTTGAAGCCTATATTTGTAAATGACCCAAGTCAAGGGAAATTCTCTATAGGCCAACTTCTAAGTAAGACAAGATATTTGCGTTACCCCCAGCCCTTGTCTTCTTCCCTCTATTCTGATCTCTGTGGAGGAAATCTGAGGCCCGGACTGACATTATTCGTTCATTATTGCTTTTCCCATCAGCTCTTTTCTCTTTGAAGACTTTGGCCATTGAGTTTCCTTCTCTTTGACTGTTGAGTTCCCTTCTGCAGATACAGCTACATAGCCATCCCCTTCAATCTCCAGTAAAGTCTCACAAACTAGCTAGGTTTTTTAATTTGTGCTTATAGCCAGTAGTGCTCAGGTCTCACTCTTGATGGTGCTTAGATGATTATATGTGGTGGTAGGAATCAAACCTGAGTTGGCTGTGTACGTAGCAAGAGCCTTACCCCTGTACTCTCTCTACAGTCTTAAACTGTTTGAGTTTACTTAGCAAGAAGTCTCATGCTTAGCACAAGATAAGTGCTTTTGCAAACTGCTGGATTCACAATATGCTCACATTTCTGATGTGGTTCTGATTTAGTGGCATTTATGACAAGGTTCCAACTGATCAAAATACCCCCTCACTCACCCTCAGCTCACAAGAAGCTTCAGCCTTCTCTGTATCACCTCATCCAGGAAGCCCACCCTCATCCCCCCCCCTCCACTTCTATTACCCTTTTCTCTGCACTGCCTTTAGGATAGTAGCATTTTCTTTGCCTTGGGATTTATTAGATGCCACATGTCTATCTCTTCCTTTGGGCTTTGAGCTCCTTTAGAATCTGTCATTATAAGCTTGATGTGATTCTTCTGTGGCCAGCCCCATCTGGCACAGCTGTTGGTTCTGAGAAGTGGGGGCTGAGGAGACGCCCCTCTGAACACTGCACAAATGAAGTGCAAATCATCTTTTAGTACCATACCAATGGGAAATAAGGCCCGAGAGAGTTTCAGTGTCCACAAAGTCATACTAAAATCATCAAGCAGCACAAAGCCCAGCGGAGAAAATGAGGACCAGGTTTCCACAAGCCACATCCACAGGGAAGTGTGAAGAAGCCTTGTGGCCCAGGATGTTGTGAGATCAGCTCTGAGGAGACAATGGGTTCCTGGTGTGTGACTGAAAGGCACTCAGGCTGCACCTGTCAAAGCTACGTCTCCCTGGGGATCAGTTTCCCCCTTGACTGAAGGGCCCTCCTTCCCTCCCCATACCCAGCCACTGTCACCAGTGGCTGAGAAAGTATGTTGCCTTTACCCTTCGAGGTTGTGCCAGCTTGAACCATGTATTCTCACTGTCAGCAAGTTTCTCAGAGCCGTGAAGCCAGTGTTGTCCTTGATGTGGCTTCTCTGAGAAGCGGCCTTCACCTCTGTCACTCTCACAGCTGAGTGTGCGCACGAACTCCCCTACTGCCCCTCAGAACTTTTCGTCGTTTCCTCACTTTCTAGGTCTGACAGACAAGGCGAGGTTTTTACCAGCATTTCCTCCAGTCCTGGGGGAAACAGGTGGTCGAGGCAGATCAGAGTGAGACAGTTGGCTCATGGTGTATGGTGAGGGCATGCCCGCTCCTCACCATGTATGAGCCCCATCTGTCCCAGGAAGTTGAAATCCTAAGAGAAGCTGGTTACCAAATGGCGGCTCCTTCCCCCTGCCATAAATGTAGATGGATGAGATGCCCCTCACCCGCTTGCCCATGAACCTTGAGGAGGCCTCCAGTAGGACGTCAGCTTGCCCTCATGGCATGAACATCAGTAGATGCCCTCATGGCATCTACCATGAGGACATCTACTATGAGAGAGACGGAGGTCATCTACCGTGAGAGAGACAGGAGGGCATCTACCATGAGAGAGATATGGAGGGCATCTACTATTAGAGAGATGAGAGGGTAACTACCGTGAAAGAGACGGGAGGGCATCTGCCATGAGAGAGATGGGAGGGCATCTACCGTAAGAGAGAGACAGAGGGCATCTACTATGAGAGAGATGGGAAGTTTGTCTCTCAGCCACAGTTGGTGAGAGGCTGAAAGGCGTCGGGATCTCATGTGAGAGCTGGTAGGTCTGACGTGAGAGAGACGTGAGGGTCATCTCTCCACTGCAGCTGGCAGAGGTGTCGGGATCTCCCGTGAGAGAGAGGAATGTGGGGAGCCTCGCAGGGGAACCACAGCACTGAGTGGGACCTGGGGGGGTCTCTCTGCCCGGGAGGGTGACAGGAAGCCCCTGGAATGGCACAGTCCCGAGGAACCATCCAGGAATCTGAGTTAGGTTCCCCTCGCTTTTGCAGAGTTCATTCCATAATCAAGACGTCATTGTTACAAAATGCCTTGATTCACTCCTGGGCTGCTTCTGTGGAAAGGTTTAGAAGTGTAAATGCCTCCACAGTGTAAACATACTTTTGTTTATAAGGGAGATCGATTATTGAGAAATAAAGCAGAAACGATGGAAAATGGGTGGCTCTCTGGCAGCAAAGGTTTGGGTAACACAGAGGGACAGAGCGGGTGGCACAGACAACTCTGGGCGTGTGGTGGGACATCTACCCCGAGGATTTGGGGTTGGGTCTGAAGTTACTTTTTTCTATTCTGCTTAATCATAAGTTCATATTTTTTGTTTGTCTGTATAGCACACACACAAATGCACACCTATGCACTTCTCTTTTTTTAAAACAGGATTATATTTTTATTTATTTATTTTCATTTGGGCTGGAGTGATAGCACAGCAGATAGGGCATTTGCCTTGTACGTGGCCGACCCAGGTTTGATTCCTCTATCCCTCTTGTATACTACTTGCATACTACTTGTATCCTGTCCGCATGGCAGAGCCTGGCAAGCTACCCATGGCATATTCGATATGCCAAAAACAGTAACAAGTCTCACAATAGGAGACATTACTGGTGCTCGCTCAAGCAAATCGATGAACAAAGGGAGGGCAGTGCTACAGTACTACAGTACTATTTTCTTTTGCACCTGGCGATGCTCAGGTCTTACTCCTGGCTCTGTGCTCAGGAATTATTCCTGGCAGTGCGCAGGAGACCCTATGTGAAGCCAGGGATGGAACCCAGGTCCACCATATGTGCACAAGGCAAACACCCTACCTGCTGTTCTATCGCTCCAGCCCCTATGCATTTCTCTTAAGGCATTTCTCTTAGAGATTGTCAGGATGTAAGTCTAGCTGAGTTATTTTAATGTATGGTCTGGACATGTACAGATCCCCACGCTGGAAGGGTGCTGTGATCACCCCAATTGCAAAATTCTAAATCAGCAGCTCTAGGAGAAGCACAGAAAGGGGATGGAGGTGTTATTTTTTAATCTCTTTTTTAGATTGAAGCTTGGGCTCACCCGGCAGAAATTTCTAGGAGGGGAGCTGCCCTGAGTCAGTAGCAGGGTCTGCAAGATGGGGCTTATGCCCAGGGAGAGGAGGCAGTCCCCAGAGAGCAGCACCACAGGCTCCAAGCAAGCTGCATTCCAGACCCGGTGGGGCAGTGCTGAGGCTACCCTGTACCCCAAGTGTCTGGCCCGGTTCTTAAGCAATGATGAACTAGGCGAAGCCTGGGTCCTCATCCCCTTCTCTTGACTCTTGCCTCCTGCCGTGACCCCCATTGGTACAGATCATTTGTGCAACCTGATCTCAGAATCTAGTCAGAATGCAATCAGGCAAGGGGGTCTGGGAAGGTTCAGGGCCTCCATGGGGAGTGTGTCCCCTCCTCCCTCCCAGGCATCAGCTGAGCTCTTCACCCTTGGAGGGAGACCGTGCGGAAGCCCCACCCCAAACCCATGTGAGGAGGGGGTCATCCGGGCTTTAGAGATTTATATTTTGGGGGAAATCTCACAAAGAGTCCTAAGGGGGGCTGGAGGCTTATTCTAGAGACCCCCCAGGACCGTAGCACTGCACTGTAGCACTGTTCATCAATTTGCTAGAACGGGCACCAGTAATGTCTCCATTGTGAGACTTCTTGTTACTGTTTTTGGCATATCGAATACATCACGGGGAGCTTGCCAGGCTCTGCCATGTGGGCAGGATATTCTCAGTAGCTTGCCAGGCTCTCCAAGAGGGACGGAGCAATCAAACCAGCATGCAAGACAAAGCTCTACCTGCTGTGCTATCACTCCACCCCCAGGACTCTGTCTGGCAATGCTTAGGAGGCCAGATGGTGCCCTAGTTGGGACCATGAAATCCATGAAGATGTATTTCTAAGAAAACTTTGAATAATTGGGCCAGAGAGATAGTACAGCTTGCCCTGCACTCTGCCGTTCCGGGTTCATTCCTTGGTACCACGTATGGTCCTCCAAGCCCTGCCAGAAGTGATCTCTGAACACAGGAGTCAGGTATGTTGCCTGAGCACCAGGCCTGAGTACTGTCGGGTGTGGCCCCCAAATCCAAAGATTAATTACTTAATTAAAAAAATAAAACTTTGAATCATCTAAGAGAATTGATCTTTATTTTATGGCTTAAAAGTCGTCACACGGAAGCTGAGGCAGGAACCAATCTAATTTAGAAATAAAAGTGACTAGCTCATGAATTTGCTAAACTGCAGGGAACAGATTCTTCCTGCCAGAATTCATGAAGCAAATACGGAGGAGAAATGTCTTAGAAAACAGATCGGGTAAGATCATGGGACCGTGGATCTGGCATCTTTGCAGCTGATGATGAAAAAACTTTTCTTTTTTAAATGGGGTTTCTGTACGACAGTTTCAGAACTGGAGTCTTTATTGAGTCTCTGAGAAAATGTCATCTTTCCCTTGCATGACATCAACTAGCAGGCTCAGAACAGATTCCAGGTAGGAGAAGTGAGTGGGTTCAGGGAAGGACGAGCTAAGATTTGGGTTGCTGGTTAGAGCCTGTTTGAAACCCCAAGGGATAGGGAGTACGCAGGTCCTAGTGTGCAGGCAGCTCACTCATGCCTCCCACAGGATCCCGGTGTCATGCTCTCTGCCCTTTGCGGGGTCCCGAGGTCTCTTTGCATGTGATTTGGATTTCTTTGTCTTGTTTCTGCACTAAGTCTCTGGGTCTGAGACTGCCCCTCCTACGCATGTTCCATTGTTTAAACTGTTTGTGTTTCATTTCCAAATAGTTGGACTTTCTGAGTCTATAGACTGCACTGCTGAAACTGTACCCTCTCACTCTGTCTCACTGCACCCAGGTCCTTTGTGCATGTTCCGACCTCTTGCATTCTGGGTTTTTCCCCGATAAGGGAGGAAATTACCCCCTCCCCAGTGGGAGGAGTTGGGGTGCCTAGCTGTCTTTTTTCTCTCCATCTCTGAGTCTTTGGGCCTGTGGGAGGATAGCAGGGAAGGTCAGTGGCTTTCTGACCATCTCGTAAGAGGCACATGGAGATCAGAGATCACAGGGTGATTTCATGCTCAGCCCGACAGACACGGTGCAGAGCAAGGATGCCTGGATCCAGGCTCCAGAATTAGACATTTTCATTTTTGTCGGCATTTTCATCTGTCTTACTTCTTTATGAGAAGGTGGCATGGGGCGCCTCACCTAATGCTAGGTAGCACCTGAGTCTGCTGCAGACTCTGATTACTCTGCTGTCTTTTATTCTGAAATATTATCCAGGATCAGCTTGCTGCAAATGAGGGCTCCAGATGAGATCTGAAGGGACGTTGAGTAGAATCTAGTATTTTCCTCTTGGTCTCGATACTTTTACCTGTGAAGCACAAGAATATAAAAATTCTTTCCATTCCCCCTGTGACCTGCCATCCTGTGTGTTGCTTTTCCATCCCCTCTGTGACCTGTTCATCACCACCCTATGTGGGTGCGTGGTGTTCATGTCAGATATGGGCATTAGAGCAGTGTAGATGTAAGCCCTCACTTGTGTGGTCATGATTTCATTTTATCTGCTCGTTAAGAAGACAGATGTCATTTCTGGGCCATGTGTCAAGTTCCAGCAGGGTTATTTTGCAATTGGAATATTAGTTGGTAAACATTATGTATTTCTGCACCTGAAGCTAATTTCCCCATGGTGATTTAATTTGTAGAAATAAATGCATTTAATTTTCAAACAGTTGGAATTTTTGACTCTGTACTGTACCACTGAAGCCATGTCATTAACACCCCAGCTGGGCCAGTTTTAGGGCTTGTTTGGTAATAAAAATCAGTGCATTCAGACTAACAACTCATTTGATGGCTGTGCTGACTGGCTGTGCAGTCTGTGTGGACATTTAGCTGTCCACGCTGGAGGACCAAAGTGCACTGATGGATGACAGCAGAGAAATTGTTCCTCAGCTCTCAGCACTGCCCATCTCAGGAAACCCCTTTCCTGGAGAGAACTAGGGGCTTGGCTGCCGGGTGATATGTCTGCTCTGGTTTCTGATGATCTTCCTGCCTCTGAGCTTCCTTCTTCCTCTGGACACAACTGGGGCAGCTGGTACAGATGCACAAAGGAACTGTACACTGTTCCTTACTTGGGTGTGAGTGAAGCTGGCGGATAGGCCTCAAAGAGCTCCTGGCATGATGGGAAATGCATAGGCAGATCTGTTTGAAGACTGAATATTTGCCCATGAAGGGTTGGTTGGTTGGAGTGATGGCAAGTGGTTGACCAGAGGTGGCATTGGAAGAACTAAATCATTCACATGTGGACCACCTAGGTCCATCAACTCTATCTCTGGTTCCTCCATTCTCAATGTGCTGCCCCTCCTTCCATCACCTGTTACCCTGAACTCCAAGTGCATGCAAGCCTCCTCTCTTTCCTTCCCAAGCTTAGGAACTCTCCACCATCCAGGATGCCTGTTATCACACCCCCACCTCTTTCTGCCTGGTGTGGGAAGGTCTCCAAGTGCTTTCTAGAGCTCTTGAAATCCATCTCTTGGCTCTGGGGGTGTTAGTCCCGTTCACCTGTCAAGTCCTCTCCACTACTTCAGTTACTGGGTGGCACAGAAGGAACAGTGAAGTCTTCTGAGGCAGAGTGGTGACTCTCTCAGTATCCTCTGGACCTGCAATAGGGTGGTGGATTGCATGGTGGTTACTCCCGTCCCCTGCCCCCAAACTGTGTCCATCTGGACTCTAAGAAACTACACCCGTTATCTTGTGTGGAAAGGCAGAGAGAGGGTGCAGTGAGTTCTGCTAAAGTAACTAGGTTGAACATCTCAAAATGGGAACCATCGGTGTTATCCAGGTGGGTCCTCAACCCAGTGGCAAGTGTTTGGATGAAATGGAATGGAGATGCAGTCACAGAGGACAGAGCTTCAAGAGGGTGGACTGAGGAGTTGAGTTATAAATGTCCGAGGCTCCTGTGGGCTACAGAGCAAGGTCTGCTCTGGGCAGGAGAGAGTCAGTACCTATACTGTTGGTCTTTATCCCACAGACTTCTGCAAGGACACACCTCTGATGGCAAGCCCCAGGCTATGGCCCTATGTCCCAGCAGCCCTAGAAGGCTGATATGTAACAAATGAAGCAGTCAGTGCTTTTGTTTTTAATTGCGATTCTGTGATTACAGTACGATTAATGATGATTTCTCATGCACATAATTTCAATACCACAAACCCTCACAGTACGCCTACCTCTCCCTCCCCCAAGGACCCCAAAGTCCCTCCCTTTAAACCTCTCCAACGCCAATTCAATTGCATGGATCAGTTCTCCTTTTGCATTTCCTTTGATCCTTTGCTGATAACCTTGTGTATCCTTAAACTCCACATATAAGAAAGACCATTCTGCATCTGTCCTTTCTTTGTGACTGCAAAGTCAGTGTTCAACTGTAAAATAAATATTTATAATTTTGTGCTTAAAGCTGGTGAAAGACACTTAAATGGAAAGAGAAAATTCTGAACATTTCTTCTGCCCCAGTCACATTTTTGTGAGACCATTTGAAGTTCAGGGACTAAGAGCTTAGGGATGCTGTTATAAGTTCCAAGTACCTCCACCCAAAACATCACCCTTAGCTCCGAGTCAGTAGTTTCATCCCTCTGCCACTGATCTTGAGTAGGGAAGAAGGTCTAAGAACTCCGTTGTGAGCTTTCTACTCAACCCGACAAGATATGGCAGATGGCAGAGCAAAAGAGCATATAAGAAATCATCAATTAACCTAATAAAATTGATTTAAGGGCCTTTGAACTTGAGAATGAGCTCAGTACCTGTGAAAGTTCGTTCTAGTCCCTTGAAATGATGAAATGAAATGATCAATCGCCCTTATCAACTTCCCTTTTTAGTAATGTGGTGCAGGAATAGGGTTTCCTCTGGCATATTAACCTGCATTTGTGAGGGGTCCACACCCTCTACTGGCATGGGACTCAAGAGGGATCTGGGCTGGTTTCTTCCTCAATCCTCTCCTCTCTGCTGAGTCAGGAAGGGCTGGCACAGGACAACCATGGGACCAGCTGCCCTTGGCACGCTCCCATGCTGGGCCTTTACATTGGAAGGCTTGATTGGAGCCTGAGATTTCCTGTTAATGTTGTTGTTTTATAAAAATAGAAGTGTTAGTTATAAAAAAAATCAACCCACTGAAAATTATATAAGCCCACGGTCCTTTTTCTCACTCTCTTCCTCTGAACAGTGTTCTATCTAGCCACACATAGACCTGTGTGTGTGTGTGTGTCTATGCTCAAGCCTATGCAGATATATATACTGATATACATGCCACCATCTACATAGGGCCAGAAAGCATTTTTCTCATTGTACCTTCCAACTTGGTGACTTCAAGGATATTACTCATATCACTCAGCAGCTTGGTTGGGTTCCCCATTTCATTTGCGAAGGACACGTCTCCATATCTGAAATTTAGATCCATCTCAGTCTTTTTGATAGCCAAACCCCATCCCATTCATCCACTAAGCACACATTTATTGAGCACCCACTGTGCATTGGCAGTGTTCAGACTCTAGCAGCAGACCTGATCTTTTCCATGTCCTCTTGTTTAAGTCCTGGATTGATATTCTAGATATGTATATTTGGTTACAAAAATTCTGGGGCCATTTTGCTAGAACTGAACGGACTCTGTTCAGTCCTGAGAAGGTGTTAGAATTCACAAACTAGAATGAGTTTGAACTGCCCCTGAAACAGCTGCCACCTACAGGCTGACTTCTTTCTTAACAACAGGTGAGTGACTTGTCAACAGCATAACATTCCCTCAGCTGTCCCTGATCAAAACCAAGGCGCCCAAACCAGCATTGTTCAATCACAAGTTCATGGACTGCTGCTGGCCTGCAGGTGTAGAATGCTGGAAAACTACTGGTCTGGCACCTTGGACATAACGGTTGGTCCATGGAAGAAGGTTGAAGAATACTGCTCTGAGCCACAGGACTTCATTACAGAACGGTGGCCACTTGCTTCCTGGAGGAGTGGAGGGAGAATCCTTATCTCCTTCCTTCACTTGGTTTTACTCATCTCTCTTGTGAACCCTCCAAGGGGAGGAGATGCGAGCTAACTCTGAAGTACCTTCTACTAAATTCTTCCTGAAATTCCAGCTGAACACCAAAAAGGATGGAGTCATTACAACTATGGCAGCTCGGGTCTGCCCTTTCTTTTTCTTCTGAACAGTTGCCACTCTCGGGAATTCACAGAGCCCCTTTCCACAGAAGAGTGCCTGAAGAAAGAGCAGCTTGGTCAGGCCCACTCAGTTACTCACACCCAACCAATACTTCTAGAACACTTTCTAGTGAAAGCCAGGGTGCTAAGTGCTGTTGATGGTTCTCAGGGGATGAAAACATGGTCCGTTTTTAGAATCGGGGAGCGGGATCACACTGGTGATTCACTGCAATCACTTCATAGAAGCTGCCTGGAGAAGTGAGGAACAATGTCGGCTGAGAGCCCACAAGAGGTTGCTGCCCCATCCTGACTGCTGATTGCTCTGTAACTCTGGGAGAAGCCGCTCTTCTTTAGTAAAAGATAGTGCTAATCTTGAGAAGGTTATTGAAGACATCACACTGGAACAGGGTACCTCAATCTGCATGCTTCTTGCTGGGTCCTTTGAAAAGTTTAAGCAACAGACACTTTGCAAGCAGGTTCACGCAGACTCCTGTCAAGGTTAATGAATCCAAAGTCTCATCAGATTTAAGATCCCACCTGGCAGATGTTTTGAATCCCAATACCTTATAAATTTGAATATAGAAATCAGAATATCAGAATATAGAAATCAAGCCTGTTTGGTGTGAAAGGGTTCATCAGAAGTAGCACTTCTGAGTGCTTGTTTTCTCTGGGGAAGGTTGTCTGGTCTTTCAAAATGAGAGTCCCCTCACCAAGACTACTTCCTTGTCGCTTGTCCTTTGGTCAGAAGACTTAGGACTTGAGCCCAGGGTTGCGAATATTCTCATTTGTGCCCTGCACTGTGCTCCTTCCACCCCAAACGATGAATTACCAGAGTGGTTGAAATTTGCTCTGAGAAATGTCTGCACCTCTTTATGCAGTCCAGCCCCATCCTGTCATCCAACTCAGGTGGGCAAATTCTGGCCCCAATAGTAGAGAGGGCTCTCAAAGACATAGAGGAATATTTGGGGCATTTTTCCCTAAGCCTGTGGTTGACTCAGTCAACTTTGCACTTTCCCCTGATAGTATCCCAATTAGCATATACCGTCGCCAGAGCATGTGTGGCTCTCAAAATGTATGCTGAGTGTGAGGGGATTCGAGGGGGCGCTTCAGGGAGTTCATGAAGTAATGAAGGGTGGGCCCAATGAGTACAGTCACCCACCTTAGAAAAGTGGCCTGGAAGAGCCCAATGGGTCAAGTCCTGAGTGAAGTGCAGGAGAAATGAGATGTTTGTCGTCTGGAAGAGAATGCCCAGTTGAGTCTGCTGACACCCAGATTTTAGGCTTCCATTCGCAGTTTTTTGAGAAGTGTTTCTGTAGTCCGTAAGCTCTAGAGTCTGTGGGATTTTTTTTCTTTTTGGGTTACATCCGGTGATGCACAAGAATTATTCCTGGCTCGAGATCATCGGGAAGCCCCAGATGGGGTAGGTACCGCATCCCGCCTCCCCCAGATGGAACCCCGGTGACCAGAAGCCTCTACAACCACAGCTCGAGTATGCGGGAACTAGGATCTCTCTATATACAAAGTGATCCATGGGAAGTAAACCACCCAATGTTTCTCTCTGAAAATCATAGTTAAGTTTGGAGCACGGCCACAGCCCCAGAAGCACGAGGACTTAATGCAGAACCCAGCAGCTTGGAGCAGAAAAGTGAAAGGACTATGCGTTAATCCAGGCCATCAAGTCTGCCAGAGGGGAAAGGGTGTTGCCACATTCGCCCTCTCTTCTCTGGAAAGAAGGATGGCGGCCGCATGGGAGCCTTGTGGACAGCAGGTATGAGCCGGGGGTGTGGGGGCAACTAAAACCTCATGGGAAGGGGGGCATTCCAGTCCGTCCTTCACGCCCTACCGAGGTCACCAGTTGCCCCCCACGAGCGGCTCTCCAGCACGGCCACAGCCCCAGAAGCACAAGGACTTAATGCAGAACCCAGCAGCTTGGAGCAGAAAAGTGAAAGGACTATGCGTTAATCCAGGCCATCATGTCTGCCCGGAGGGGAAAGGGTGTTGGTCCCTTCCGCCCTCCTCCCTCTGGAAAGAAAGATGGCGGCCACATGGGAGCCTTGTGGACAGCAGGTATGAGCCAGGGGTGTGGGGGCGACTAAAACCTCATGGGAAGGGGGGCGTTCCGGTCCGTCCTTCACGCCCTACCGAGGTCACCAGTTGCCCCCCGCGAGCAGCTCTCCAGCACGGCCACGGCCCCAGAAGCACAAGGACTTAATGCAGAACCCAGCAGCTTGGAGCAGAAAAGTGAAAGGACTATGCGTTAATCCAGGCCATCATGTCTGCCCAGAGGGGAAAGGGTGTTGGTCCTTTCCACCCTCCTCCCTCTGGAAAGAAAGATGGCAGCCACATGGGAGCCTTGTGGACAGCAGGTATGAGCCAGGGGTGTGGGGGCGACTAAAACCTCATGGGAAGGGGGGCGTTCCGGTCCGTCCTTCATGCCCTACCGAGGTCACCAGTTGCCCCCCGCGAGCGGCTCTCCAGCACGGCCACAGCCCCAGAAGCACAAGGACTTAATGCAGAACCCAGCAGCTTGGAGCAGAAAAGTGAAAGGACTATGCGTTAATCCAGGCCATCATGTCTGTCCGGAGGGGAAAGGGTGTTGCCCCAGTCGCCTTCTCCTCTCTGGAAAGAAAGTTGGCGGCCACATGGGAGCCTTGTGGACAGCAGGTATGAGCCGGGGGACTGGGGGCGACTAAAACCTCATGGGAAGGGGGGCGTTCCGGTCCGCCCTTCACGCCCTACCGAGGCCACCAGTTGCCCCCCACTAGCGGCTCTCCAGCACGGCCACAACTCCAGAGCACAGAAACCAATTTCTTAACTATCTGACTTTCAGTAGAAATACTTCCAGGGTCAATAAGTAAAATAGCAGAAATCCAAAACCAACATATAATTCTTGAACCCAGCTGTAGAAAGCAAATCACTTCACAATGCTTTTTCAGCATGTCTGATTTGGGGGGCGGGGTAAACTCTAAATAATAGTGGTGAATCTTTTATTGAAACAATGAATCTAATCAAAGCAGATAGAGTGTTAACTAGAATTCATCTGCCCCACAGGGACTGGGAGGGGTGGGGGGTGGGGTTTTATTGGGGTTCTTCATGGTAAAAAATAAGTTTTGGTAAAGGAAAATGTGTTTGATATTTGCATGACTGAGACCTAAACCTGAAAGCTTTGTAACCTTTCCCACGGTGATTCAATAAATAAATAAATAAATAAGTAAGTAAGTAAGTAAAGGCCCTCCCGTTGATCGTCGATTTGCTCGAGCGGGCCCAGTAACGTCTCCATTGGAGACTTTGTTGTTACTGTGTCTGGCATATCGAATACTCTCGGTAGCTTGCCGGGCTCTCCGAGAGGGGCGGAGGAATTGAACTCGGGTCGGCCATGTTGGCCGCTTGTAAGGCGAACGCCCTACCGCTGTGCTATCGCTCCAGCCCAAATAAATAAATAAATAAATTAAAAAAAAATTTAAAAAAAAAGAATTATTCCTGGCTCATGCACTCAGGAATTACTCCTGGAGGTTCTTGGGGGACCATATGGGATGTTGGGAATCGAACACGGGTTGGCCGTGTGCTAGGCAAAGGCCCTACCCACTGCATTATCATTCCAGCCCCGCGTATGCGGAACTGTTTTTTTGGAGTAAACTAAATTGACCAAGGTGAATATTTATGAAGAGGAAATTATAGAGGTGAGGTGTCTGGTTTCTAAAGACACTGAAGACTTTTAGTTTTAGCTTCATCATTGATGAGAGTAAGATTTTGCACAATTCTGAGCTTCAATTTCTGCATCTGTAAGGAGAGCAGTCCAGTGCCTGCTCCTCCATGAAAGGAAGAGTTTTTGATAACCAAGTGAATTATGTAAGTTAGCCACTGAAGCTTTATTTATAAATAGGAAGGCCTGATTTGAATGTAGAACATTCTGTACTTTCTTCTCTTGGTGGCAACAGAGAAATTGTCCAGGCTGCAGTCCCTGACTGGCTCTCACTTCTAGGGCAGGCTCCAGCTTCCCTGTCCCCTAATCTCTCCCTCTTGCCCATCTCTGTCTATACCCTGCAGAGGCCACTGCCTTCACTCTGCTGTTTTGCTTCTGCTCCTCTCTGTTTGATTTGCCTGCTCTCTTCACAACTTCAAAGACTGTTTTTCATTTCTAGACTTGGTTATTTTTGCTTGGTTATTTTTTACAAGGTATTATTCTCATGGGCTGGAGCGATAGCACAGCGGGTAGGGTGTTTACCTTGCACTCGGCTGACCTAGGTTCAATTCCTCTCTCCCTCTTGGAGAGCCTGGCAAGCTATCGAGCGTATCCTGCCCGCATGGCAGAGCCTAGCAAGCTCCCCGTGGTGTATTCAATATGCCAAAAACAGTAACAATAAGTCTCACAAGATGTTACTGGTGCCCGCTCGAGCTAGTCGGTGAACAATGAACAGAACAGTGTTACAGTGCTAATTATTCTCATGTCTTTCTATTTTAAGGTTTTTAATATTGGGGGTGGGGAGGGAAACACCTGGTGATACTTAGGGCTCTGCTTTCAGTGATCACTCCTGGCTGGGCGCAGGGGACCATAGAGTCTGGGTATTGAACCCAGGTTGGCCATGTGCAAAACAAGTGCCCTGCCCACTGTACTATCTCTCTGTCCTCAGATTTTTAATCATTTAAAATTTTATGGTATACATCTGATAATCTATGGGCCCAGGTTCTTAGGGTTCTTATCTTATTGGGTTACTGACTCATTAACAATCATGATTACCCTGTTGTTCATTGAATGCGTCAAGCAGGCACCAGTAATGTCTCCTTTGTCCTAGCCCTGAGATATTAAAAAGTGCCATATTCAAGGCTCTTTGAGGGTTAGGAGAATGAGACCCATCATTGTTATTGGTATTTGGCATATTGGGTATGCCATGAGGAGCTTACCAGATTCTGCCTTCTGGGCAGTTTACATTCGGTAGCCTGGACTCATTAACACTGGGTCATAATCATAGATTTTGTTTTTGCTGTCTATGGAGCTTCTGGGATAGAATTCTGCACTTTGGCTAAATGTGGGTCTTGCTCCTGAGGGTTGAGACTTGCTTTTGTGATTTCTCTTCAGTATCATGTATCAGGAACCATTTTCCATGAATATTTCTAGACTCGCTCTTCTCAGGCTGTGTGATTCACATACATTAACATCACTGATCATTAGCTGGGTAGGGTACTATGGTTTCTTTGGGAATACCGTTTTTCATGCCCCCAGTCTCAAGAGGAAGCATGTTTATTTGTGTGTCCATGTAACGTGTGGCTCGAGAAGGCTTTCTGAATGCAAACAGCCCGCTGAACAGTCTGAACACTAGTGCCTCTGACTCTCAAAAGCAGCCATGAGCCCATTTAAAAACATTGCTGAGGGGCCAGAACAAGAGTGCAACAGGCAAGGTGCTTGCCTTGCACGTGGGTTGACTTGTTTCAATCTTTAGTACCCCCAATTTCCTCCTGTCCCCTACCAGGAGTACTCCCTGAGTGCAGAGCCAGAAGCCCTGAGCACCACTAGGTATAACCCCACAACAAAACAAAATCTTGCCGTGAGACTAGGTGGACTCGCAAACACACACAGAATGACCAATGTTGGACCCATTTCTCACTGGACAGTGTTCTCTCTCTTCCAACCCCAGAGAAGAGGCAACTCTGACCAGGAAGTCTGTCCTGACACTGCCCTTCTCAGAGCGGCCCTCTAACTGGGTCTAACTGGGGAAACTGACCTGTCTTCATACAGTGGGAAAACTGAGGGAGTAGTTATTTTTATTTTTATGGTTTCATGCTTGGGGGCCACATCCAGCAATTCCTCGGGGCTTATTCCTAGCTCTGCACTCAGGAACCACTGCTAGCAGTTTCCAGGGTACCATATGGGGAACCAGGGATCAAACTCAGGTTGGCCAAGTGCAAAGCAAACATCCTACCTGCTGTACAGTTGTTCTTGCCCCTGTGATGATTATTTTTATCTTTAGTTTGTCAGTTTACTTTCAAACTCAGACGATGTCCCCTGACACCAGCCTACAGCAGGACAGAAACTCAGGTTAAGTGAAAGGAGACAGTCATTACTGTTTTCACGGATAATGGAGGTAATTTTCTAACGATAAAGAAAGTCCTGTGAAAACTATCTCCCATAATGGCTTTCATTACCCATTCGTGAGACTTTTCTAAACAATAGGTGATTAGATGCATGCAAGAGGGTTGGAAGCTAATTGTTTTCCCTATCATTCAAAGAAAGAAATGAGCTGTACACAAATGATTTCTTAAGGACACTTCTCTAATGCTAAGATGCTGAGAGTTGATTTTGTTGAGTGTGTGGAAGCATTGTGTACTCAAGGAGTCTGGGCGTTTTATTCATCTTTTTGTCTTCTTGAGAGGCTGAGATACATTCCTATGACTGTCTCTACTGTTGAGTGACAACAACAACTCTTCCTTGAAGCTCTGTAGCACTGTAGCACTGTTATCTGTTGTTCATCGATTTGCTTGAGCAGGCACCAGTAACATCTCCATTGTGAGACTTGTTGGTACTGTTTTTGGCATATCAAATATGCCACGGGTAGCTTGCCAGGCTCTGTCATGCAGGAAGGATACTCTTAGTAGCTTGCCAGGTTTTCCGAGGGGGACTGAGGAATCGAACCTGGGTTGGTCGAGTGCAAGGCAAATGCTCTACCCACTGTGCTATCGCTCCTTTAAGAGTAATGTAAAATAGGGTTAAAGCCTTAGCATCTGCAGTGATATGACTCTATTGGTAGAGCATGCCTTGCTTGTATGCAGCCCTGGGTTTGACCATCCCCACTGCCCCAGGCTTCATGGTCCTTGGAGTGCCAGTCAGTGTAATGAAAATTTAATTAACTGAAAACAAAGCAACAATTTTCATGACATTTTGTCCAGATTGGTGGATCAGCCACACTTCTTTCTGTGAGGAAAATGACTCTGCCACTCATTTTCTCAACATCTTCTTTGATGGTGCCCACTTACCTGTGTGTCTCAAATTCCCATCTATCTCCTATACCAGGTATCACAAAGCTAATAAAGTGGGCAAGCCTGGAGGCTGGCGTGATGACGACGTCGAAGGTGATGACATCTAAGAGTATTCTTTGGTGTTAGGTTGAGTGCAGGGAAGGGTTAGCTTAGAATATCTGTTTGTTCTAAAGACCTGTTTCTATGCTTGGCCCTTGACTGATCGTTAGGTGCTTGGGCTTCCGCTGAGTTGATTCACTGTTCCAATGAATAAGAAGGTTCATGCATATCATTTGCTGTCCTTCTGGAAGCTGGGATACCCACCCTATCCAGCAATGTGCCCATAAGTCCTTTCCCCAAAAGCTCTAGTACAAGCCCCTGGCAGGCGTCAAGTGGCACGTGCTGCCAGGGCTCGCTGCCAGGGAACTTAGACATGGGCTAACTGATAGGTACTGGAGGTAAACACCTGACTTCTCAGCCTGTGTTCCAGACACCTCCTCTTTGTTGATAAATCACAGACTTAGTGCTTGTAGAGAATGATCAAACCTGGGAGTGATCCTGAAGATATCCCAGCACATGTCCCTAGATTTGGGGCATGAGTAACAGTGCACTGGACTCCCCTAAATTCCTCAGATCCTCAACTTTTTCCTACTCCAGTACTGTACTTATGGCTCATGCCTATTGTCTCAAAGAGAAAAGCAGGAGGTTGTA
Organism: Sorex fumeus; assembly: GCF_029834395.1. NCBI lineage: Eukaryota > Metazoa > Chordata > Mammalia > Eulipotyphla > Soricidae > Sorex > Sorex fumeus. The sequence continues at coordinate 4,005,778 of NW_026606183.1, forward strand.
CCACAGCTGAAGCAGGACAGGAGGGCTCGGGGAACTGAGAGGACACAAAGGGGACAGGGCTGACTGCTGGCATGCAGGTGGGGCAGGGAGGAGCTGCCTCTGGGGCATGTTCCCAAGGGAGTGGCAGATCCATGGGTTTTTCCATTCTCTCATCAAGTTGTGCCTCCTAGGCCCAGGGTCTTCCTCAAACTGAGGAAGGTGAGCAAGAACAAAGAGAGTGATATCAGAGACCCTGGGAGAGATATCACAGATGTAAGGCACTTTCCTTTCATGCAGTTGACCAGATAAGGTTCTCCTCTGAACCTTATCTGGAGAGTCCCTGAGCACAGAGTCAGGAGTAAGCCCTGAGCACTCCTAGTGTGGCCCCAAACAAAACCAATGCACACAAAACACTTAAGGGTAGGGCTGTCTACAGAATTCAATAGTGGCTTGCTTCTGGGAAGTACATCACCTCCTTGGTGGCCTCTATTTCTGTTTCTTAAGTTGAGGTGTTGATTTACCAGCTCCTAGCTTGGGAGAATTAAGTGAAATTCTATACAACCATGCTGAGACTGAAGTGTTGTACTCAGACTCAGGCTTGAGGATATAGGTGCCAGCGTAACCAAGTTAGTGGCCAAGACACTACCCTTGACCTGAGCAGCAAAGGCTGGTCCTGGTGAACACTAATTAGGAGGAGGGCACAGAAACCCATCCAGATCACAGCTTCTCCAAACTCTTTATGAATCTACCCACCTTCACTCTGATTGTCACATACATCTGAATGTAAATGGGACCCTGAACTTGGATATTCTTGTCTATTCCTGAAAAGCACCTGAGCCTCGACTTCTAGACTTGGAGCTGTGTAGAGATGGCAAGCACAGCCTTGCCTTGGGCCAAGGCTAGCCCAGGTCTCATCTCCCTGTGCCACCCAGTTGCCCCCAATGCACTTTTTTGGTCAAAGCTGTTCTTAGTATCTCTCTTGTTGCCTCAAAGCCCCAAGTGACAGTGTTGCTGCCTGTTCAGACTGGTTGATGTGTGAGGTTGGCAGAGATGGATCTGTAACCACAGCCCCGAGAAGTTATAACACACCCTGCATACTCCTTGAGCCCTGGGCTCTGCATCTCTGGAAGCTTTGGGCATGGTGCCCATGCCTGGGAGAAGAGCCAGACAGAGCTTCCCCGATTTTGGGTTCTGGGGGTGTGGAGACAGAGAAAAAATAAAAAGTCAAACCACCCCACTGCCAAGGGGTTGCCACAGATACTCAGTCCTCTGGGAGCTGGGAGCCACTTCACTAAGCAGGTCCTTTGATCATGGAGGCCACTGCTCTGTGGCCACCCATCAACTAGACATCAACAGGGCACAGCAGGGTGGATGGGGTATAGGCATAGGCAGGGGGCATGGGCTGGGGAGTGCTTTAGCTTTTGAGTGAGTGGCACAGGATCACTGAGCGGTGTAGAATAGAGACTTGGAGTACCGTAAGGACATGGGGTCTCAGAGTGCTTGACTGTGACTGAGGACCCTGGATCCTCATGGAGGGTGCTGGGGCCACCTTGACAATGAACACTGGCATGAACGTGAACAGTTGATGCCTTGGTATGTGAGATGACTGAGAGAAAGCACTCAGCGCTGGAAGACATGCAGAGGCAGAGCCAGCTGGTCTTACTGTGCTTAGAATCAGGGTCCCAATCTTCCTGCAAGCAGACACCCTGAGAGGGATGACTTCACTGAGGAAATTCCGGAGAGTGATGCTTTATTACATCTATCTCTGTGCAGTTATCAACTGGTCAGACTTCTAAAGGACAGAGCAGCACCTGTGCTGGAAAATGAAGGAAGATGTGACACCCCGGTGAGCTCCAAGGGTGTCCAGGTGCAGGGAGACACTTGCCCAAATTTGGGGGCATCCTGAGAACAGGCTTCTGTATATCAGTTTTTGCTAACGCCATTATTGCTGGCGGGCAAGATGGAACAGCTCTTGACTCTGCAGTGCATCCTCCCGGGCACTTTCTGCCTTGCTGCTTTCACTCCTGTTTGGAATCCCAGAGTTCTGAACCCCAGAGGGCTGGAGGAGATGGTACCAGGAAATTGTCCTTCATGAGCTTCTTGGGTAAGCATCTCTAGGAGACCATGAAAGAAGATATTAATACAAACCTCATTAGGACTTAATGTGTCTTCTCTAAGAGGTTTTTCTTTCCCCTTGAGTTTGTTAGCTTTTTCTGTTATCCCAGCTGGATATGTGCTCAGTCCCGGAGGGGTTGGGGAGAAGCACTTTTATACGGAAATCTTGTTAGACTCTGAGCCACAGAAGCTTCCAGAACAGAAGATGTGACTTTCTCAAGTAATACTTTATTTGAATATAAAACCATATCCTTCCTACAGCTCATCACACCAAACCCAACATATTTTTAAAAATACAGAGTAATTGGAGTGTAGAATGTACAAAATAATTACTAGATCAGATGAGTCCTGCCACAATTTAAAATAGAGAACAATAATAATTGCTGGTGTTTTATTTTAAATGGAATTAAGAAAAAACACAGTTTTTTTCCTGATTATTAAAGCCAACTGTTTCATCAAAAATAAAGTTTAAATAATCTCATAGCCTGGAAATAATAATTGGTAACACTTTAAATATATTACCTCCTCCTGAATCATATATATTAGAGGGACATACATAGTTGCAATAGCATTTTGATCCTTTTCAATAGCGTTTTAACATTTACCTATACCACTCATTAGTGTTTTAAGCAAGGTTTTAATAGACATCTGTTTTATACCTGCCTTTATAACTCATTAATACCTGTTGTAATACATGCATCTATCATAGGAATATGCCAAAATACATTTAACTATATCCTTATTGATATAGTAAAGTAAAGTAAAGGCCCTCCCGTTGATCATCGATTTGCTCGAGCGGGCCCAGTAACGTCTCCATTGGAGACTTTGTTGTTACTGTGCCTGGCATATCGAATACTCTCGGTTTTCTGGGGTTTTCCCCTATGGAATAATGGTTTTTTTTTTAAAAAAAAGAGCATTTAAAAAAACTATTTTGCTTTTGCTCTCCACTTACAAGATTTTGTTCATTTTAAACTTCATTTTGACATGTCTATGTGTCGATTTCTTTCACTTACTCTGCCCGAAATTACTTAGTGTCTTTGAATCTATGATGTCTTTCTTCATTACTGGGAAATTATTTGCCATTATCTTTTTAAGTAATTGACTCTGTCCTGTTGCATTTCATCTGGTCTTTCGGTGATCTAAATCAGACTTTGTCATTGTATTCTCTCTTTCACCTAGCCATTCTTACGTATTTTATTTCCCACCTTTTTATCTCTCTATACTTCATTATGGAGAGATAAAAGGATGGGAAAGAAAGTACTTTATTTGAACATAATAAATTGTGGCAGGAATCATCTGATCTAGTAATTATTTTGTATATTCTACACCTAATTACTCTATATTTGTAAAAATATATTGGGTTTGGTGTGATCAGATGTAGGAAGGATATAGTTTTATGTTCAAATAAGGTTTATCACTTTATTTTTAAATTTTATTTGAAGTTATTTTCCCCCTAACTTCTATCTTGGTATTACTCTCTTCAGCTGTCTCTAATCAATTGTTAAACATTCTGCTGAGTTCTGGATTTTAGTTCTTCAAATTTGGAATTCTGTACTTATCTAATTTTTTTCCCAAATCTCCTGTATTACCTTTTTTCCCTGTATTACTTTTTATTATTCCCAATTCCCTGCTGAAAATTTCAGGCTTGTATTTACAATCAGTGTCTGGTCATCCCAATATCTTAAGGTTTTTCTGCCTCTGTTATTTTCATAGGTAGGAATTTAGTATCTTTATTCCTGGTTCCTCTGACTTTCTTTGATCATGTGTTAGCAATTGCATTTAAGAAATTGTTTAATCAATTAATTTGAAATCTAAGATGATGTTTTCTGCATTGGTGAGAATGTTTATTTGTCAAGAGCCAGTAGCCCCAACTCCCCTTGATCAAAATCCAAGCTTTGAAGTGCTTTGGGCCTTCCAGCTGCTAAGAAGTGGGTTTGCAGGATGTGGAAGGGCTGGTTGACTTCTTGGGGACAGTTACTCTTGAGGACAGTCTTTCTGTGTTCTAGACCAAATGGAAGTAGCATTCAGGTCTTCCATTGTTGGTGGGCACTGAAGTTCAACTTTTTTTTTGTTTTGTTTCTTGGGTCACACCCAGCGATGTTCAGGGTTGCTCCTGGCTCTGCACTCAGGAATTACTCCTGGCGGTGCTCGGGGGACCATATGGAATGCTGGAAATCGAACCCAGGTTGACCACGTGCAAGGCAAATGCCCTACCCATTGTGCTATCACTCCAGCCCCAGAAGTTCAACTTTCAACCCCTGATTTTGTAAAGACCTCAAGAAGTCCAACAAGCCTCAAGCATAATAAATAAGTAGATTTCTTCTGCTTTTGAAGTGCAACCTCAAAATTATTCTTCCTTTCACCTCCCCACACCCTATCAGGCTGGCAAATACAGAGCAGAAGCAAAGAACTGGGCCTATCTCTCTCTCTCTCTCTCTCTCTCTCTTTTCTTTCTCTCTCTCTCTCACTCTGTGTGTGTCTATGCCCCATCCTCCCAGTCTCAGCCAGATCTCAGGTCAATTTTATTTTGTTTATCTTTGGTGGTTTTATTACTGTTTTAACATACTTCTGGTTCAACTTCTTTTATTATTTTCAGATGAAGTGTTGTTCAAGTCAGGACTCAGCAGTCTTCAAGGTAGAAACCATAAGGCTTCTCCAGAATAAATTTCCAGGAAAGAAATTCCTAGGTTCAAGACATATACATTTTTAGAACTCATGAGTCATATTTTAAAATTAATTTCAGAGAAGCTGTTTTTCTTATGTGACTCCTGGTCCCCATTCATCCTTCCAAGCACTTTAATATCGGTAGCAGGTTTTAAATTGTCGTTGGCAACCTAAAAGAATGTGGACTTTATTTTTTCCATACTTGAAATTAAATGTTCTGGGAGAAAACAAACTAATCTTGTCATTTCAAGTAACTTGATTTCTTCCATGGGAAAATCCCATCTCTTTGAAGTCCCTTGTTAAGCAGAATAGGGATTAAATGGGCTGTTTGGCAGGACTGTGCTCCCCAGTTGTAGGGTGTCTCTCTTCCGCTTCTACTCTTGAGCACCTCCTGCCATTCTGGGGATCCTGAATTCATCCTGGGTCGTGGAGAAAGTTCTGGAAGGCAGGCTGTCCTTCTAAGCCCTGCTGACTTCTCACGCCTTCCCTTTGTCAGAACTGCACCTGCTTGATCTTCACTAATGATGTGCCAAACCCTGATCTGAACTCCAGGCTGTACTCCACGTTCTGGTTCTGTCCCCTGCTCTGCTGATGGCCTAGCCTGCTCATCCCTTTGCCATCACACAGCCCAGGACATCAGGATTTCCTGCCGGGAGTTGGCCTGGGACAATGGGAACTCTGTTTAATGTTCTCTTGCTCCCTGATGTCACATCCTCAGTTCTGCCCCACTGTTGAAGCACTCTGCCAGACTGTCTCCCTCCTGCAGCGAGACCCACAGGGACCAAAGCAGCTTCTGCTGCCTCTGCCTGCCCCCAGGTCTGTCTTCAGGATTGTTCTCTCCCACCCTGAAGGTAGAATTAGGCTACAACTCCCGCAGAGCTGTGACCTTGGATCTGCTATGCTTGTCCACTCTCTCTGAAGACATCAGCCCTGCCCAGAAAGAATTAAATACAGAAACATCCTCTGTGCCAGCGGTTTTCAATTCCAACTGGATTCCAAGGGGAGTGAGCACAAGAGATCTGTACCAGTCAATCTGGTCCTTCAGTAAGAAAGCACTGAGATCCCAGCTCATCACATCCCACCCTCTACTCTATTGAATGCCATCTTCGAGAGTTCAAACCTTCCTTGCACTTTTTCAGGGGTGGAGGATCAGGGCTTTTTTCACTGAAAATTCTGACTTTAAGACTGTTAAGGGTTAACTTCAAGAATAGGATTTATAGTTATAACAAAAAAAATGAGTATATCTTTGCTCCCTTTCATCTCAGCTCTGTCATTCTTAGTCCATCTCAAAGTGATGACTGCCTCTGAATGAATCCAGAATAGAACAGCCCACTCTGTATTCCAAATATACAAATTCACTGGATCCTTTCTTAGAAGTGTTACTGCTGCTGGGGAAGGGAAATTGCCCTCCTCCCCCATTTTGTTGTTTTCACTTGTATCATGAAACTGACCTAAGACAGATTAATAGGAGAAAAATAAGGTAATTTGATCATGCAGAGATCTCTGAAACAGGGGACCTATTAAATGAATAAAACCTCCTCCATTTTCTATGCCTCTTAGACAAACAATATTTGTGTGGAGAAATCACAAAGATACTCTGATCTTTAGCAGAGTGATTTCCAGCCTTCTAGGCTCTGCTTTTTGTTGTTATTGTTCTTTTTTTTTAGTTTGTTTGGGGGCCATACCCAGCTATGTTAAGAGCTTACTCTTGGCTCTGCACTCAGGGATCACTCTGGGTGGTGTTTGGGGACCATATGTGGTGAAGGGATTGAACCCAGGTCAGCTGTGTGCAAAACAAGTGCCTTCCTCTCTATACTATCTGTCAGGGTCCTTTCTCTCAGTACTGAAGTCTCTGTGGAAATATCTGTGTCTCCGCATTTAGGGAGGGCCCGTTTTCCTGGGACAGTTTTGAGAGGGAGGTCCGCATGAACTTTTTTCTTGTATCAGCTGTTTCTCAAGCAGTTTTAATTCATAATAACCACTTTGGCATATTTGGAGGTGGTCAGCCTTGAACTCCAACCAATACCACTAGTGTATCCTTAAATACATAAGACTTTCAGAAAGCTTGGTTCCAATTTTGCCCTCATTTGGACATTGGAAACTGCAGTGACCATATTGTTTCTCTTAAGAGATGGTCATGTGCCAATGCAGAGTGGTATTAGGAGAACAGATTTCTGCAGTTTAGGTGCCTGCCCTGCTGGAAACAGACGGTATAGCTAGTGATCCCTGTGTTTGAACTGTCTTCCTTTTTTTTTTCCCCAACATTCATGTACATTTCATCTCCCAAGACAACTACCCTGCAGACTCTGTGTGTGTGCGTGCGTGCGTGTGTGTGTGTGTGTGTGTGTGTGTGTGTGTGTGTGTACACATGACTGATAATGGTTCAAAATGCTATTAGTTCTTTAGAAACTTTGGGCTTTTACAGAAATTGTCTTCAGTGTATTATTTGCAAATCAGTTCCTCAAAGCTTAAAGAAAATAAGATTAGCAAAGAAAGAAATGTGTTAGGCTGAGAAAATGACTTACAGAAAACATCTTACTCGTGAGTGAATTTCTCTGTCTTTGTTTGAATAAAACAAGCCCAGGCAAAATCAGTCAGCCAAGGAAAGGCGCTTGGTCCCAGCGACTTCATCCCTGCTGGCATTTCTGCATCTATGAAAAATCACACCCCAGAGAGCTGAGCGGTTCCTTTATCCTCCAAGAGGAATGGCTCTTAATACCCAGAAGGTTCTCTTCCCAATCTGGAGGAAGTTGTTGTTTCAGCGTGAATTATCTTTTCAGCAACAGAAGGGAAAGTGCTACCTCCATTTAACAGGCGAAACACTGGCCTTTGGGTCCTATTTTCTTTTGAGATATTTGTGTGCTGGATACAGCTTTGATTTTTAAAAAGGCGGCAATACTTACCCTTTCGGTATTTATATGTATAGCAGAGGCAAATGGAACTCTGAGTATTAAATTACTCTACTGTGCCAGTTGAGAATTCTATGCAAGCCAGCCAGTTCCTTCCCCCAAATTGTATTTTTAGTGTTTAGCAGCTGCAAGTTCCCAGAAATCTTCAATGTGGGACTACTTACTTCTCCACCCAGTGCAAGAGCCCTAAGCTGCTGCCAGCTTTCAATGCTCTTGTTGGAGAGGTGGTAGAATTGGTAGATATGTGTAGGGGGTGGCAGTAAGATGACCCCCAGTTGCTACTAGCTCCTCACTTGTCTCACACGTGCCTGCCCATGGTTAGTTCACTTAACATTTCACCTTAGTTGTTTCGAATGGGAAATGATGTTCATGAAATCCAACCAGTGGAGATGCATTATCCATCACAACAAATTGCCCTATGGTTTTCAAGCAGTACATTTTTACCTACAAATTCTAGAATGAAAGAAGAGCCGTGACTTTCATTTTGTTACCAAGAATTTCAAATTTTTAATTCATAAAATGTTCAAAATCAGATTATTTTCAGGTTCAAACAAGAAAGTAAACTGGGACTGCAGAGCCCATCTCATCTTAAATCCAGGTCAGCACAGCTGCTGGCTCGTGACCCTGGGACCTCCATCTTTCCCTGCAGGACCCCAGGTGTCCCCCGAGATGCCTGAAGAGAAGCAGTTTTGAGCGTCCGCCCTGCCCTCTTCACTCCTGACCGCGGTGCCCATCTCATCCCAAACCCAGGGTTCTGTAGAGGCGTGGCCTCCTCAAAGTGGGTGTGGCCTCAAAAGTGGGCGTGGCTTAATTTCCGGCAGACCAACGCTTTTGCGGCTGCAGGTTCTTTTCCCATACTAAGGAACCTAGTCCCCAAGGAATCTAGTTCCCAATCTACTCAGCAATATGAAGAAACAAAGATAATCCCCAACACAAGGGGAGAACAACGAAAACAATCTAGAACATTCCGTCAATACAGCTCACCTAAGGGAACTCTCTGACATAGAATTCAGATACGAAGTCATCAAGATGTTCAATCAACTCAATGAAACAGTCAGACAGACAGCCAGTAACACCACAGAAAAAATCGACAAATTACGAGAAGAAATGAGAGCAGAAATGTCACGATTAAAAGATTCCATAGATGAAATGAGAAACTCAGTTTCTTCTCTTAAAAATAGAATGACCACAGCTGAAGAGAGAATCAGTGAGCTGGAAGATCAGCTGCAACAAGCCAACACGCAACAACAAACAGTGGCAAGGGACCTCAAAATGGCTCTACAGAGAATCAGAGTCCTAGCAGATGATTCCAAGAGGAACAATATTAGAATCATGGGACTACCTGAACCTCAGGGAAACAATCCCAACGAAAAAAACACCGTCAAACAAATCATTGCTGAAAACTTCCCAGAGCTGCACAATGTAGCCATTCAGGTTCAAGGAGCCCGAAGGGTGCCAGCTAAAAGAGACCCCAACAAAAACACTCCAAGACATATCATAGTTAGAATTATCGATACTGCCGATAGAGACACAATACTGCAAGCAGCAAGAGCAAAGAAGGAAATCACATACAAAGGAGCATCCCTTAGATTCACAGCAGACCTATCAGAGGAAACCCTACAAGCCCGAAGGCAGTGGCGAGATATAGTCAAAAAACTCACGGAAATGAATGCTTCACCAAGAATACTCTATCCGGCTAAACTCTTCCTCAAAATCGAAGGAACGGTACACTATTTTATAGATAAACAGCAGCTCAGGAACTTCATAGACTCTAAACCAAACCTAAAGCAAGGCCTAAAGGGGCTACTATAAGAAAAGACAAACCCTACAACCACAAGACACCCGCACAGAAACATGACACAAACATGACCCATAACCATTCTCTCTCTCAATGTCAACGGTATAAATTCACCAGTTAAGAGACACAGAGTGGCAAAATGGATACAGAGACAGAACCCAACATTCTGCTGCCTACAAGAAACTCACCTCAACAGCCAGAGCAAACACAGACTCAAAGTCAAAGGATGGAAAACAATCCTGCAAGCACACAACTCCCTCAAAAAAAGCTGGGGTGGCCATACTAGTATCCAACAACATTAATTTCACCTTGAAAAAGATAAAAAGGGACAGTGAAGGCTATTTTCTCTTCATCAAGGGTTACGTACAACAGGAAGAAATCACACTCTTAAATGTATACGCACCTAATGAGGGAACAGCTAAATATTTAAAACAACTGCTAACAGATTTTAAGGAGGACATCACTACCAACACAATAGTACTTGGAAACTTCAACATCGCCTTATCACCTCTGGATAGATCAATAAGAACAAAACCCAGCAAGGAATTATTGGCTTTGAAAGAAGTAATAGAAGAGAAAGGGCTTATGGACTTATACAGGGCTTTACACCCCAAAAAGAAAGAATACACATTCTTCTCCAGCGCGCATGGAACATTTTCCAAAATAGACCATGTGCTAGGACACAAAACATACCTCAACAGAATCAAGAAGATAGAAATAGTATCAGCCATCTTTTCAGACCACGATGCACTGAGGATAGAAGTGAATCACACAAAGACACGGAGAACCAAATCAAACACCTGGAAATTAAACAACTCGATGCTGAACAATGAGTGGGTCAGGAACGAAGTCAAGGATGAAATCAAAAGATACCTGGAAACAAATGAGAATGAAGACACAAACTACCAGAACTTATGGGATGCAGCGAAAGCTGTATTAAGGGGAAAATTTATAGCTCTGCAAGCATATCTTAAGTCGATAGAAACGATGCACATAAACAATTTGACCTCACAGCTCAAGACCTTAGAAAAGGATCAACAGAAAGAGCCTAAATCAGGCAGAAGGAAAGAGATCATAAAACTTAGAGCAGAAATCAACGACATGGAAAACAAAGAAACAATCCAAAAGATCAATGAAACCAAGAGCTGGTTCTTCGAGAAAATAAATAAGATAGATAAACCACTAGCAACACTCACAAAGAAACAGAGAGAGAGAACCCTAATAAATCGAATCAGAAATAAGAATGGGGATATCACAACAGAAATTAAAGAAATTCAAGAGATCATCAGAGACTACTTTGAAAGTCTGTATGCCACGAAACACGAGATCCTGGAAGAAATGGATAAATTCCTGGATTCCTACCATCTCCCAAAGCTGAATCAAGAAGATATAGAGTACCTGAATAGACCTATTCACATCAAGGAAATTGAAACTGTAATCAAAAGTCTTCCCAAAAACAAAAGCCCAGGCCCAGACGGATTTACTAGCGAATTTTTCCAAACATTTAAAGAGGACCTATTGCCAATTCTTCTCAAGCTTTTCCAGGAAATTGAAAAAACAGAAACTCTCCCAAACAGCTTCTATGAAGCCCATATCTCTCTAATACCAAAAGGAAACAAAGACACCGCAAGAAAAGAAAACTACAGGCCAATATCCCTGATGAACACGGATGCGAAGATTCTCAACAAAATACTAGCCAATAGAATACAGCAACTCATCAAAAAGATCATACATCATGACCAAGTGGGATTCATCCCAGGGATGCAAGGATGGTTCAACATTCGGAAATCAATCAACATAATCCATCATATCAACAAAAGAAAAGATAAAAATCATATGATCATATCAATAGACACAGAGAAAGCTTTTGACAAGATCCAGCACCCATTCATGATGAAAACCCTTGCCAAAATGGGGATAGAGGGGACTTTCCTCAATATAGTTAAAGCCATCTACCACAAACCTACAGCAAACATCATCCTCAATGGGGAAAAACTGAGACCCTTCCCCCTAAGGTCAGGGAGAAGACAAGGATGCCCACCCTCTCCACTACTGTTCAATATAGTACTGGAAGTACTTGCAATAGCGATTAGGCAAGAAAAAGATATTAAGGGCATCCAGATAGGGAAAGAAGAAATTAAGCTCTCACTATTCGCAGATGACATGATACTATACTTAGAGAACCCTAAAACCTCTACCAAGAAACTCCTAGAAACAATAGGCTTGTATAGTAAAGTGGCAGGCTATAAAATCAATACCCAAAAATCCATGGCATTCCTATACGCAAATAGTGAAAGAGAAGAAAGTGACATCAAGAAAACAATCCCATTCACAATTGTGCCCCAGAAAATCAAGTATCTAGGAATCAGCTTAACTAAGGAAATAAAGGACCTGTACAAAGAAAACTACAAAACGCTACTTCAGGAAATAAAAGAGGACACGAGGAAATGGAAAAATATTCCCTGTTCATGGATGGGGAGAATCAACATCATCAAAATGGCAATACTTCCCAAAGCACTGTACAAATTCAATGCAATCCCTATAAGGATACCCATGACATTCTTCAAAGAAATGGAGCAAACACTCCTGAAATTTGTATGGAACAATAAGCCCCCACGAATAGCTAAAGCAAATTCTTGGGAAAAAGAAAATGGGAGGAATCAACCTCCCTAACTTCAAACTCTACTACAAGGCAGTAATAATTAAAACAGCATGGTACTGGAACAAAAGCAGAGCTGCAGACCAATGGAACAGAGTTTAATATACTGACATCTCCTCCCAAACATATAATCATCTAATCTTTGATAAGGGGGCAAGAAAAGTGAAATGGAGCAGGGAAAGCCTCTTCAATAAACTGTGCTGGCAAAATTGGACGGCTACATGCAAAAAAGTGGGCTCAGATCTCTGCCTAACACCATGCACAAAAGTAAGATCAAAATGGATTTATGACCTCAACATCAGACCAGAATCCATAATGTTTATTGAAGACAAAGTCGGCAAAACTCTCCATGATATTGAAGCTAATGGTATCTTCAAAGATGTCACGCCACTGGCCGAGCAAGTGAAAACAGAGATAGACAAATGGGACTATCTTAAACTAAGAAGCTTCTGCACCTCAAAAAAAAACAGTGACCAAAATACAAAGACAACCTACAGAATGGGAAAGGATATTCACCAAGTACACATCCGACAAGGGGTTGATATCAAGGATATACAAGGTACTGGTTAAACTCCACAAGAAAAAATCACCCAACCCCATCAAAAAATGGGGTGAGGAAATGAACAGAAACTTTCGCAAAGAAGAAATTCGAATGGCAAAAAGGCACATGAGAAAATGCTCTACATCACTAATCATCAGAGAGATGCAGATCAAAACCACAATGAGATATCATTTCACACCACAGAGACTGGCCCACATCCACAAGAACAAAAGCAACCAATGCTGGCGCGGATGTGGTGAGAAAGGGACCCTCCTTCACTTCTGGTGGGAATGCCGGCTGGTCCAACCCTTTTGGAAAACAGTATGGACGACTCTCAAAAAATTAGAATTTGATCTGCCATTTGACCCAGCTATAGCACTCCTGGGAATATATCCCAGAGAGGCAAAAAGGTATAGTCGAAGTGACATCTGCAATTGTTTGTTCATTGCAGCACTCTTTACAATAGCCAGAATCTGGAAAAAACCTGAGTGCCCAAGAGCAGATGACTGGTTAAAGAAATTTTGGTACATTTACACAATGGAGTACTATGTAGCTGTTAGAAAAGATGAAGTTATGAAATTTACATACAAGTGGTACTACATGGAAAGTATCATGTTAAGCGAAATGAGTCAGAAAGAGCCGTATAGACACAGAAAGATTGCATTCATCTGGGGAACATAAAGCAACAAAAAGGGAGACTAACACCCAGGAATGGCTGAGATTAGTACCAGGAATTTTGCTCCATGAATGGAAGGCCAGCCACGCGTTCTAGGTGAAAAGGAAGCTCAGATAGAGAAGAGAGCACCAAATGAAGGGTGTTGCGAGGACCCTCCCAGGGTGGGAGAAGCATGCTAAAAGTAGTCTATAGACCAAACATGATTGCCACTCAATGCCTTTCTTGCAAAACACAGTACCCAAAAGAAGAGAGAGAGAACAAGGGCGAATACCCTGCCACAGAGGCAGGATGGGACGGGGGGGATGGGGGGTCGGTGGGGGATGCTGGGACCCGTGGTGATGGATGACGGACACTGGTGGAGGGATGGGCACTTGATCATTGTATAACTGAAACCCAAGCACAAAATTTGTAAGCCTATAACTGTACCTCATGGTGTTTCACTAATAAAAAAAGAAAAAAACACACACACAAAAAAACAAAAAACAAAAAAAAAAAGAAAGGAAACTGTATGCTCTCCAAAATAAAATATGGTGAGTGCATGTGTCCTGAGCACTTTGAAAATAATTATTTTGGGGAGATTAATACCCAAGGATAATATAGATAAGGGCCAGAGAACTTCTCCATGGCTTGAAAACTGGGCTCACATGCTGGGGTAAAAGGCAGCTGGGATAGGGAAGGGACCACTAAGTGAATGATGCTTGGAGGACTCGCTTGGGATGAGAGATGCATGCTGAAAGTAGACTATAGATAGACCAACCATGATGACCACTTACTATCTGTTTTGCAAACCATAACACCAAAAAGAAGATAAAGAGTTAGAGGGAATGTGCCTGCCATAGAAGCAGGGGAGGGAATAGGGGGTGGCTGGAGGGATATTGGGAACATTGATCGTGAAGAATGGGCACTGGTGGAGGGATAGGTCCCCAATCATTGTATGACTGAAATGTAATCATGAAAGTTTGTAAGTCTGTAACTGAATCTCACAATGATTCATTAAAAAATATTTAAAAATTATAGATAAAATAAAATAAAAATATGCTGAGATGATATTGAAAAAAGGAAAATAATTATTTTTTAGAAGTTTGGCTAAAGAGGCAGTACGTGTTCTCCCAAAATATCCACTTGTTAAAATATTTTATAGTTTGGGACTGAAGAGATAACATAGTGGAAAAGATGCTTGCCTTGCATCTTTCTGACTTGGGTTCTCTCCCTGGCACCCCATATTGTCTCCTGAGTACCACCAGGAGTCATTCCTGAGTGCAAAGCAAGACATAACCCTTGAGCATCGCCAGGTGTGGCCCAAAACAAATTTTTAAAAATTAAAACATTTTAATAAAACATGAATAAAACATAATAAAAATTAATAAAACATTCCTGACAAAAGGAAATTTTAATCTACCAAAAATGTATGTAGAGGGGCTGGAGAGATAGCACAGCGGGTTGGGCGTTTGCCTTGCACGCAGCTGACCCATTCAATTTCCAGCATCCCATCCCAATTACCCTGAGCACTTCCAGGAGTAATTCCTGAGTGCAAAACTGGGAGTAACCCCTGTGCATCGCTGTGACTCAAAAAGCAAACAAAAAAAGTATTTAGAAACATTTAACTTACCAAGTGGCTTCAGTCAAAAATCAAACATGATTTGATGGATAAAATTTAACATTTTAGAATAAAATTAGTAACACCTTAGAATAAAACATAGTCATACTTTTTATATTTCTTTAATTTGGCCAAATACTTAAAACAGCTTATTGTAGAACTCATACTTAAGTTCTCTTAGAAGTTAAAGAATCTATAGCTAGACCTCATCAGGAAGCTTCCTCAATGAAATGTTGGTAAAATGAACCAGTAGATTACATTTTTCTCACTTATCAGTGAAGTACTGTGGTCACTAAAGTCAGCAGGGATGCTTTCTATTATATACTCTAAAATCTGACTCAGTAACATAAAACTTTTTGTAATAAAAAAAGATAATAGGTACATTTCTTTTATAATGAAACCAACCTATACATTTCTTCTTCAATTTTCTAAAATGACGAGGAATCATTTCTTTTGCATGAAACTCTAAGGGCAAGTGGAAGTGAGGGTTTCACATTTGTGATGTAACATGACAATCAAAACAAGCTTGGAGATTGTTGGCAAAAGCTTCAAATTCCTATTGTGGTAAAGTGCACATAATTTTGCAATTTGAAAAGCACAATTTTGTACAATGCATTATCTATTTTCAAAGGATTTTTTTTATCATCCCAAATGGGAACTCCATTAAATAATCATTCTGTACTATCTTCTTTCTGTGCCTAGAAAAAACAAAATGCCCTGACCCTCAGTAAAATTTCTCCTTCTGGACATTTTATATTACCGAAATCACAAGTAGCTGTTTATGCCTGACTTCTGTCACCTACAATATTTTCAAAGTCAGTCTATGTACCAGTACTTAATTCTTTTTTTTTGGCCAAATAATATGCCATTTTATCCATTCATCTATTGGTGAACAGCTGAGTGGTTTTAGCATTTTGCTGTTGTGAATATGCTTAGCATTTTGCTGTTGTGAATATGGTGCCTTGCACATGCATGAGTTGTTGTGTTCCGTTACTCTGAGTGTATAGCTAGAAATGTGACTGGAATAGAGAGAACCAGAGAAGCCCCAGGACTATGGCTTGTCTGCATGGAGCCTTGAAGGACAGTGGGAGATCAAGGCTTCACTCTGAAGGAAGTCATGGCCAGCCATCACCTCATCTGCTCTACTATAAATTGTTCTGGATGCTGTGTTGAGAGGGGACCTGCGGAGAGTGAGAGTGAATATGGAAGCGTTCCAGAGGTCACTGTAGTGACCTGCCCTTTCTGATGATGCTCAGACCAGAGGGTAGACATGGCAGTGTCCAGAATTCTTCAGGTCTCAGGAATTTTGAAGGTAGAGCTGTTAGTGGAGCTGGAAAGAGAGGACAGTAGGTAAGGAACTTGCCTTGCATGTAGCAAGTTTAATCCCTGGCATCCCATACGGTTCCCCCGAGCCCTCCAGGAGTGAACCCTGAGCTCAGAGTCAGGAGTAAGCACTGAGCAGTGTCTGGTGTGGCCCTAGCACCATAGAAACAGAAAAGAAAGTAGATGAATGATATCAGTCAGAGGGAGAGGAAGAGACTCAAAATTATCTCATGTGTAGGGTATAAAGAAACTTCCTCTGGGAATATCAAATGCCCAAAGGGGAATAGAAAAGAAGAGCAAGAGAACTGGTCTTAAGTAGGAAGCTTGCACTGGAGCAGGGGCTGGGATGGGGGATAAGTTAGGGAAGGAAACATTAGGATAATCTTGGAAACAAAATGTACCTGCCACCGAGGTAGGCTGGAGGGTGGGACGAAAGTGGGGTCACTGGTGGAGGGATTGGTGTTGGAACATTCACTAATGTTCCATCACAAATATCTTTGTGACTGTGTAATTCATGGTGATTCAATTTAAAAAAATAAAACTGTTTTAAAAGATAAGGAAAGTAGAGCAATTAGGAGTTTCTGGTGAACCAGCACCAAACGTAAGACCAAAGTTTTAGTAGATTGGTGTTGACATTGTCTGTTTTAGGAAAAGTGACTGGAGGGAAGTTGGGCATGCCATTTCAGATGTGTTTGCTGGATCTTTGGGACATAAGGGAGATGCCAAGTAGACGATCAAATGTACCAGGTGTGATGCATATGGGAAGTATTCAGACTGGGGAGAGTTGGAAGGGTATGGAAGACTAGTGTTTCTGAAAGAGCATGGGAGACTGCCAGGATGAACTATAGAAGGAGAAGATTGAAACTCTTTCCTGAAAACTCAGCCCTTGAGAAAAAACAGCAGAGGGAATTAGTAGGCAATTGTTAGTCCCTACATGCCCAGGAGCCCCTTCTTCCTGAAAGGAAACAACCCACTGTGTCTGATGAGCCAGGGCAGTGCAGGGGGACCAGTGGGGACTGACCTTAGGATGGAGGAAGTGGGGCCCCGCACCTCAGCCTGGGACCCTGCCATGGAGCAGAGAAGAAGCAGTGAGGATGAGGCCCCAGAGAGAGGAATCAAGGTACAGTTTGTCTATAAGGGGAGCAAGCACTGAGAAGAAGTAGGGGGGAGGGAAGCAGGTCGGGAGGGGGTTTGTGGTCTTCAGCAGAGATGTGGCCAGATGGAAGCTGATGGGGTTTGGTGTTGTCCTAACGTGTGGCCTGGATATTTGCAGGTAATGGTGAGGATAGCAGAGCAAGAGGTAACTGAAAATTCGTGGTTCCTTGATTTGGGGCCATGCCATAACAGAAGAGCGGGGGCTTGGGATAGGGGAATCAATCCCACGCTGGGCTAGGGGCAGGAAGCAGAGAAGTTGAGTGTGCAGGCTCTGGGCAGAAAGGGAGCAGAGTTAGGACAGGCTTGTTAGAATGGTATCAGTGGCTCCAGGAGCTGCAGGGGTCATCTCCAGGGGCAACCAGGAGAGAGAGCGAAAGCCTGAAGAGGAGGCAGTTGGCATACAAGCTGCTCCTTCACCTGGGAAAGCCTGGCATCGTGCTGGCTCTGTCTTTTGGAATCCAAGAATTCCTTTTGGGTTGCAAAAACAAACTTACACATATTGTGGAAGGCGCTGCGCCCCACAAGAAGACCAGTGTCAATCATGTGCCCTTCTGCCTCTGTGAGCACTGCACAGGCACTTCTGACTGTGAGCACTGAGCTCTGAGCTCCCATGTGCTCCCAGGTTAGTGACACACCTGCAGATGCCAGAGCATGGAGAATTCAGATGAGAAAACAGTTGACGTGGCTGCAGTGGAAGGATATACGGGAGCAATGTGTGTGTGTGGGGGGGGGCGTTGGCTGGTGGCCCTAGTTCAGAAAGGGAATGTTGGGGATACCAGATTCCAGATTCGCCCTGTAGAGAGTACAGGACAGGGGCTGCTCTTTTGCTCTTTGGTCTGCCCCTTCCAGAGGGAAGCCCATCAGTTGGTGAGGGGGGCGAAGAGGGGTGTTGAAGAAGGTACTGAAAGTGGAAAAGGGCTAGCAGACTTCAAGAAAGTCAGGAGGAAGGGCTGGAGCGATGGCACATGGGTAGGGCATTTGCCTTGCATGCGGCTAACCGGGATTCGATTCCCAGCATCCCATAGGGTCCCCTGAGCACCATCAGGAGTAATTCCTAAGTGCAGAGCCAGGAGTAACCCCTGAGCATCGCCGGGTGTGACCCACCCCCTAAAAAAGTCAGGAGGAGAAACTCGGGATCAGGAAAGAACTGGAGGGTGGCGTGAGGCCCATGTTCATTGCAGGCCTAGAATGGAAGGCAGAAGCAGCCACAGAATCCCTGCTCCTCCAGCCAGTTGCACCATGCGGGTATATGTGTTTTGGTCATGCCAGCAGAGGCCCAGGAAAAAGGAGGAGCTGTTAGGTGGCCACGAATCTTGATGGAACCTTGAAGTGTTAAGTGGTCACAAGCCTGAGCTCAGTCACCAACTGAGACACAGACAGGGTAGATACTTTAAGGTTTTATTCACACACCAGAATACACTCATACAAGGGACTCAGTTGAAGGTTCACAAGCCTAAGAGACTTGAACCCTGAGCACTAACACTCAGCACTGAAGGTCCACGAGCCTAAGAGACTTGGGACTCTGACTGCCCTCCATCTTTTAAGCCCCGTGTCCTCCTGCCTACATGCCTGGGTGCACATGCCTTCGTGTTGGGTGCCCCCTGCCAGGTGCATTCTCACAGCCATGAGCAAGCAAGAGGTACAAAAGTGAAACAGGTCAGTTAACACATCTTGTTGCATTCACTTGGATCATCCTTGTTTTCTGTGGTCAGATGTCTGGGTGTTCATGTCCATGTCCTTGGGGTCTGGCAAGTTTTTCTTACTAGATGGTAAACTCGTGATCCTGAGGCACAAAATGGGGCCTGGCTTTCCAGAACAGAGTGGTTCTTTCAGAGCTAAGGCACCTCCAGCAGATCATGGTCATGTGCGGCGGGGGGGGGGGGGGGCAGAGATGGGGCAGGAGCCACTGTCGGATGAGACCATAGCTAGGAATACCCGCAGGAGCATGGGTAGTGGCACCAGGGGGTGCAGCTGGGAGGACAGAGGTCATGGGAGCTCAGAGCTCAGTGCTCACAGTCAGAAGTGCACATGCAGTGCTCACAGAGGCAGAAGGGCACATGATTGGCACTGGTCTTCTTGTGGAGCGCTGTGCCTGACACAACATGTGTAAGTTTGGTTTTGCAACCCAAAGGGATCCTTGGATTCCGAAGGACATATGTGTGGTTTGAAGGGCAGATTGGCTCAAAGAGAGGTCCCATGGAAGCTGTTGGCTAGGGATGGGTGAGTATGTGTGTACATGATCCAAGTTTTTTGACCTGGTTGTGCCCATGGCCCAGGTCATGGATCCCTGAGCATGTGGCTGGAAAGGAGCCAAAGAACTTGCAGCGTCACGCCATGACAGGAGAAACTGGAGTCAATGCAGGGACTGAGGGAGGGAAGCATCTAGAGCAAGTGGACCTGTCACCTGTTACCTGTGGGACCATGAGCCTGTGGGAGAGTCCCAGGATGACTGCCTGTGCCCCCTCCTTTCTCCCAGGGCACCTCTCAGTTCCATCCAAGCCCTATATGTGGGGTGTGGATTCTGCGCCACAGCAACAATGAAAGCGATTATTTTTTCATTTCTGTTCTTCTCTTCTGAAATGGAGCTATTAGACTTTGGCAGATCCCTTAATATGATTATCATTTTTGAATGATTTTGAATTGAATTGTTTGCACTCATGGTGCTAATCACTATGGAGTTGGAAGCATGAGGCTGTGGGTTCATCTTCCAGGATGCCACCAGCCTTAAGTACCCTTGAATGGGTGCCGTGGACAGGGTGGGGGGAGGCCTGCAGGCCTGGGCAGGGGCTCTCTTCCTGAACATGGGGACATGTCCACATGTCCATTAGCCTGACCCTTTACTCTGGCTCTCTGAAGTTTGTGGTGGCTTTCTTTTGGGGGACTGCATCTCCCTTTGAAAGAAATACTGCCAGTCTCCAGTCTGCAGAAAGTTCTAGCACACAGCCCCTGCCCTCACCCACAGTGTTCACCCAGCAATTATTCAACCTGTCCTCAACCTGGCGTTGCCCACTGTACATTAGCCACTGCCTAAGCCTGGCCCTGCTCCCAGAGCCTGGGGTCTGCAGGCCTGAGGGCAGAGCACCCCCTGAACTGGGGACATCCATGCCGCAGGACATTATAGCAGATCCTCAACTGACTTTTCAAGGAATCTTTTCACTCAGGGTTGCTGGCCCAGAGGCTGCCCTGGCCATGGCATGCGGCTGCATCTTTGCCACATTAAGGCTATCCTCTTTCCTCCTGCCTTTGGCTTTAGCCACCACCCATGAGGCAGACAGAGCTTCTTCTGTGCCTCTCTTATGGGACCTTTGCCAGCCAGGCAGTTTCACTTTAATAAAAGGGTAAGAAGGGACCTCTCAGATTCATCACAAGGGACCCAGGTTTCTGATACAGAGCTGGTCCAGCGATACAGAGCTGTAACCAGAAAAGAGAGGACTCATGGGGCCTCGAACCCATGTCAGCTACACCATGAGCAGGAGAGATGACATTGAGGGCAGGGGAGATACATCTGGAAGGAATTGCTACCGCCCACCAACCTGGCCAGCAGGGGTCATGTGCTTCCTGTTTCTTTTTCCTCCTCCACCAGATCTTCTTCCTTCAGTTCTTCATCTCTCATTTACCCTCCACCTCACCTCGCAGCCCCTTCCAGCCACTCTCCCTATTCAGGGTGCAGCACGGAGCTCTCCCCAGCCCAGGGCAGCCCCACTTTGGGGGCTTTTTATTTATTCAGCAGCCTCAGTGGTACTTCTCTGGGGCTGTTGGCACTCAGGCATAATGGGGAGTTCTGGGCAAGTGAGTGTGGGTGACCTCAGAGAGGATTACAAAGGGATGTTATTTGCAGAACATGTGCCTCGCACACTAGCACATCACGTATCTTTTAGCTGGGACTCAGAACCTTCCACTCAAGGAAGCTGAGGCCAGTTTTCAGGGTCAACTGTCAACCAGCCCATGTAGCTCATAACTTTGTGTTTACCTGAGAGTGTTATCGCTGTCCCCCTGGCATGTGGGCACCCAGAGGTCATCCTGGGACGGAAGTCTAGACACTGAGGCAAGTCCAGGAGTCACTGAAGCTGGAGAAAATTCCACTGTCACTTCTGGCCAACCCAGCAGCACTTCTCTGGGGTGCCTGCAGGCTCCTACAGAAGATTCTCTTTGGCCCAAGAGACACTCTGACATTTCTGGCCTCTGGCCAGCTCCACTCCAAGGCCCTTTCTCATGGGTGCAGAGAGGCAGCAGGGGGAATCCCTGGACTGGAAGTTGGGTGGTCCTGAACAGCCAGTTGTGGAATATCAACTGAAATCTCCCTGGGTCTCAGCTCTTCAATATAGTTGGTCTTTCTCACAGCCACAGTTCACGGGGTGGAGTGGGAAAGGGGGTCCTCAAAAGCCTAAAAAGTGCTTTGCACTCATACTTGAGACATAGTAATTGCTCAGTCAATGGCTTTTGTCATCATCATCATCATCATCATTAGCTCCTCAAGTGCTTGGACTTGGAGGTGCGCCATGCATTTCTCTACCACTGTAGCATTAGTGCAGCCCTGGGATGGGGCAGGGGCTGAGAAAATAGCTGTAAACACCTTTGTTTGTTCTAAAGTCTAAAGAGAGGCCACGGGACATTATCAAGGGCTTAGCCCCCGCACCCTTGCCCTGGAAAACAAGCCAGAGCCCACAAAGGGTCCTCCTGGTGATTTGTGCTCCCTAAAGCATGTGATACACAAGGTGCTGGAAGGCAGCATGTCCATTGAGCCTGCTTCCACTTACACGGCCTCCAAGGATTGTGTCTGGTTCTCAGTGACACAGCTCTCACCTTTAAAACCCCATATGAGGGTCTAGGGGATACATAGCTACAAAACGAAGTAACGAGTTTGTCTACTGGTCTTCAAGACCCCTGGCCAGCCACACTATAAATGCTTTTCATGGCTCCAGCCAGATCTCCTTCTCTGTCATCTGAGGCATGTTCTCTGCCGTTCATTTTTTGAGCAACCAGGTGGGCACCAGAGGGTCCCTCAAAACTATAGGACCCTGATTCACATTTCACCTATGGAGATTGGACCCCTCCTGCCCACTCCCATTGTTTCTCTTTGGAAAGTCCTTCTTCCATGTGAGGCAGTCGACACCTCTGTTCTCCACTCCCCAAGGTCTCTGAGACTATGCCTGGATTCTTTATTCTTTTCTTTTTCTAATTGCATCACCATGAGATAGAGCATTACAAAAGTGTTCATTATTGTGTTTCAGTCATACAATGTTCCAACATTCCTCCCTTCACCAGTGTAATTTCCCAGCACCAGTGTCCCCTGTTGCCCTCCCACCCCTTCAAGCCACACTTCACCCCAGCCTACCTCTATCTACCTCTATGGCAGGCACCTCTCTCTCTCTCTCTCTCTCTCTCACACACACACACACACACACACACACACGCACACACACACTTTAGGCATTATGGTCTGCAATACAAGTGCTGAAAGGTTATCATGTATATCCCTTCACCTGCTTTTGACACTCAGTTCTTGTCCAGAGTGATCATTTCCAACTATTATTGTCATAATGTAACCTCCTCTATCTT
This sequence comes from Sorex fumeus, assembly GCF_029834395.1. Taxonomy (NCBI): domain Eukaryota; kingdom Metazoa; phylum Chordata; class Mammalia; order Eulipotyphla; family Soricidae; genus Sorex; species Sorex fumeus. Next base: position 4,028,753 of record NW_026606183.1, read on the forward strand.
AACTACCCTCCATTTCCCACACCATTGACCCACCATTGATCCGTCCTCTTGGCCCATTTTCCTTGAGTGTGTCTGGATTCTTATCCCCACAGGTTAGTGAGAACCACATCCTGTATTTTCAGCCACCCCACGAGGGCACTTGTCCACCTACCAAGGATCTGGGCTAACCCTGGAAGTCCCTAATACCTGTGAGAAGTTGAAACCAGCTTTAACACCTTGATGTCAGTCCTGCAATTTGTCTCAGCTAAGCCACTTCCAAGTGTGAGCCCCTGGTGGTATGCACCATTGTCAGCATGTTGAGGAGAGGGAGGGTGTAGGAATTTTGGCCATGAGGGATGTCTCTCCATTTGCCAGAGTGGGGCTTGGTCCCTGCTATGACGGCCCATGGGTGGTTGCCACTATTGACATTTCGATGACTTCTTTAGTTGAGCTGTAGTTCACTCTTAGTGTGGCAACGATGACACGTTTATGTGTGCAAGGTCAAATTGATGTGCTTAGGCAATGCTGTATGACTACTGCCACTATGTCAACTCAGACTTCTCTACTTCACATCTTCTAGCATCTCTGAAGGCCAGATACAGCTTCACTGACTCATCACAGTGCACACATTTTATCTCTAGGGCACCTCCTTTATCTGGTAGCAAGGTTGCAGTCTTTGAACAATATCTCCCCTCTTCTCCAGCTGCCCAGCCTCCAAGGATCACCATTATCTTCTCTGCCTGTAACAGGTTCAGCTTTTGTAGGTTCCACAGACTGTGAGATCAGAGAGAGTCTGCCTTGGTCTTATTGCTATAGAACCTTCCACTGTGGATACAGACTATGTAACCTGGCTTCTTTCTCTCTCCCACAGAACACCTGCCATGATTGGCTGCTCCTTCGTGGTCAACAGAAAGTTCTTTGGTGAAATTGGTCTCCTGGACCCCGGGATGGATGTGTATGGAGGAGAAAATATCGAACTTGGCATCAAGGTTTGTGTGCCCGTGTCCTCCCTTTGTGGGGGTGGGGGTCCCATTTGTGAGCAGAGCTGTCTGGTCATCCTTCATGAGTATTTAAAGCATCTTTCAGCTGGTGGTGACCATTCACCCTCCTGTTTGAAGAATTTTCATGCTCCTTAGAAGTGACCTGATGACAGATATCTGAGTGGCAGCATGTGCCAAGTTACGAGGCGAGAGTGATGACAATCCTATATGACCACATGGGTCCCTGCAGGAGAGGGGGTTCATGGGTTTCTGTCCCACAGCCCAGCCTGCCTGAGGAGCAGGTGAGAAGCAACGACTCTCTGATCTTTACATGACCAGATTCTGAGAGCGTTGGAATGCAGGCCCAATGTCCACCCCCCTATTTAAAAATTCGTAAGTGTTATTTTATGTACTTTGATTTGCAATACTATCAATCATAGGGATTTATGGATAAAATAATCCAGCACTACTCCCCTCCCTACCCCCTCTAGAGTGTTCACTTCTCTCCATCATTGTCCCAGCGTGCCCCTCCATCCAAACCACCCACCCCCTTTCCTCCCCTATGATAAGCTTCTGAATGATGTCCAGTTCTCAGCTTCAGTTGCCTTTGGGCATCTGCTATTCCCCTATTATGACTATTCATAACCCACATATTGAGAGAGATCAGTCAGTATATATCCCTCTCTGACTAACTTCACTCAACATGATACTCTCCAGATCCATTCATGTAGCAGCAAATGGTTTGCATGATTTCAAATCACAAATCACAAATCATCCTGTTAATCGTCAATTGCCTCGAGCAGGCCCCAGTAACGTCTCCTTCATCCTAGCCCTGAGATTATATTCAAGGCTCTTTAGGAGAATGAGACCCATCATTGTTACTGGTATTTGGCATATTGGGTACGCCACGGGGAGTTTGCTAGACTCTGCCGTGTGGGCAGGCTACATTCGGTAGCCTGCCAGTTTGTCCAAAGTAGGAATGAGATAATAAGATGTCATAATAGGATGTTCTGGTTCTGGGAGCTGGTTTTTATAGTCTCTGAGTCTTGGCCGCTGATGGGATTACACGGTGCCAGGGGGCCAGTTGGTGGGTGTGCATGATTTCATCTTTTCTAATAGCTGAGTAGCATTACATTGTGTATATATGCCATAGTTTCTTTATTCAGTCATCTGTTCTTGGACAGCTTCACTGTTTCCAGATTTTGGCTTTGGTGAACAGTGCTACAGTCTTTTCTGAATAGAGATTTAGGACCCTTGGGGGTTGGTGCCAAGAAACTTTATTGCTGGGTCATATGGTAGCTCAATTCCTAGAATTAATATATATGTGTGTGTATATATGAACATATGTGTGTGTCCCTCTGTAGATATTATGCGTATGTGTATATTCATGTGTTTAAAGTGTCCTTCACCCAACTCCTCTGAAGGGATTTCGGGGCTGAGGTTATCAGACTTCTTTTACCAAGAAGATGTCCATGACCATGGTTATTGCCACATGGAAAATAATTTGAGCTGTGCAGACTGAGAGGTAGGAGCAGTGAGATAGGTTGGAGTATGGTTGGACAGTGTGAGACGAATAGACGAATGCAAGGAGCACTGGAGCCAGGACTGGCAGAGAGTATGGAGGGAGGGATGAGGGGAAGGGTAGGGGCCAGGGCTGAGCCTGTTTCTGATATTGGGAGATGTGAATGCTGCCTCTGAGGGGAGGGATGGGAAAGGAAAAAGTGGCATTTTCTGATGCTGATGGAAGTAAGGTGAATCTGAGCTTCAGACACCCCTTCCTCTAACAGGCAGCTCAGGGGTGGAGATGAACCAGAGATAGATGCTCTGGGTGTTCGGGGCACATCAGTCCTATTTGAAATGACAGGAGGGAGGAGGTTGCCCAGAGAATAAAAAGAGGGGATTAGGCGTAAAGGCAGAGGAAAGGGAAACAACCTGGAAAGGCTAGAAAGGACATGGAGAAAATGAGACAGGCAGACAGACAGACACAGAGAGAAACTGAGACAGAGGCAAAGGGATTGGGGAGAGAATGAGAAAGAGGGGAATATGCAAGAGGGAGAAGGAAGAGAGAAGGAAAGAGGATGTAGGGAAGGAAAAGAGAGGGAGGAGACAGAGAGAGAAAGAGAGAAACAGAGGTGTCTGTGATACTGATCTGAGAGGAGAGTGTGTGCAGGAACTCATCATGGGTACCCAAGTTGGACTCAGCAGTAGGCATTGGGGATGGACCCTGAGTGCCCCATGGGAGGTGGGATGAACAGGAATGGGTAAGGTAGTGGGGAAAGGGCATCCAGGTCCCAGCCACTGGTGGGTAGAACCTAAAGAGAACCCCACGAAGAAGCAGGTCTGTGGGGGCACGAGCAGTGACCCTGGAGAAACCTGGGCTGGGAGAATAAGGGACCCTCCGTGCCTTGGCACTGAGAGAGGCCCAGAGCCCTCAGGGGTAGGGTGGGGACCTGACCCAGAAGAAGGGCCGGTAGGGGCTTCCGGAATAGTGTAGGGCTCTATCACACACGGGTATGTACAGTTCTGGTGTGGAGGGATGGGGCCTGTGGTGACTTGCTTGGTCCAGCTGTGGTGTGGTGGGCCACGGCCACAGCTGCTCCACCCAGAGAATGCAGGAGTCAGGATGAGGGTGGGTTTGAAATTGGCCTCTGTCTCTTTTTCAGAAATAGTTTTGGGAAAATATCCTAATTTTTTAGGATATTTTTGCTTTCACATCTCCACTCCCTTTTTCTAATTTCATGCAGAAATATGAGCCCCCTAGCTCCTCCTCCCCAACCCATGCTGAGTTTCCCCGTTTCTTCCTACAACGCCCCTCAAAAGATGAGCAGCTCCACCGAGAGCCTTCTAGAAATATTTCAGACATGGCAGCTCTCGCTGTCCCAGCTTTGACACTCTTGCCACCATCCAGAGAATCAGGGAAAGAACGGGGACAAGGGGGGGGGGGTGGTCGGCGGGGAGGCGGCAGGGCAGGGAGTGAATCTCAACTATGAATGGCAGGGTATAGAAATGTCATGTGGCTGCTTTTGCTAAACCATAGCCATTCTTTCAAAGAAGAAAAATAGGCTGTAGAGAGCAGAAACTACACCTGTATACACACATATGCAGACACACACACACACGACCAATATGTGTGCACACATGCACATACGTATACACCCACAGCTATACACGTATCTACATAAAGTCACATAGCCAAACATGCATGTGTGCGGGCACATGCATACACATACACAACCAATATATATGCACACATGCACATATGTATGCGCCCACAGCCACATATGTATATACAACCAGCCACATAGCCACACATGCATGTGTGCGGGCACATACATACACACACGCGACCAGTATGTATGCACACATGCACATACATGTACACACACAGCCACATATGTTTATACACACAGCCACATAGTCACACATGCATGTGTGCAGGCACATGCATACACACACACGACCAGTATGTATGCACATGTGCACATACATGTACACACAGCCACATACATATATACACACAGCCACATAGCCACATATGCATGTGTGAGGGCACATGCATGCATACACACACTCTCTCTCTCTCTCTCTCTCTCTCTCTCTCTCCACGCACATCTCCCTTTCTCATCTGGCCTCCAGGAGTATCCAACAAAGCCAGATGAAGACTGAAAGGGCTTCCTCCATTTCTGAGTTCTTTGCTCCTTACTGTCTATGAATTCCACCCCAAGTGAATGAGGGTTTAGATGATTTTGTCTCTTGCTATTTTTCCCACAAAACAAATTGGAGAATGAAGAATTCACTCATTACATTTTATGTTAATTTCTTTTATGTTAATTCAACATTTTATTATGGAAAATTTGAAACAGACACCAAAATAGAACAGTCTAATGAATCCAAATGTACTCGTCAATTCAGCTTCAACAAATATCAACACTCAGCTACTGAAAACCTTTTAAAGAGCAAATCCCCAGATACCGTATCATCCCGCATATAAAGACTTCAGAGCGTATTGCTAACACAGAGACATTTTTTAAACTTAGGCTCAAAGTGGATGTTAACCAGACTAATTGTGGTAATCATTTTATAATATAAACAATTATCAAATCATTATGCTGTACACTTGACACTAACATAATGTGGATGTCAATTATACCCAATAAAAATAAATAAATATGCATAAACACATGTCTCAGATAAAATTATACTTAGCAAAATTCAGTACCTGTTTGTATTTCTCAGAGATAGTATCAAAACTTTGTGAGACTATCTCAATGACATATATATTATATAATATAAATTATTGAGCATATTATTTTGCAAATTATGTGTTCAAATAAGGGTCAAAATAAGGTCCATATGTTGCATTTAATTGTTTACTGTTTTTAGTCTATAATATTTCTTCTTCTCAATTTTATTATTCTATGTCAGAATAACACTTGAAAAAATACTTGAAAACTCCAAGTATTTATTCTCTAAAATTTTCTAGAATCTGAATGTGGCAGATTGATTCTCTTATCATGTTCCTCTAATCTTCATTTTCTCTAACCTATAACCTTAGTTTCCTTCCTCATTCTCTCATTGTCCCTATTCCTTCTTCCCTGGTGGGAATACCTTTAGCGGGACTCTAGCATCTGTCACATCACATTAGGGACACGTGATGTCTCACTTCTACTGATGTCAAAATTCAGCAGTACAGTTGTATATTTCAGCCTGGTTTTCCATCTCTTTCCCACCAGCTTTCTCCTAATGGTTTGAACTGCCACTAATGTCTATTGCCTGTATTTCATTAGGTCCTAAAAAGTGGTGGTTTTTAAATTCTACACTCATTATGTGTTTATAAGCTGTAATTCTTCCATTAAAAAAGGGAGGCTTTCATAAATTGTTTGGATACTCTGAAATATTGTTTAAACAGGAAAGGGAGAATAATGCTTGATCTTTTTCTTTTTACTTAAACGTTTTTAGAATAATGAACTGATGCCATAGCAACCTAAAAAGATGACCAGTGAGATTTCTCCTAAGCAATATTATGAACTCAGTTTTCTCCCCTCAATATGTTTGTGTGTCTTGATCCATTGCAGTCATTTAATTTTTGCCCATTCAATGTGTGTTTTCTACAATATAATGCACACTCTCCATTTGCAAAGTAACGATATCATGATTTGCACATCCTTACCATTCCCTCCTCAAACAGCACATTTCCATTGCCCGAGGAAGTCCTTCTTCTGTCCTTTCCTGTCAGTTCTTTATTCCTCCGTGTGAACCTGTCAGACAACCATTCCTGGGTTTTATCACTGTAATTACTTGTCTGTTCTAGAACAACATATAAATGGGGTCAGACTTTCAGTTCTTTTAACCGAAATGATGCTTTTGAGATTCCTCCACATTGATGTTTTTTACTTTCCTCTGTTCTTTTGTTTGTTTGTGGGGCTACCATCAGCTGTTCTCAGGGCTAATTCCTAACTTTGCAGGGCTCAGAGGGGCGAGGGTTGAAACTTGAGTTGGCCACATGCAGGGCAAGTGCCTTAACCCTGAAAAACTCCTTGATATGGTGTGCTAGCTATGATATGATATGATATGATATGATATGATATGATATGATATGATATGATTGATATGATATGATATATGATATATGATATGATTGATATGATATGAGTGTTAGCTACCCAGAGTGCTCAAGGACTACTCCCATATCAGTGTCCAAAAGTTGTTCCTAACAGTGCTTGGGGTCCATTGTGGTGTCAGGAATTGAACCCTGGCCTCCCACATGAAAAGCTTGACCTCAGTCTATTAAACTATCTCTCCAACCCTCAAATCATTCTTATTTATGACGAGGCTATTCGTTTGTATTATAGAAGATTCATTTATTTACTTTCCTACTTAAAGTAAGGTTGTTTCCAATTTGAATCTGTCATGTATCACTTAATCACTTAACTTCCCGTTAGTCGTCAATTTGCTCGAGCGGGTGCCAGTAACGTCTCCATTTGTCCCTATCGCGTGCTAGTGTAGCCCAATGGCATCTGTTTGCTCTGGGAACATGAAGAGCCTCAAACCGATCGTTCATGATCTTCACGAAGAAGTCTGACCATCTGGTAGGTGGGCGGCCACGCGGTCTTTTGACATCCTGTGAAATCCAGTCAGTAACAGCTCTAGTCCAGTGGTCGTCTTTAAATCTCATTACATGACCAGCCCATCTGATTTTTGACACCTTGGCAAATGATACAGCGCCCCTGATTCTTGATCGTCGACGGATGTTGGAACTCCGGATTTTTTATCTCATTTGAGTGAAACGTGATATTCCAAGCATAGCTCTTTCTATTCTTCTTTGGGAGACCTGAATAGCGTTCTCATCCTGTTTGCGTAGGGCCCACGTCTCTGAGGCATATGTTAATGCAGGAAGAACAGTGGAATCAAAGAGATGTGCCTGGAGCCGGAGGTGCTTCATCCTCTTAGGAAGACCTCAAAGAGAGAAGAGCAGAAGTACTGGTAGATGCGGCAGAAGCTGGGAAAAGTATTCGTTATGCCCGCCTGTCCTTCGCCAACTACAAGACCAAGATGACTGCCCTCCGACGTCCTGATGGATCCATCACATCCTCCAGAACGGCAATGGGGAAGATTATCCATGACTTCTACTCAAATCTCTTCGATAGCCATGTCCACTTGCCGACATACCAAATTCCACAGGATGGATATGTCGTTCCCAACGTACTCCCTTCCGAAATCTGACATGCCATTTTGTCGGTAAAGAAACAAACAGCACCCGGCCCAGACAAGGTCAGACCTGAACACCTGAAGAACCTGCCATCAGTACTCATCAATACACTGGCTCGGCTCTTCACTCGCTACCTGTCTGAATGCAAGGTTCCGTCCCAATGGAAAACCAGCAGGACCGTACTACTGTTCAAGAAGGGAGACATCCATGACATTGGCAACTATCGCCCTATCTGCCTATTGTCTGTCATCTACAAGTGGTTCCCTCGAGTCATCCTAAATAGGATTGGTAGAACTCTGGATGAAGGACAGCCATGCAAGTAAGCCGGGTTCCGCAAAGGATTCAGCACCATAGACCATATCCACACAATAACCAAACTCATTGAGGTTTCTCGGGAGTTCAAGATGCCGCTCTGTTTAACGTTCATTGATTTAAAGAAGGCCTTTGATTCTGTTGAGACGGAAGCGGTCATTGAAGCCCTAGCCAATCAGGGCATTCAAGCCCAATACATCAAGATCCTCCGTGAGCTATATTGCGGATTCACTACCAGGATCTCACCATTCTACAAAGAAGTGATCATTGATGTCAAGAGAGGGGTGCGGCAGGGTGATACCATTTCACCGAAACTCTTCAGTGCCACCCTCGAGAACATCATGCGACGACTGGAATGGGAAGAAATGGGAGTGAAGATAGATGGTCGGCAATTACACCACCTCCGCTTTGCTGATGACATTGTTTTAATAACACCAAACATCAGCCAGGCGGCACAAATGCTGGCCGACTTTGACCGTGAGTGTGGAAAGGTAGGACTCCAGCTGAATCTCACGAAGACAATGTTTATGAGAAACAGCCTTGTTCCTGATGCCCCATTCGCTCTCAACGGAACGACCATCTCCGAATGCAACAGCTATGTGTACCTAGGTCGAGAAGTCAACATGACAAATGACCTGGCACCCGAGCTGCGCAGGAGGAAGAGAGTGGCTTGGAACGCCTTCAAGAACGTCGAAGAAATAGCTGTCATGTATATTCATGTAAAATTCTCTTTGGAACATACTCTTGGGGTTTTGTTTTTTCCCTTTGTTTTTATTTTGTTTTGGTTTTTGGGTTTCAACCTGCAGTGCTCATGAGCCACCCCTGGCTTTATGCTCAGGGACCATGCCTTGTGGTGCTCTGTGGACTGTATGCAGTGCTGGGATTTGAACCAGCATTGCAGCCACAGCTGCGTGCAAGGGAAATGTCTTAACCTTTGCACTATCTCTCTGACCCAAGACATGTGTATTTTATTTTTCTTGGACAATACTTTGAAATTGAAGAGAGAGCATGTAAGGATGATACAGGTTTTACCCTTTGAGAGATCATCAAACAGTTATGGAGACTCTGAACACCACTTCCACGGATATTTCTTTGAGATCCTATGAAGTCTAGGTTCTTTTCTTGTACATGTAGGTCTGTGGTGCATCTTTTTGTCCCCAGTATAAAATGGTCTTTTGTTTTATTGCTCACCTGTAGAGATTCAAAATATGTATGTCTAGTACGTAGATTCTCTATACATGTTTCTCTGTATTTTCTTCCAGAAACTAGCGAATCCTAGCTTTTACATCTATGCCTATGGTCCATAAATGAAATACCTTAATTATGTGTTTGTTTTTGGCCACCCTTAGAAATGCTCAGGGCTTACTCCTGGCTCTGTACTATGAGATCACTCCTGACAGGACTCAGAGGACCATATGGGGTGCTAGGAGTTGAAACCAGGTCAACTGCCTACAAAGGCCTCTCTCCAGGCCTTAATAGATCAGATATATTTGTGTGTAGAATACTTTTTGACCTGGATATAAAATACACTTTTTAAAAAAGAAGTGATAAATTTGACTATATTTTTCAGCTTCAATGTAGCAAGACGTAACATTTTTGAAATGTATGGAAAAGTGATAAACTAGGAAATATATTCACACTATCTGTGTCTGACAAAGGACTTTTTGCATATGATTTATAACCAACCTTCAAAATCAGAGCAAAAGAGTAAAAAGAGACATAAACAGCAGCCTTGTTTTCTCTGTTACAGGAGGGTCCACTCTCTTTTGCAATTTCTTTCCCAACTGTGGTTGCAGCCATTTTTCTAGAAATTCCAATGTCCTTGATGGTGTTTAGAGACCAAAGGTTTTTTTTTTTTTTGAGTTATAGTGTTCATTGATTATGGGTCATCATTGCTTGCTAAGTGTTTTTACTGAGAAAAGCTAGACAAGGCAGAGTCTCCTGCCCACGCACCTGGCTGTCCTCGCCGGAGCCCCTTGGAGGGGAGTGGGTTGAGTTTCCCTCCCCGCTCTGACCAGGGCTCCAGCAGCTGAAGACCTCCAGAACCAGCCACCACCATGCTGAGACCACCCTCCACACGCATGAAGGTACTGGCAGAGGAACAAAGGCATGCGGGTCCCGGGGTTGAGATCTCCAAGCCTGCTCTGATCGGGGCTGAGCATCCTCCACCCAGATCCTCCATATTCCAGTAGGCAGGGGTCACACCCACCAACTGGCCCCCTGGCGCCGTGTAATCCCATCAATGGCCAAGACCCAGAGACTATAAAACCCAGCTCTCGGAAGCTTATTCATCTTATTATCTCATTCTTACTTTGGACAAACTGGCAGTCTACTGAATGTAACCTGCCCACACAGCAGAGTCTGGCAAACTCCCCGTGGCATACCCAATGTGCCAAATGCCAGTAACAATGATGGGTCCCATTCCCCTAACCCTGAAAGAGCCTTGAATATGGCACTTTTTAAAAAATCTCAGGGCTAGGAAGAAGGAGAAATTACTGGGGCCTGCTCAAGGCAATAGACGAACAACAGGATGGTCGTGATCATGATCATGATCCAATGTCCTCGATGGTGTTTAGAGACCAAAGGTTTTTTTTGAGTTATAGTGTTCATTGCTTATGTGTCATCATTGCTGCTAAGTGTTTTTACTGAGAAAAGCTAGACAAGGCTAATTGGATTTAGAAGCAGAGATGTAAATGATTATTTCACAACTCCAATTTAAGATTGTGACCTTTTTACTTCTTTGACTTTATACTTTTACTGCAAGTTTCAATTCCTTTTGACACTATTTCTTACTTGTTTTATTCTATAGCATAAAAATAATATTTTAAAATAACAAGTTGACTAGAGGTTAATATATCTTGTTTTGTCCTTACAATGTAGCCCTCTAGGAATGTATAATCAATACTCCATTTTAAAATTATTTGAAATCCTTTTTCTCTATGTACTTAGAGTTTTTTCTGGCAATAAATGATGTTTGCATTTTTTTCTGTTTTACTGAGGTTACAAGTCAGTTAACTAAAATTATTGAAACTGAGGTTTAGACATTTTAAGACTTAATTCTTCACAAGAAGCCCTAGGTTCATAACAAAATTGAGAGAAGGGTACAGAGATTTACCTAAATCCTTCCATGCCTAACATGCCTGGCCTCTCCCATATCAGTGTCCCAGTCAGAGAGCAGAATTGGTTACAATGGATGCCCTTGACCCGTACATCCTAACTACTACAGGTCTATGGTTTACATTAAGCTTCATGTGTAGCGTAGGACAGTCTATGGCTTTGAATAAATTTGTAATTACATCTAATATTCTAACACTACCCTCATATCACACAGAATATTTTCACTGTTCTGAAAGTTCATTCTGCCCCCATAAGCCCCCATATGTTCATTTATGCCTAATCCTGAGCAACCACTGAACTTGTCACCATCCCCATAGCTTTGTCCTCTCCAGAATTACTTTATAAAGAAGATTTGCATGTCAGATTCTTACATTTAAGTTTTCTCCAAGTCTTTTTATGACTTGAAAGTACATTTCTTTTTCTCTATTCCTTTATTTTCTGTTAGCTGTGAGGATCACCCTTAGTCTTGCTCAGGGGTCTGAGACCTCTCCTAGTGGTGCTTGGGGACCATGAGGACTCAGCTATCCTTAGGGCCTCTCAGCCAGGAACCAAGCCAAGGGTCTTGAGCACACCAGGTATATGCTCTATCACAAATCACAATCACAAATCATCCTGTTATTCGTCGATTGCCTCGAGCAGGCCCCAGTAATGTCTCCTTCATCCTAGCCCTGAGATTATATTCAAGGCTCTTTAGGAGAGTGAGACCCATCATTGTTACTGGTATTTGGCATATTGGGTATGCCACGGGGAGTTTGCCAGACTCTGCCGTGTGGGCAGGGTACATTCGGTTTGTCCTATGCTCTATCACAAGAGACACATATCACAAGAGACACATCTACCTATAGCCCATGTTTTTTAGTATGTTAAAAGGAATTCCATTTTGTGAATGTAGCATCCATTGACTCCTGAAGGACATTTAGTTGCTTCCAAGCTTTAGCAATTATTAATGTCTGCTTCCTGTGAAATCTGGGGGTATTTCTATTATTCATAGCAAAGTACACCAAGTACTCTGATATCCTGCAGAAACCCATAGGGTGGGAGTAGGAATGGCTGGGGGGGAAAGTTGTAAGGAGGTTCCTCCTATGGGCAAGTATGGCCCATCCCACCTTAACCATGTCTGGTTAACTGGATTCAGAGTACTATTTGGCTCACACATCAAGAAAAGTCTGAGAACTCATGGCTTAAGAAAAATTTCCCCTGCCCCTACTAATAGTATATTACTGGTGACCAATACTGAGTACTTAAATATCAGCACACCAGAGCCGAGTCTGAGAGGAGAAAAAAGATCATAAGTAAGCAAATTAGGCCCCCCCAAACTCTGAAAGAGAATCCGGAAACCCTTGCACTGTTGCCACTGTGTGGAGGGAGCAGGGGTGAACAGAGACAGGGGTCCCTGAGACCTTCCTTGGCAGCACGTGTTGGCAACAATTAGTCCATGTTCAGCTGGTTGGTATTTGGTATTTGGTGCCCAAAAAGACAAGCAAGGGCTGAGAGGGAGCTCCAAGGATGGATGTGTATGATTTGATTCTGGGGTCAATGGGTCAGAGTACATGCTTTGCATGTCAGAGCCCCAAGTTCAGTCTCCAGCAGTGGCCTGAGCAGTCATCCCACAGATTGAGTTCATTTGCCACCCCATTCTCCTACCTTCTAGGCAGCCCAAGTCACCAATAATTACACAGTCTCTTGTCCTGCAGGAGGTACTCAGGCTGCTGGGTATATAAGATATATCATAGAGTAATTTTATCACAAATGGATATGATGCTCATAATCCTATGTAGACACAAAGATAGATAGTATCACCATACATCGATTTCATGTAATGCACTATCTCAAATATAGAGAAGTGTGGTTATGTAATAAGCAAAAATGTGTTTGAAACAGCATGAAATTGGATTTCCTCATCCATAAATTGTGTTATATTTATGTCTAAGTTATAGTTGGAGGAAAAGAACTGCGATGTTGATATTTTTATAAATGGTGTCTAATGCATTTCTATTAAGGGGAGATATATTTGGTGTGTTGAAATGTATTATCATAATAGCCAAACCATTTACTCCACCACCGGAGAACTGTGGTGTTCTGTGTGGAATTCCACTAGCCTGCTCCCAGCCTGCCACACCGATTGTAAATTATTGTAGGCATCTGTGAGTTATTTTATAGGAAGCATCCATCTATTTTTACAGCTCGGAAAAGTCTGTCACTCTCATTCATCTCCCTGGGAATAAAGCAATAATTTGATTCGCTATAAATGTGAACCTGGATTTACACCCTCCTCTCCAGGCAGGACACCCGTGATGGGAGTGATTTACAGCTCTGTTTCTGGGCCAGGGGACTCGAAGGTGGCAACTCAGCCTGCAGTGCTTGTTGCCATTTTCTACCATTTCCACAGAAAATGGGGAGGGAATCAGCCTGTTCTTGTTCTATTCAGGCCACAACTGATTTTGTTCACCGTGCATGCTAAATGCCAGGCCCCAGAGATCATCCATGCAGGACCTGACCCACTTGTCCAGTCAGGAACCCTAGTAGTTGGATGATGGCTGTGAGTCTCCCCAGAGAAGCTTTGGTTTCTTAGGAAGTGACCAAGTGACCTTCGATGTTTGCTTTCTGGAAACAAGTCAGTGGGCAAGTTGAGATTTTCTTTCTTTGCTCTCTCGCCCTTTGGCTGTGTGGGGGAAAGCCTGTCTGGGAAATGATACTTCTTTGTTCCCCTCTTTTCATACAAAGATGCTGAGGGGAGATGTACTTTGCCGGGCCTAGAGTCCTGTGGGACTAAGGTTATTGCTACCTGGATGTTTCTAGGGTCGGAGAAACAGATAGCATGAAGGGAACATAAATAAGCACCAAAATCAAAGGGTAGAGGCATGTGCAGTCATCGGGGCTGGAGTGGAGAAAAGAGAATATGAGTCAGGAAGACAGACCAGCAGGGGAGATGACAGACAGAGCCTGCGGTGCAGAGAGGGGAAACCAGAATAGAGGTTCCGGTGGGCAGTGCTACTGTTCCCAGCCATTTGGCAGCCTGGCGGGGGTGGAGGGGGGGATGCATGCTGGATGCATTTAAAACAGTGTTGCCCATCACTCAATTTAAGTCCTCACTGAGGCATCCAGATTCAGGCATGAAAGCTTCTCTGACATTTCTTTATTATGTCAGAATCTGAAAGATTTGTGCTGGGGATACCCTGATTGGAACCATTTATCCTTGAAAGTCAGTTCTTAAGTATTTCAGACTGGACTGGCTCAGCAGGGCAACACTTTGCTTATGCTGATGGCCTTTATTACTGTGGAAGTGCTAATAAATCAGTTGGTGGGGAGGACGGAGTTTAATTGGAAATATGGCGGCTGCTGGTTCCCGTTGCGGACACCTGCTTTGAAGCTACTGTCAGCTTCAACCTGAGTTTCAGGAGATAGTGCCCCGGCCCCCAACTGATAGCCACATGTAGCCACGTCAGCCTCACAGGAGGTAATGCCCCATGTCCACTGTCTTGTGTGAATTTTCTCCCTATTTGAAAATATAAAAGGGAAACGATTACCACGTTCACTTGACAACTCCTTAAATTTTAAGTGCCAGGGCTTAGAAACACCTGTGTTTCCTCTACATGATCAAAATGAAAAGAATGGAAATCCACATATTTCTTTTGAAACTAGCCCTCAGACCCTTCCTACCCTTTTTGAGACACATTCAAATTCTATCCCTCCTGTGGAGGCGACCTTGTAGAAAATTATAAAAACTCTCTCCTACTTGGTGTATGAAGGCTCAAGGAATGTACAGAGTGAGTGGGGGAAGAGCTGCCATTCCTTTGTGTGATGTTTTCCCATCATTGAGGCCAAGTTTTTGGCTCTTCCAGAAGATCACTTAATTCTTTGGACTTAAAGGATGGTCTTGGAGAGTGGGAGGGGCTTCTCTGCTTTGGATATTTTCAGGGGAGTATTTTCCCAAATACCTGCCTGGCAAGCTATCCATGGTGTATTTGATATGCCCAAAACAGTAACAATAACAGGTCTCATTCCCCTGACCCTAAAAGTCCCTCTAATACGGCAGTCATTGAGAAAGAAGAGTAAGGAGAGGCTGCTAAAATCTCAGGGCTGGGATGAATGGAGACGTTGCTGGTGCCCGCTCAAGTAAACTGATGAACAACAGGATGACAGTGATACAGTGATATAGTGATTTTCCCAAAGTATGCATGGAAGGGCAAGGGGGGTGGTGGTGTCTGAGACTGGGTAGGGTGGCATGCCAATGAGAACATGGGGCAGACCTGGAGTATGCTTGTGAGGAACCCTAGACCCTGGAGAGGACCAGGCAACTATGACAAATGCCAGAAAAGCTGTTGATCTGGGAACGGATCCTTCCCCATGTAGGAATGTGGGAGGCTGGCTATGTGGAGGACCAGATGATGGAGGAGTCGGTAAAGCTGAGGGGTTGGTTGGCATTCCAGTTTCATCGGCAGAACAAATCATCTCCAAACAGTAGCTTAATAGGTGGCAATCATGTTAATAATTTGCCTGTGCATGGAATCCAAGTGGTATGTTAAAGGAAGGACTGGGCCCTCCATCAAAGAAATATGGAATTCCTAACCCCTGCTACCTGTGCTCATGAGCTTATATGGAAATAAGATCTTTACAGTTGTGATCAAATTATATGGGATAGCAAGCTTGATTAGTGACAACCATAGGGGAAATAAAGTCACAGAGAGTACACTCGGGACCTAGAGTCAGAGCCAGTGGTAGAAGGAATGAAGACCAAGGAAGACCTAGGGTCAATAAGACCTAGGTCTATAAGGAGGGAGAAGCAAGGAAGGGTTCTGCCCTAGAGCTTTCAGAGAACTTGCCAACACCTTGACTACGGAGAACCAGCTTCTAGAACTATGAAATCATACATTTCTGGGGTCTTCAGTGCCTCCCTACCGAAGTTAGGGGTATTTGGGTATGGCAGTTCAAGGAAGTTAATGCAGTGAGGACAGTTTTTTTTTCTGTGCTGTGACATCTGGAGAGCACTATCCTGCCTGAGCTCTCCAGGGACCATTGCGTGTGTCCTAGTCTGGCGGTGTTATGGCGTGATGCCTGGCTCCCAGCCAGCCA
This sequence comes from Sorex fumeus, assembly GCF_029834395.1. Taxonomy (NCBI): domain Eukaryota; kingdom Metazoa; phylum Chordata; class Mammalia; order Eulipotyphla; family Soricidae; genus Sorex; species Sorex fumeus. The sequence continues at coordinate 4,044,923 of NW_026606183.1, forward strand.
GCACCTCAGAAACCCAGAAGAAGCCACACCACCTTTTCTGACTCTGCATCACACAGCTGAACTCTGAATCCGACTCAGGATGGACAGAACGTCAAGGTCACCAGGAGTGGGAGAGAGAGTGGCAGCAACTGGGGAGAATCCCTGCCAGGCTGGACTCGACACTCCCGTCTAGGCAGCATGGGATATCTGTCGTGTCCCCCTTCCTCCTTAGGTCTGCCATCTCCCTGAGGGATTTCTGCTGCCTCACAGCCTGTTACTCCAACACACGGAACTGGCCAGGGAGCTGACCGGGGGAGCCCACCTCACTCCACCCATTGCGCGCCATGGCGGGGGAGGGGACCACCCTTTGAGGGAGAGTGAGCACGCGGAGCCATAAGAAAAGATACATGATCTGGGAACCTCTGTGGGGAGAAGACTCAATTAATTTCAAGCAAGGTCAGGTTTATATACCTCAAGGAACAGGGAACCAACTTTTCATGGCAAACAGGGAACAAACGTTTTGTGGGGATATTCAGCACACACTTGCAGAAAGACTTAGTAGGATGCTGTAGTTTGTCATTCCTTCTTGGCTGGGCTCCTGCTTCTTCAAGCGTCCCCTGGCCCACCCTGGTGACTGGATGTTATGGCTGGCTGTTGGAGGGGAGAGGGGCCACTGCTGGGAAATCAAGAGGGGGAATTCTGGGGGAGGAGCCACCTACTGCTCATCCTGTTCAGACACTCCTCAGAGGCTCCATCCTTACCTCTAGTTGTTCCCCAATTGTTCCTTGCAACATCCCTGGTCTTTTGCCCCCAAGAAGGAAATCACTGAGTGTGGAGCACAGCCTTACTGTGAGGTCAGCCTGCGGTCAACAGGGAGGAAGGGGTGCTGCCTGGAAGAGGTGACATTCTGGAGATGGAGTCCCATTCACTGCCACCGCAGTCAGTGAGGTCGGGGAGGAATGTCAGGGTGGGGAGACACTGAGTTGGGTTCTGTAGAGGTAGAGGGGTTGCTTCACATCAGAGTGCTCTGAGGGCTGGTGCCTCCTGAGGGCCGTACTCGCCACGTGGGGCTCTGCACATTTTTTGCACTCTCAGTTTTGTCTTCCCCAAAGCCCTGTGCTTTTCTCAGGATCCAAATTGCTGTGTCCCAGCATGTAACTTTGTTTCTGAGTTGAAGGGGAGCAGTTTCCCCTGGGGAAACAGCATTCTCTGATGGTACTGGCTGGCCAGTACTTGGGGGAGTAAAATCTGTGACAACTCTTTGGTGGTAGTTCCTGGTGATTCCAACCCTCTTCTCTCACTGGGATGTCCACGGTGGGAGTGATTCGTGTTTCCGGCCCTGCAGCCTTTGCTGCCATTTCCTAACATTTCTGGTCATGGCCATGAGGAGGCATAGCACTGAGGGATCATTTCTTTTGGTTGCATCGTGGTGGAATTTTGTTTCCAGTGGGATGTAAGGGCTGGTCGGGAGTCTATTTAGTCTCCTCTAGTTCCACAGTGTTGGTACTAAGCCGGGACATTAGGACGAGCCTTTGGACGCAGCCCTGTAAGCAGGAAGCAGAACCGAAGCCCCACTACTCATAAGTGGGCAAGTTAAAAACTTGTGAGTCCGATGACCTGGAGGAGTACAACATGTTTTCATACACCACGTAGTCATACACTATCTTGGCAGCACATGGCAGCAGTTTCCCCCTCTCTTACACATCCTTAATCTGGATTGACCTTCAAGTATCAGTCTGAGCTTTCTCTTTGCCCTATGTGTAACCAACCACAAGAATGTGGGATTACATCAATCTGTAGAGCCTACGTATCCAGTTCCATATCTTCCTCTGATGTTTTTTATCATAATAAAATAGCTTTGACAAGACAATGTATGCCCTGATGTTCCTTTGATGAATGCTCATCCTACAACTGTTTGTACTCTCATTAGTGAGTCCTTCTCTGTGATGAAGTCATAGGATGTAACTGATTAAAATATAGAATAAAAGGTGGCCTCTGGCAGTCACTCTTCACCTCGAACCAGAACCAGCCGTGGCCCTCCATACTCTTTACATTCCTCTTGCGTGCTTTATCTCCATGCCTCCTATCGAAAGAATATTCATGCAACATGCAGACTTACTGTGAAGGCACAGAAGAGGCATCTGTAGTATCTCCCACATGTGGCCAGCCCATTGTGGGGCAGGATTGACAGAGGCTGAGGCAATGGGGCTTGTCTGACAGGGACACTGGGATAAAGGACCTGAGGCCTGAGGATAGGGTGTGAGGGAAGAGTAGAGACTAGTGGCTTCAAGTGACCTCAGGACGAAGATGAGTAGCCAAGGGGGCTCCAAGCAGGCAGAGTGGCTCACAGGGCCCCAAATCCCAGAGGCAGTGGAGGTAGTGGGTTCCAGATCAGGGGGCCTGTGTGAACAGTGAGGTTGTTAGATTTCTTTTAATAAGAAGATGGTGGTGTCTGTGGGACACTGTGCATGTTAAAGCTTCATCCCATATCACAGTACAGGACTGAGTGAAGAGCCGTTTGGAGCCCCAAGGCCTGTGGGTGACACAGGAGAGCCTGCCATGGTGTGCACCTAGGTAGAACGATTTCAGGGGGGGCTGTTCTTTATAGAGGTTCCCAAACTAATTAAGCCTACCATCTCATTTTCAGAAAAAAAAATCACTCAGTATCCCCTGAAATCTGCCTTCTGGAAGGAAACAAACAGAAAGGGTCTCCTTACCTGAGTAATGTACCCCAGTGTTGCTCCCTGGAATATTCTAGTGTGGCAGGGGTTGTGGGAAGTAGGACCCTCCTTGGGGAACACTGGTTTAGAATGTCAGGTCAGTCCTTTGATGATCAGACTCATCACTCTGGGGCCTATTAGCCTCTTCGCAGACTCTGTGCTTTAGCTTCCTCCTCCTTAGTCTTTGAAAGGAAGCCTCTGGATACCCATGAAGACCCCTTGCTGGGAGGCAGTTCCCAGCCCCCTACACACACACACACACACACACACACACACACACACTGCCTCCCCCCCCCCCCCCCCGCCCCCCGTGCATCCCAAACAAATGCCCTATTTTGCTCCTGCCGTGTTCTGGAAAGATGGTTGAAACTCTACCTTGGATGTCTTCACTCTGAAAAGGTTGCTGTGGTGAGAGTGATTGACATATTTCAAATTAGAAATGGGATTATGGTAATCTGCAATGACTCTCCCGAGTTGCAAAAGATGGTTTTTGCACACAGATTAGACACTGCTTCTCTCTCTGTGTCTCTGTGTCTCTGCCTCCCTATATCTCTGTCTCTGTGTCTCTGCCTCTCTGTCTCTATCTCTGTCTCTCTCTGTCTCCTTATATGTCTGTGTGTCTATGTGTCTGTGTGTCTTTCTCTCTCTCTCTCGTTCCTAGTCATGTTGCAGTGGAGATAAGTTCCAGTCATTTTCAGGGTCCTGGATTCACTGCGGAGTTCTGGAGAGAGGGACCTACGAGTTCACAAAGTAGGAAAACAACTTTGCCGGTTATCAGCCAGCTATGCCCAAATCCCTCCTGTGACAAGATGCCCACCACCTCTCATCCCTCCTGTATTGGACGAGCAGGCCACTGGATACCATTTTTAGTGGCTTGCCTTTTAAAGTGCTGACCGTAAGCCTGTGCTAAGTGCTCATCTTCTAATGACTGGAACTGCCTAATGAGCCTTAAGTGATTGCAGAACCCAGTAAGCAAAGGCAGAGCTCTCGCCCAGGGAGCAGCCAGGGCTGGGGCACGAAGCTCCTGATACAGTGGAGTGGTGAGCCACCACGCATTGCTGCTTGGTGAGTGGCACTCTCAGATTTGGGGGTAACTCCTGACAGTGCCCAGAGCAGTGCCACTCGATTTCCCGGCACTGCCCAGGTAATAACCATGCAGTGCTGAGGATGGACCCCAGGACCTCACACACAGCCATGTGCTTGGCCACTGAGGACCCCAGCAGGGTCCTGCCATGGGTTTTAATGCGATGTCTCCACTGTTGGGTGGGCTAGTTCTATTCACTGGAGTTTCTTCTGTGCCAAAGTCCTTCAGATAATTGACAAGTGGGAGCCCTCCCCTGTGTTTGCCTCAGTCCTCTCATCTGTGAGATAAACTAAGCCTAGTCCTTTCCTCCCAGGCTTCAGGTCTCCTGCCATCCTGGGCATTTTCTCTATCAAGTTACCCCCAAAGCCTGACCTTGATACAATGCAAAGATCAGGAAGGCTGGCAAGAAGCCCATCTTGTCCCTTATTCTCGAAGTCATTCTAAGGCCATAGATCATGCCATGCTATGGATAAGGAGGGACGAACCCCCCCCACCACCACCACCACCACCACCATCACCATCACCATCACCACTGTTTACACACAGAAAGGCTAACCCTTCAAGACCATCCATAGAAGCCACATAGAGGAGATGACGCATGCTCACCAGGTCATCCTCAACAACATAAACCCATGGAATGCTGACCAGCACCTCCTCCGCCATTCTCTCCCCCATCCCTTCCTTCAGTACTTACAGAGCAAGGCACGGGGTCAGAGCTTACAACCACGAAAAGTTCCACATTCTGGTGAAAAGGAAAAAGAAGCTATAGTCACAGTTTTACAGGAGAAATAGAGTAGAGCCAGCCCAGGATACTCTGGTATTGCGGGAGAGAATCCTCCGGCCCAAATCCAGAACCGCCTGGGAGGGCTCTGCCGTCAGTCTCACAGGAAGAAAGGGAGGCTGGCCTGCCTGTCTCACCACAGGACTATCACCACCACAGAATCAAACAGCCCCATTTTGAAGTCAGAGCAGTCCAACTTTTTAAAAACAGCTTCACGTAATGGTCGCATCCCAATTATTTTGCATAAACAAAACCAACCCCAAAACCAGCGTAAAATCTATAACCACTGTGCCGTGAACTGCTGTAGCCCAGGGGAAGCTCTGGGAGACCCAGAGGCAGGTCAGGGTGAGGCCCCTGGACATGGTTCACCAGGGTCCATGTTTTTGTGCCACCATTAGCAAGGTCGCCTGTACCCCGGCGGCTTCATCACCCCACTCCCAGTGCTCTGAGGCCGGCAGTTAGCACAGAGAGAGTCAGCAGAGGTCCAGATCCTTGCAGCCTTCTTGGTCTTTGAATTTTTGTTTCTCTTATCTCTTCGCAGCTCAGAGGTATTCTGTTTTTATTGATCTTTTGTAGCATCTCATCTTATCTCAGGCAGAATGATACATCTCTATTTTCATAAGGCATCTAAAGCTTCCTACTTACGGTATCCAAGGACTCTCTCAGTCAGCTGATATGCCCCTCGCTAACACTTCAGTTTTGGTGCATAGATAGGCATATGATTAGTAAGTTTTATTAAGAAATCTTTGATTTTTCTTGGTTGATTTCTGCCAGTGTTAGGTATTTCTGTTAGCTCTCATTTACCTGAACACACACACATACTCACTCACTCACTCGCTCACTCACACACTCATCAATTTGGATTCTCTTGCTTATAAGGTCCAATCAACAACTCTCTCCAAGTTACGAGAGGCTGGTCCATGGCAAAAGCCACAAGCAGCATTGAATGAGATGTATAATGAGCCTAAAAGAGGTGGACAGTATGAAGGAAGGCAAAGTACATACCTTTGATGAGAAATGAACAGCCCATTCCACAAAGCCTTCTCCTCAACTGACTGGTCCAAATTGATATAACCCATGGTGGCTATAGGAAAAAAATTTAAATGTTCATGGGTTAAGGTGATTTCCTTGCAAGCATCCATCTCCAGTTTAATCCCAGGCACCACATTTGTTCCCCTGAACTCTGTTAGGAGTGATCTCTGAGCATAGAGCCAGGAGTAAAAAAGAGCCAAGGGTACTACTGAGTGCTTCCCCCTTAACTCCACCAAAACGTTCCTAATACTGCTGGAAAAATAGAGTAGATTTTAGCATCTATTTCCTAAACTCAAGAAATAAACAGGAAAGGTATCAAAAACCTCTGAAAACATTGTATGACACACACACACACACACACACACACACACACACACACACAAGAAGTCCTGGGAGCTGAAAGAAGCATCTCCATGATTTCTTACCTGAAATCCATGGAAATGCACAAAAACCATAGTTATAATTCTCAGTTAGGATTAGGAAGACTCTGTCTATCAACCATGCTCACAGCAGTGCCTGAAAAGGTGGGATTCAAAGTGTAAGAGACCATGTACTGTGTCTTTACTGCACCAAAAAAGGAAAAGGCATAGGGAAAGAAACAAAAAGCTAACCTCGATAGTATTCCAGTCTCCAGGATGGCAGAGCAGCATTGCCCAAGAAGATAAGGAGTTCCAGAAGGAAAAGAGGAGGCAGGCCCTGTGTTAAGAGAGAACCCCGATGCTGGGCATCTCCACTGTGAACACCCATTTCCCAGACCTGACTCTGCAGCACTGGGCATACTGTGCCACAGACCCAGCATCGCCCAGAGCTTTTAGCTGTTGGGCCCATATTGGCAGGTGCAGAGGCCAGAGAGAGTCAGGAGCACTCCTGAGCAGCTCATTCTCCGTGGCAGACCCCATTCTGCTTCCATCTTGCCAAGCAGAGTGTGCTGATCCACCCGTGTCTCTGAAAAGTTCTCTTGTGTGCATGGGAACAGGTTCCACTTTACTCCAAAGTGTGAGTGTGTGTGTGTGTGTGTGTGTGTGTGTGTGTGTGTGTCTCATCTCCCTCTCTCCATATAGATCAGGTCTGGAGTGGGTGTTCAGCTCACCAAGGAGGAGAACTGAGGCACATTTATCCTTGTCCTTCATGAATGCCTTGCCCAGTGTGATGTGAATTCTCTTCCCTCACTGCTCGTGGAGACTGGGCTCCACTGGCTCCAGCAGGGAGGCCAGGACACGCAGTGAGCACAGTCCTGATTGCGTTTAAAGCTCCATGGGATGCTCAAAGTGCTAGCTGCAGACTCTGCCAGCAGGAACCCCTGTTCTAATTCCAGCATCATGTCGCCACTTGAATACCACCAGGAATGACCCCTCCCCCCCCCAAACTCCACTGGGTGTGGCCCCCAGACAAACAAGCAAGCCCACAAAACAAAAGGGAAATAGTTATGCAAATTAAAATAGTATAAAATAAATGAAATGAGATCTGAATGCAGTGATCACTGTAGTCGTGTTGAGAGGGTGGCAGGAGGCTGCTGGGTGATACACACACACTATGACACTTCATGAAAGCACCACTTCCCTGCTTCAGCGTTCAGCAAAATGGGGTGGAGGGCAGGAAGTTTTTATAAGATAAGGGGATTAAGAGAGAAATAGGAAATGAATAAGAAACTTGGAAGTCCACAGGGAACCCAGAACTGCTCACTGGTGGGGGATTCACTGCATTTCTGGCCAAGTGGAACCTTTCCCAGGACTCAAAACTATTAAGTTTGGGGCTGCTGATGAGACACTTGCATAGTAATGCTCCTTCACAGAAATGGATGTTTGGACCACAGAGGGTGACTGGTGCCCTCCACTCCTGTACCAGGTCCTCAGCAAACATCTTATTTTTGGACCTGACTAGCATTTCTTCTTTTGTTTTGTTTTGTTTCGTTTTAGTTTTTGTTCACACTCAACTGTCCTTAGGGGCTACTCCTGGTTCACATTCAGGAGTTGCTCCTGGGGATACCATGTGATATCACGGAACAAACCCAAGCCTCTTGCATGCAAAGAATATGCTCAACCCAATGAACTCTCTCTTCAGCCCGAAAAGCTGCACAGAGGAAACTACGACTTATACCATCCCCATCTACACTGAAGGAGATCTCTTGGTGTTGGTTCTTTTCCCTATTTGTTTGTGTTGATATTGTGTGTAGGGACCATAAGTTCTGAATGAGTGAGCAATGGAAAGGTCATCAGGGACCAGAAGGCCTGGGGTTACCCATGTTCTTTTTTCTTTACACATTTTATAGACTTTTTATTGAATGACACAGCAAAAGCCTGGCAAGCTAACCGTGACATATTCGATATGCCAAAAACATTAACAAGTCTCACAATGGAGACATTACTGGTGCCGACTTGAGCAAATCAATGAACAATGGGAGGACAGTGCTATAGTGTGAGATAGATGATTAGGTTTCAGTCATGCAGTGTTTCAATATCCATCCCTCCACCAGTGTACATTTTCCAGCACCAGTATATCAGTATCCCCAGTTTTCCTTCCATCATCACCTCAGGTATCCTCCCCCAGTCTACCTCTGTGGCAGGCACTTCTCTCTCTCTCTCTCTCTCTCGCTCTCTCTCGCTCTCTCTCTCTCTCTCCATCCTCCTGTCTTTTGGGTATTGTGGTTTGCAATACAGATACTGAAAGGTTATCATGTATATCTCTTTACCTACTTTTAACGCTCAGTTCTTGTCCAGCATGATCATTTCCCACTATTGTTGTCATACTGGTCCCTTCTTTATCTTACCTAACCTCCACCCCACACAGACTTGTGGTAGATTTCAACCATTGAGGACTGTTCATGTTCTTTTTTGAGGAACAAAAACAGAGATCATGGACCCACCACTGCAAATTGGGAGGGCCAGAAACAGGGGGACGTTGTTTGTCCTCCAAAAGGACCATATGGCAAACCGAGAAAAATCTGAGACAAAGAAAGTAGCTGATATCTGGGTGTAGTTAATTTGACATAGTCATATTTAACATATTTAACAACATAAATTCATCAATTAGGCAATGAATGAATGAAAAAACAATTGATAAAGATATGCATGTTAGAACTTGAATACCTCCCTGAAGGACAGAGTAACTTCTTTTCAAATATTCACAGATACTTAAGAATCAATTATATCCTAGCCTGCATAATTTTCATAGATCTTATTCAAAGTATAATAAAACCAGATTGTTCTGGTTTTTTGATTACAGTATAACAAAACCAGAAAGTGATAATATAGGATTAATTAAAAATACCCCTGAGGAAAAGGAGTCTAAGGCATGTAAAGAAGTTCTTAAACAAAACATTGTTGAGTAAAGGAAAATACTAAAGAAATCCAAATCTGCTACTATAAAATAATACAAATGGAAACAGTTTTTATCAGCACTTAAGAAGTGGTGCCAAAGTAATGCTCAAGGGTAAATTAGCAGCTTTCAAAGCAGTCATTACAATTACACACATTGCTGGGATATCAGGAATATTTCATCCCAGTGAAAACTTCCCTTGGCTGGTGGCGACACTGCCTTCAGAGTCTTTGTCTGCACCCACTTTATTCTGCTCAGCATCCAGCACTTCGGGGGTTCCCTCTGAGCACCCCTGAGTGTGTCTCAGCACCACACTCTCTTCACCCAAACAACTCGACTCATTTAGACCTAGCTTTCCACCACCCTAGTATTTTCCAGTGGTGGTTTCCTCTTTCAGAAAATACACGGTTCCTTCAGGAGCAACATGGACTGGCCTCTTGAAATCAGTTCTCTATGGGTTGACACTCAAGGCCTCTCCAGCCGGACCAGCAGGCCGGATTTTAATCATTCTTGAATTCACTCATGCCAGCTGACCTCTGTTCCCAAGTATTCATTCACTGAAGCCCCAAACAGCCCTTTGGTTTGACATTGTTGTTTTAGACAAATACGGATCAGTTGACTTCCTTCCCAAGAGTTTTGAAGTCAGCTTCCCAGTGTCATACTGCCTTTTGGGGTCTTTGCCATTCCTCTTCTTCACAGCACAGAAATAGGAGATGAGTGTTGACTAGAAAGTGAAGGAGCCTTATCGGTTATAGACATGCAAAGGTATTGAGCGTTTGTTGGCACGAACACGATTCTCTTGGGAAAAGGAAAACAACTGTTTATTATCCTGTGACATCAATCTGCTAAAAAAAATCAGATAAAGAGAAAGACCAAGTTTGAGACTAACTCAGAATATCCTGAGATGTTATTGACTTTGAAAAAGGGAAAATCGCTCATGGAACAGGAGCAGTAAAGGAGCTCATGGCCTGGAATTTCCACCTGGAGAAATATGACCCAAAGCAGAAAGGGGAAGTGAGAATGGGTGTGATGTGAGGTCAGTGGAGGGAACAGGAGCTGTGCTGTGTGGACAGGCATGCATCTTACACCCAAGCACAGTGTGAGTTTAAGCTGGCCTCCCTGTTGTTGAGGCCAGCGAAACTTGCTCATCTGCTATGATGAGCAAGTCAGAGGGAGGGTTCTCTGATGCATTATCTGCTCTTGGAAAACAGACAAAAGAAATTTGGCATCAGACCAGAGTTTTGGTGAGTGAGAAAATAGGAAATTCTCCCAAATTTTTGTTTTCTTCTCCCATGTTGGTGTATGACATGTATCCAATCCATAGACCAAGAGGGTTGCAGACCAAGAAAAAGCTCAAAGGGTTGAAGTGCATGTGTGTCAGACTCCAAGTTCAATCCCCCGCACCTTTTGCTCTCCCCCAGCAATACTAGGGTAGCCCTGGTGGACCCAGTGCCTGACAGCACTGTCCTGTCAGGCCTGAGCATTGAGCAAGAGTACCTGGTAAGCTGATGCCTAAGTGTTGCTTGGGAACACCACCCGCCAGGAGAAAAAATAAAACACCAAAGTGCTATGCAAATAGACCTTTAGACGCTAGATGCTTTGTACAGTGAGTCCTTACTCTGCCTGCACTTCAGTGCAGACAATGGCCTTCAGCTCATGCCCTTCATGTGCTCCTTTGAAATTAGCTACATCAGAGGAATGTGGGGAGAGATTGTGTTTCACAGGTCCTTGGGCTGATGCTGTGATTAAGTGTGAGCTTTTTAGCATATCATGTCAAGGAGATCCACTGTTGTCTTACTAAGCTGCACGTTCTGCACGTTTTAAATAATTTCTTGATACAATGAGAAGCTGACGCCATGAGTCCCCCTTCCAGAATGCTGCTGTGCCCATGGTGACAGAGTATCCCTGCCATTATATCTCTGCCATTGTTTACCTCCAGGAAGGAAGGAGCTTGTGGGCTTGGTCTATTGGTGCAAAACACTCCACATTTCCTCAGTGATTCTTTTGTTTCCTTTCATCTGAGCTTCTCATCTATTCACACATTCACAGGCTTCAGATGGGCAAGGTAAAGACCTTGGGTGTGAGCCATGACAGACCCAGTCACTGTTTGCATCAATGCCAAATGCTGCTTCTGCTTCTGCTTCTGCTTCTGCTTCTGCTTCTGCTTCTGCTTCTGCTTCTGCTTCTGCTTCTGCTTCTTCTTCTTCTTCTTCTTCTTCTTCTTCTTCTTCTTCTTCTTCTTCTTCTTCTTCTTCCTCTTCCTCTTCCTCGTCCTCGTCCTCTTCCTCTTCTTCTCCTTCTTCTTCTTCTTCTTGCTTTTTGGGTCACACCCAGCAATAACTGGGTGTTACTCCTGGCAGTGCCGGGGGGACTATATGGGATGCCAGGGATTGAACCCGGGTCAGCTGCGTGCAAGACAAACACGCTACCTGCTGTACTCTCGCTCCGACCTAGACAAATGCTTCTTTTCTCACTCAGAGAATGGGGTTCTGGTTTATGAGCCAGCAGAGACCCCAGATGCAAACAGCTGCCTAGGAGTATAGTTGCCAGGTAAGGCCACCTCGGCTGGTCCCAGCTCCTGTGGACATTTGAGATACAGGGAGGCATGGTCCTGAATGGCAGCCAGCACTGGTTGTTGGTTCCAATTAAAAAGCAATTGCATTCACAGCAGTTCCAGCCTGCAGCCAAAAATACAACATGTGCAGGAAAGCCAGATCTGTTTTGTGAGAGGCCATTACTTGGTGGAAGGGCTCCGTGCTGCCAAGGAGGGCTGACAAGGATGAAATGTGTTCAGTTCTACGAAGAAACCAAAAGGAGATGGTTTCCTTCAGAGTTATTTGTGGGCACAGAGAAGGTTTTCTGTTGCTCTCTCACCCTGCCAGCAATAAGCAGCCCATTTATTAGAGGACAAATAGGAACTGACCTTTTGCTAGACAGCACAGAAAGAGCGATCACATTAGGGAAATGAAAGGCGAAATGCCAGTGTGGCAGTGTCCATCCAGCCCCAGGAGCAGCGTTTGCCTGTGGCTGTGGCTCCCTACCCAGAAGCAGCTGAAGAGCCTCTGCTTACTTTCCAGGGTGTCCCAAAAAGGAAAACATTCCAGAACATTCCAGAAAGCACAGGCTTTGGAAGCCTGTGAATGGCATGGAGTGGATAACCTGCAGGATCCTCTCAGTGAGGTGCTGGGGCTGGCCAAGCTCTTGGCAATGTTGTGCAAAGGTGCGTCTTGCTGAGTTGGGACCTGCTCCTTTTGTTTTCACTCGTTGAGTGAAACTAGTGAGATCATAAAACCATTCAGTCTTTTCAATGATTCTAGGTAGTTCTTCAAAGCAGAGGAGTTCTTGGGGTTGGAGTGATAGTACAGTGGGTAGGGTGTTTGCCTTTCACGTGGCTGACCTGGGTTCGATTCCCAACATTCCATATGGTCCCCCGAGCACCACCAGGAGTACTTCCTGAGTGCAGAGCCAGGAGTAACCCCTGTGCATTGCTGGGTGTGACCCCCCACCCCAAATAAAAGCAAAGGAGTTCTCCAAATCGCACTTACTTGGTGGTCATGGACCACTTTGAATTTTTCTTCTGGGAGGAGTCAACGGATCACCCCCAGGATTGTTACCAGTTGTTTCCTGCTCTGAAGCAGTGAGCCTGTAGGAATCTCCCGGCCTGCCTCAGCCCTGGACAGCTCCGCCTGGCCAGGATAAGGCAGGAGCATCCACAGAGAGCTCTCTCTTGTCAAGGACTTTATGTACCTACCGGGACATTTGTCATAAAGGATTGAGACAGCCCTGTGCTATCAGGATGTCACCCAGATGGCCCCTTGTCCCAGGTGCTGTTCCTGTGTCACTGTCCTGTCATCCTGCAGCCGTACAGGTGTGAGAGGGCTAAAGCACTGAATCCCCCACTCTGACAGGCTCAAGCTCCTGCTGCATGGCAGAAGGGAAACAGATGATTTTTTCTGAAGACTTGGAGCACCAGAGACCACCCCAGGTCCTCTGCCTCTCATGAGGTGGGTATCCACAGGAAGGGGTGAGTTGGGGTGTGAACAGGAGAGTTCCTTCCCCTACAGGGAGCTTTGAGGGGCTACTCTCAGCAAGAGCCATGTTTGTGCCAGGCCCCATGGTTGATTGGGACGTGAGGTCTCGGAAGCACCTAAAGCAACACCCTGCAACACTTGCAGCCTAGAATGGCGGTCTGCTTAACAGCCAGGCCTGCTCATGGAGCCAGGGTGGACAGCACACTCAGGTTCCACTGAAAGTTCACCAAATCCATATAGTTTTCCAAAAAGGTTGGACCAGTTGGCATTCCCATCAACAGTGAAAGAGTGTCCCTTTTTCCCCACATCCACTCCAGCACTGGTTGCTTTTGTTCTTTTGAATGTGTGCCAGTCTCTGTGGTGTGAAATGATATCTCATTGTTGTTTTGATTTGCATCTCCCTGATGACAAGCAATGTGGAGCATTTTTCATGTGCCTTTTGACCATTTGTATTTCTTTTTTGAGAAATCTTCTGTTCATTTCTTCTCCTCAAGTGCCCGAGAACAGATGACTGTTTTAAAAAAAAAAAACTTTGGTACATCTACACAATGGAATACTATGCATCTGTTAGGAGAGATGAAGTCATGAAATTTTCTTTTAAGTAGATAGACATGGAGAGTATCATGCTAAGTGAAATGAGTCAGAAAGTGAGGGACAGATACAGAAGGATTGCACTCATCTGTGGAGTATAAAATTACATAACACGAGACTGACACCCAAGGACAGTAGATACAAGGGCCAAGAAGATTGTTCCATAGCTGGAAGCCTGCCTCATCTGCGGGGGAGGGGGAGGGGAAGGGGGTGAGAAGGAGCTGGAATAGAGAGGGGATCACTAAGAAAATGATGGTTGGATGAGTCAATCAGGATGGGAGATGTGTGCTGAAAGTAGATAAAGGAGTAGGCATGATAACCTCTCAGTATCTGCATTGCAAACCAGAGAGAGTATGGGGAATATTATCTGCCATGCAGTCAGGAGAGGGTGGGAAGTGGGAGTGATTCAATAAAATTTTTTAAAAAAAGAAAGTTCACCAAATTCAATAATTTGTGTCCTTTTCTTCTCCCTTTTCTCATCCTGGCCTCCCACTGGCACCTTTTTTTAATCACATAAATATCTGTGGCCCTTTTAGCTATGGGGCCCTCTCTTCCTCCCATTCTCCCCACATCCTCGCTCTTGGAAAACAAAAGTGGTCTCCACCTGCCTCTCCATCCCTTCCCCTTCAGTATCCCTGTCTACCTCCTCTGAAGACTTACGTGAAGCTTCTTTCCTGCAGGCAGATGGGGAAGGAACACTTAGTCTGTCCTCCGTGGACCAGTTCTGACCCGTCTCTTTTTCCAATTCCCCTACCCCACCCCATTCGCCGCCTATTATATTCTTCCTTCTCTAGGGAACCTGCTTTGGTTCTAGTACTAGCCCACAGGGCTTGACTCAATCATTCTCTCTGCTAAATTATAGATGTCTTATTGAGGGGTGGGGGGAACTCCCAAACAGTGCTTAGGGGGTCCCGGGGCCACTTTCAGCAACATTCAGGCTAACAGGTATATGAGTCGGTGTTTGGGGGCAGTGATGTGATGCTGTTTGGGCCCTGCAGTGCTGGGTACCCAGGACCATACCTGGTGGAGCTCAGTTGGGCCATAGGTGCCAAGACTCAAACTCAGGTCTTTGAGCACTCTCTGACTATCTCCTTGGCCCCTGATGTCCTATTTGTAACATTTTTGGTTGAAAGTCAGCTGGGAAGTTAGACACTATAGGCTTCCTATGTGAAGATGGACCTGTGCTGGGGGCACTCACTCGGTGTCCTGGCTTCTAAGGAGTAGCCTCCATCCACGGAATGAAGGCCACTGTGTTCCTGAGAAAGACAGAAGGGCGCCTTGCGGGCTGTGTGGAACACTGGACTCACACTCAGGCCAACCTGGGGAACCCCTTCCCAGAGGTCAAGTTTGCTGCACCCCTCCTGCAAGTGGCTGAGTAGAGGAGGGACCATTGACTCCCATCTGCCTGTCCTGCACTCATGGGCATGGTGCTGAAGCATGGAAGGGCCACATCAGTCCCTCTCTGCAGGGTGGTCAAGTCCAGCACTCTGCAGGCAGAAAGTACCAAGCTAAGCCCTGGCAACACTCATTGGTGCTCGCCCTCTGAATGAGATTCCCAGGTTGCAGTGCAGGGAGTCACATTCCCCTCCCTCAACACCAAGAGGAACTGAAGTGTGAAGGCACCTTCCCCCTCTCCTCTCTCATCAACACAGTTGCTCGTTTTGCACAATTTCTGAAAGGCGTTTTGAGACCATTCTTCTCACCTGGAGAGTCATTTTGAAATAAGGGGGAGAGAATTGATCGGGAAAAAGGTGCCAACCTTTCTTAGAGGAAAGGAATGATTGTCAGAAGCACAAAGGCCTTAGCCATTGAAAGCCCCAGGTCCTGTCATGTCCACTCACCCTTCAGCTCTTCCAGTTCTTTTCTGGCAAGGCAAGCTTGGGTTTTTTTCTCTCTTGGGATAAATAACAGGTTTATTTCCATCCTCAGTTCACATAGGCTTGCAAATTCAGATCACACTGAAGACCAAATTACTGCCTTGGGGACAATGGCCTTTGTCTGATTGCTAATCATGAATTTAGTCAATAGCCCAGGAGACAGAATTTGAGTTTGAAATTTTGCTGGGTTGCAGTTTTTAAAAACTCTGTTAATTATAGGTTTAAGTCATATATTCAAATGCAGATATGAGACATACAACAATCCCACATTTTAATTGGATCCTTAGGTAGAGAGTTTCAGACTCATGTTCATTCAGTATAAACAATGCCACTGGAACACACTTCCTCTCAAATGTCTGGCATTCTTTAAAAAAATTATCTCCTTCCCTTACCATATATCTGCTTCTGAAGCACCTCCAACTCCTCCTCTCAGTGTGCTTGAGATACTGTTAATTACTTCCTCAGCTCCTGTGTCTGTTGGATGGCAAATTCCCTGATACAAGGGTCTGTAGTTATTTTGTTTGTCAATGAATCAACCTACCAATGACCAACCTTTGGGGGTGTCTGATTGCTATTGGCCTTTGAGGAACATTTAAAGAGTGACCCATGATGGCTGACTGGTGGATGAATGGAAAGGAGGATGGATGGATGGATGGATGGATGGATGGATGGATGGATGGATGGATAGATGGATGGATGGATGGGTGGATGGATGGGTGGGTAGGTGATGGATGAACATAAAATAGATGAAAATGTTTTTTCTCCTCCTCCATGTTTGAAAATCATAATAAAACCATAGCATACAAAAATAGAATTATATTTGTGCTTTAGTGTGTTCCCTGAACCTCTCTTTCATATCAACCACAAGGTGTGTCCCTGAGAAAGGAAGCTTGGCCTCTTTTTTTGGAAGTTCACTAGAATATCTTATCTTTGTTCATGGTTATGGAGCTCAACTTTCTCACCTGTACATAAGAAAAACATTTTTCTTGTAGTGATACATGGGGACCTATTTCTTTTTCACGTCTTAGAGATGAGGAACCAGTAGAAACCAACTAGTAGAAACCAGCTAAATCTGTTTAGTTCTTCTGTTTCAAGGAATGTCTTGACACTTGGTTTTGAGAATGATGGCCCTGTCAGGATGGTAGAAAAAGAAAAGAAAAATAAATAAAATACTTTGAGGGCAGAATCAGAGGCTACACAGTTTTCAAACATACCAACTATGGGAATGGAACCTACAAAAGAATGGATGAGCTATGGAGTACATGAACAGCTGCCTTCCAAGAGGGCAACCATTGCAAGACACTCACCCCGCCCCACCCCTGCCAATATATAAACTGCTTCAGGTCTGCTGGTGTTTTCATGTTTGAACTTTTGAAGGAGTAGGACGGGAGTGGCAGCATAGGGAGAAAATATCTGACAGGTGTCTTAGATGGCTCTGGATTGATGGGCCCTGAACCTGGCATTTGGGTCAAGGGTCCACAAACTGGATTGAGGAGGGAACTTGCTTCTTGCTGGACACTTTTCCCACCTCTCTAAAAGTCTGGGGTTCTCTGAGACTCTAACCTGAGAGTCAAGTCATTTTCTCCATCTGGTATGAACTGTATTCTTTCCCCCAAGCCCCCTTTTAAATCCCTACCTCCACATCCTCCCCTCCCTCAGAATGTGAGTCTAGTGAGAAGCCTTTGATAAAGTCAGTTAAAATGAGCTTATTTCAGCTGGTCCAAATCCAATAAAATTGGAGTCTGCCTCAGAGCGGAGATTAGGAGGAGGTGGAGGGTGCAGGGGGCTGCTTTGAGCACAGACCCAGGAGCGAAGCCTCTCACAAGGCCCCACCGGCAGCCCAATGAGGAGGTGGGGAGGCTGCATATCTCGTTCCTCCTGTGTAATGCCCCATCTGTGTGCTCTGCTCTTTCCATGAGCCCACACGATCCTTCTCCATACGATGCTCAGACTTAACTTTTTTGTTTTCTAGAGGATTCTTCTGACCTAGGAAGAGCTTCCTCTTTAAGGACATGGTAAAGATTCTTCCAGAAAAAAGATATGAAAGATTCTTCCATGGTGACATTAGTTCCAGGATACCTAGGCACTGTACATGTCTGCAATGTGCCCAGGCTTTAGTTTGTCTCCTAAGCAGACACAACAGGCCCTAACAGGGAGAAAACCCACATTTTTAAAAATTGAATCACTGTGAGATAGTTATAAACCTTTCGTGATAGGGTTCAGTCATACACCCATCCCTCCACCAGTGCACATTTTCCACCACCAATGCACCCTTCCCTTCCCTTCTCTTCCCTTCCCTTCCCTTCCCTTCCCTTCCCTTCCCTTCCCTTCCCTTCCCTTCCCTTCTCCTCCCCTCTTCCCCTCCCCTCCTCCCCTCCCCTCTTCCCCTCCCTTCTCCTCCCTTCCCCCTCCTGTCCCCTCTCCTCCTCTTCCTTTCCTTTCCCTTACCTTCCCTTCTCTCTTCTGCTTTCTCTCCCTCTCTCCCTCACTCTCTTTCTCTCTCTCCCTCTCTTTCTCTCTTTCTCTCTCTCCCTCTGTCTCTTTCTCTCTCCCTCTCTCTTTCTCTCTCTCTATCCCTGTATCCCACCTTCTCTGCCTTTTGGGCAGTATGGTTTGCATACAGATACTGAGGGGGTCATCATGTTTGTTCCTTTATCTACTTTCAGCTTGCAGTTCTTATCCAGAGTGATCATTTCCAACTATCATGCCATAGTGATTTCTTCTCTATCCCAACTGCCTTCTCCCCCAGTATCCTCAGTATCTGAGGCAGGCTTCCAACCATGAATCAATCCTCCTGGCCCATGTTTCTACTGTCTTTGGGTATTAGTCTTATACTATGAATTTTTATGTCCCACAAATGAACAATTTAGTGCAATCATTCTTTTTCTGTTCCTCTCTTGACTTGTTTCACTCAGCATGATACTTTCCATGTCCATCCATTTAAAAGTGTATTTCATGACTACATTTTTCTGAACAGCTGTGTAGCATTCCATTGTGTACATATACCATAGTTTCTTTATTCAGTCATCTATTCTTGGGCACTCAGTTGTTTCCAGATTCTGGCTATTGTGATTAGTGCTGTAATAAACATAGATGTGCAGGTGGCATTTCTGCTGTGTATTTTAGGGGCCCCAGGTTGTATTCCCAGAAGCGGCATTGCTGGGTCATATCGAAGCTCAATTTCTAGTTTGTTGAGGAATTCTCATATTGTTTCCCAAAAAGTTGGACCATTCAACATTCCCACCAACAATGAATGAGAATCCCTTTGCCCCTTTATTTGTGCCAAAACTGGTTGTTCTTAAAGCAACCTGTGTTGGCGCGGATGTGGCGAGAAAGGGACCCTCCTTCACTGCTGGTGGGAATGCCGACTGGTTCAACCCTTTTGGAAAACTGTATGGACGACTCTCAAAAATTAGAAATTGAGCTCCCATTTGACCTAGCAATACCACTCCTGGGAATATACCCCGGAGAGGCCAAAAAGTATAGTCGAAGTGACATCTGCACTTGTTCATTGCAGCACTGTTTACAATAGCTAGAATATGGAAAAAACCTGAGTGCCCAAGAACAGATGACTGGTTAAAGAAACTTTGGTACATCTACACAATGGAGTACTATGTAGCAGTTAGGAAAAAAATGAAGTCATGAAATTTACATACAAGTGCTACTACATGGAAAATTTTCTGCTAAGTGAAATGAATCAGAAAGAGAGGGACAGACATTGAAAGATTGCATTCATCTGGGTAACATAAAGTAACAAAATAAGAGACTAACACCCAAGAACAGCTGTGATAAATACCAGGTTGTTCACTCCATGGCTTAGAGGCCAGCTGCACACTCTAAGGGTAAAGGCAGCTCAGATAGAGAAGGGAGCACCAAATAAAGGGTGCTGGGAAGATCTGCCCAGGATGGGAGATGCCTGCTGAAAGTAGTCTATGGACCGAACATGATTGCCACCCAATGTCTCTTCTGCAGACCACAGCACCCAAAGGGAGAGATAGAACAAAAGGGAGTGCCCTGCCACAGAGGCAGGGTGGGATGGGGGATGGGGGGTGGGAGGGATACTGGAATTGGTGGGGGTGGGGAATGGGCACTGGTGGTGGGATGGGGAATCGATCGTTGTATAACTGAAACCCAAGCACAACAACTTGTAAGTCTACAACTGTACCTCATGGTGTTTCACTAATAAAACAAACAAACAAAAAAAAACTGGTTGTTCTTTTTGATGTGTGCCAGTCTCTGTGGTGTGAGATGATATCTCATCGTTGCCTTGATTTGCATCTTCCTGAGAATTAGTGAAATACATAAATTTTTCATGTGTATTTTGGCCATTTGTATTTCTTCTTTGAGTAAGTTTCTGTTCATTTCTTCTCTTCATTTCTTCATGGGGTTGGATGTTTGTTTGTTTTGTCAAGTTCTATAGTGATTTATTCATCTTGGATATTAACTCCTTCTCTGATGGGTATTAGGTAAATAATTTTTCCCATTCCATGGACTGTCTCTGTATCCTGGTCACTGTTTCTTTGGAAGTACAGAAGCTTCTTAGTTTAATGTAGTCCCATTTGTTTATCTTTGCTTTCACTTGCTTGGTCAGCGGTTATTTCATCTTTAAAGATGCCTTTAGCTTCAGTGCCATGGAGAGGCTTGCCTACATTTTCCTCCAGGTATCTTATGGATTCAGATCTGATATTGAGGTCCTTAATCCATTAGACTTAACTTTTGTGCCTTGTATTAAAGAGAGATCTGCAATCATTTTTTTTTTGCATGTTAGCTGTTCAGTTTTCCCAGCAACACTTGTTGAAGAGGCTTTCCTTATTTCACTTCACATTTATTCCTTTGTCAGAGATTAAATGGCCATATATTTGAGGATCTGCTTCAGGATAGTCAACTCTATTCCACTGGTCTGCAGGTCTGTCTTTATTCCAATACTGTGCTGTTTTAATTACTACTGCTTTGTAGTACAGTTTGAAGTCTCCAATCTTATTTTTTCCAGAGTTGCTTTAGCTATTCATGGGGATTTATTGTTCCATATGAATTTCAGAAGTGTTTTATCTATTTATTTGAAATATTTTATGAGTATCCTTATAGGGATCATATTGAATTGAATATAATGTTTTGAGGAGTATTGCCATTTTGACAAATTTAATTCTCCCAATCTATGAGCAAGGTAAGTATCTTCATTTCCTTGTGTCCTCTTATATCTTTAGATAGTTTTTTGTAGTTTTCTTTATACAGATCCTTCACCTCTTTAGTTAAGCTGATTACAATGTACTTGATTTACTGAGGCACAATTGTGAACAGGATTTTTAAAAAAAACATTCCTTTCTCCTCTTTCATTATTTGTATATAGGAAAGCCATGGACTTTTGGATATTGATTTTGTAGCCTGCCATTTTACTATACAAATCTATTATTTCTATTAACTTTTTTATGGAGTCTTTAGGATTTTCTAAGTATAATATCATGTCATTTGCAAATATGAGAACTTGATTTCTTCTTTTCCTATCTGGATGCCCTCGATAAATTTTTCTTGCCTAACTGCTATGGCAAATACTTACAGTACTATATTGAATAGAAGTTTTGAGAGTGGGCAACCTTGCCTTGTGCTTGGTCTTTGATCTGAGAGGGAAGGCTTTTAGTTTTTGCTCATTGAGGATAAAACTTACTGTGGCCTTGTGGTAGATGGAGTTAGCTGTATTGTTGAAATTCCTCCAACTCCCATTTTGTTGAGAGTTTTTAAGCATAAATGGGTGCTAGATCTTGTCAAGTGCTTTCTCTGCATCTACTGATATGAGCATATGGTTTTTATCTTTCCTATTATTGATATGGTTCATTATGTTGATTGACTTGCAAACGCTATACCATCCTTGCATCCCCTGTATGAATCCTACTTGGTCATGGTGTATGACTTTTTTGATCAGTTGTTGGGTTCTATTTGCTAGCATTTTTTTGAGGATCTTGGCATCTGTGTTTATAAGGGATATCAGCCTGTAATTTTATTTATTTGTTTATTTATTTATTTATTTATTTGTGGTGTTTCTGTCTCTGTTTTCACATAAGGGTGATATTTGCCTCATAGAAACTGGGAGTGTTGTCTGTTTCTTCAATTTTCTGGAAAAGCTTGAAAAGGATTGGGAGTAGGTCCCCTTCAAAGTTTTGGGAGAATTCACTAGTGAATTCATTTGGGCCAGAGCTTTTGTTTGGGGAAAGACTTTTTGATTACCATTTCAATTTATTCGATAGTGATAGGTCTTTCAGGTATCCCAAATCTTCTTGGTTTAGCCTTGGGAGGTTATAGGAATCAAGGAATTTATTCATTTTTTTAGGTTCTTTTGTTTTGTGGCATAAAGTTTCTCATCTCAAAGTAATCTTTGGCGATCCTTTGCATTCCTGTGGTTTCTGTTGTGATGTCCACCATTTCATTTTTGATTCTGTTTATTAGGGTTCTCTCTCTGTCTTTCTTTGTGAGTCACATTATTGGTTTATCGATCTTGTTTATTTTCTCAAAAAGCAGCTCTTGGTTTCATTGATCTTTTGGATTGTTTTTTTGGGGGGAGGACTTCCAGCTCATTAATTTCTGCTCTAAGTTTTATTATTTCCTTCCTCCTGCCTGGTTCGGGCTCCTTTTGGTGATCATTTTCCAAGATCTTAAGCTGTGAAGTTAAGTTATTTATGTAGGCTTTTTCTTCTTTCCTGATGAATACTTGCAGATCTATAAACTTTTCTCTTAACACTAATTTTGCTGTGTCCCACAAAATTCATGTAACTCATATCTTCATTCTTGATTGTTTCCAGAAATCTTTTGATTTACTCTCTAACCCACTGGTTGTTCAGTAGCAAACTGTTTAATTTTTAGGTGTTTCATTTGAGTCTCTGTTTCTGTGTGTAATTAACTTCTATTTTCAGTATATCATGGTCTAAAAAGATTGCTGATGAATTCCTTTCCTCTTAATTTTATGGAGCTATGTTTTGTGGCTCAGTACATGGTCTCTTGAGAAATGTCCCATGTGCATTGGAGAAGAATATGTATTCAGCTTTTGGGGGATGCAAAGCAATATATGTATATATATATAAATATATGTGTGTGCATATCTTTCTCCCATTTCTCCCCTGAAATAAGGTGTTTCCTTGCTGAGTTTTAATCTATTTGATCTATCAAGAGGTGACAAAGTGGTGTTGAAGTCTCCAGCTACTATTGTGTTGCTACCTATGCCTTCTTCAAGTCTATTAGCAGTTGTTTTAAGTATTTTGCTGGTCCCTCATTTGATGCATATATGTTCAGGAGTGTGTGATGGAGTGTGATGCAACCCAGCAGCTTGCTGTTAGGCAAGGCACTGGAGTCAGAGGAGGTGACTGACAAGAAGACGTGTTGTTCCATCTCGACACAGCCTTTGTGGGAAGCACCCCCACAGAGTCCAGTCCACACCCTCTAGCCTTCATCGAGTCCCACACAGTTGCTTTTCTCACTGGGACTGGGGCTCCTCTACAGAGCCAGGCACTCCCAACAGAGTGAAAATTGGCTCGTGGAAGGACTGAGAATAAGAACAACGCTTTTTATGCATCTGTATAAATCACATATGCACATCCAGTGCATAAACAGATCAACAGCATGTGTGTGGTATCAGAATCCTTCTGTGGGAGCAGAGGGGCGGCTGTTGGGGGGGGAAAGTCCAAAACTGCCGCATCGAGGGGCCAATGACAGAGAGAAGGGGAGAACACCCATGGCCCGGATCTGACCCTTTTTCAGATCTGTCACAGATGGATGGTTCTATAAAACACAGTGAAATTGAGTTACAAGGAAAAGCAAATAGAAGCTTGGAGCAATTTCAGGGCCTTAGAGCACCTGCTCTGAGCCATATGGTTAATGATTTGAATTCCTGGGGTCCCTCCTGGTGGGCCCGTAATCCTGGCACTGCTGTCTGTGACCCAGTTCCTTTGGCAGTCTCTGGCCCCAACCTCCGCCAAATCTGTGCAGGCAGCACCCCAAGGGACGGGTCTCCCCAGAGCACTTAAAAGCTGTTCGAGTCCCACAACCAGGATGAGTGACTCCCAAAAGTGTGATCCCTGCTCTTATAGGAGCACACCTCCATGAGTCCTGGTGAGCACCGTAGCTGAAGGTTGTATAAGCACCCCAGCCAGGCTTGTGTGTGGACCCTGTTCATTGCAACTGATGATGTCAAAGGGGGGTGGGGTGGGGGTAGGGATCAAAACAAAAACAGATCCTGGATCAAAGGAACAAACCTCTGCTTAAGGTTTTGGGGCCAGAGTGATAGCACAGTGAGTAGGGCATTCGCCTTGCACACGGCCAACCCGAGTTTGATTCCTGGCATCCCACATGGTTCCCTGAGAACGACCAGAGGTTAATTCCTGAGTGTAGAGCCAGGAGTAACCACTGAGCATCACCACCTGGTGTGACCCAAAAAAAACAAAAAAACCCTCTGCTTAAGTTTTTATTATTAGATCCAGCTTTTAGGTGCTGGGGTGAGAGGGAAATGCTGGATGCTCACACACACACACACACACACACACACACACACACAAACACACACATACACCTGGATTTGCTAGGGTGGGAGGGAAGCAGGGGTGCTCAAAGCAGTCTTCGAGAAAGACTATCTGCAGGGAGGAGACACATGGCCAGAGACTCCACCAGCTGAAGGCCCAGGGAAAAGCAAGAGAGGCAGGTGAGGGACCACAGGAAGTACACAGCACTGCCCTGGGCCCCGGCACCCTACAGACTGTGCTCACAGATCCTTAGAACCACGTGGCTCTTCATATTTGGGGTCAATGACAATTTTGAGGTTCTGATTGGGCCCGCTCGAGCGAATCGATGAAAACCGGGAGGACAGTGCTAAGATGGCACCAATAAATCCCACCCCCAAGACTGACCAAACCAGACAAGGTATGAATAATCAGACTAACGGGTTGGGGGTCCAATGTCTCCAGACTGTGCAGTTGAGAGGGCGCCCTGAGCCCGGCAGTGCGTCCGTTCATTCAGCAGTCCTTATTATTTTGCCCCAAGTTTCAGATCCTCAATTGTGGAGAGACCCAGTTCCACACGCAATAATGTAAAAGCAAAGGAACTTTATTACTAGCCCGAGCCAGCGCTAGCCCGAGCTAGGGTCCAAGTCTCATCCAACACAGTGGAGTCTTGACAAGGACCCGACTCCAGCTCACAAGCAGTTTATATAGGGTTCAGTCAAGAAGCGGTTAGCGTTGCCCTGTTATAACAGTGGTCGGCAATTAGACAGCAGGTACCCATTAACAGTTTGGAGTTCTTTACAAGAAGGGTGCGGTGACCCCGCATGACTGGCTAGATACAACTGCCCAGTTTCTTCTCTAGGTGAATAACTCAATGGGGAATTTACCAGAAACTGCAAGTCCTGCTCCACAGAAACAGAAACTGAGGCCTAGTTGAGACTTAATGTTAGCTGTGGCTTGTCATGGCTGCTGAGGAGTCTGCTTTTGGGCCTCACACCCTGTGTATCGGCCCCTCTCCACACTTGGCTCCATTCTGCTTCCAGTAGGCCTTGTCACATACGGGGCAGCCACTGCCCAACCTCGCTGGTCTGCATTCCAGAGACAAGCATATAAACCAAACCCTTCCCTTGGCAGAGCTGAGGCTAAACCCAAGATATCTGGTGGGGTCAAGAGCTGCCAATCTCCCAAAGCACTGGCCAGAACCCTGGGGGCTCGGCCCTTCTTTGTCCCATTAGACCAACTCTGCATATTAACCCCTTCCCTTCTGAAACTTCTTAGGAGCTTGAGTGGGGCATGGGGTGGGGGTTGGACCACAGCGGCCATGGTCGCTCAGGACCAGAATGTCATTAAGCTTCATTAGAATTGTCATTTGGGGGCAATTTCACCAGTGTTTGTGCAGACTGAAAAAAAAAAGAAAGAAATGAGCTAGCAACAAGAAATATACCCAGAGAGGCAGCTGAAGAAATTGGTTCGCACATAGAAAAGTGCAGTTCTAAAACACTGACAAATAGGAGTTGGAGTGATGGCACAGCAGAAAGGGAATTTGTCCTGCATGAAGCTGACTTGGGTTCAAACCCTCTAACGGTCCCCCCAAACTTTCCAGGAGTGATCCTTGGGTGCAGAGGCAGGGATGATCCCTGCACATCACTGGATGTGACCCCCCAAATAAAGCAAAAACACTGACAAACACTGACAGGGACTCTACTCAGCAGAGCTGAAATGGTAAGAAAGAAATGTTGGCTGTTCGGTTAAAAACCAGGGCAGAGGAAGACTGAGGATTTGGGGGAGAGGTGCTGTTTTTTGCATGAAAGAAAGAACCTCTGAAACCAATCTCATCATGAATGTTTTTCCGAGCTGTTGTGTGATGCTAAGAATGGAAATCAGTGTAGTTTGGGCACTCACGTGCTCACCGGGGTTGACTGTGAGCTTGCCGGGCACTGAGAGGGAGCAGGGAGCGAAACAGAAGAAGGCCTGGCCTCCTGGAGCAGGCAGCGTGCAGCTGAGTCAAACACATGGGTCACAGGGTGGAAGGCTGTTTGCAGGACGAGGACATTTAAGTCGTAGTGCAAAGGAAGCAAAGGAGCAGGCCACAGGTACTTCTGGAAGAAGACTGTCCCATGCAGGAAGGACAGCAAGTGCAAGAACAAGCAGAGTAGACTGAGGTAGGGCAGGTGGTCAGCAGTGCCTGAGTGTGGGCAGAGGGGAGGACGGGCAATAGGGAAATAGACCTTCACCTGTGCTTTGGGTTTCGTGTGTGGTTGGGGAAAGGCAGGGGCTATGACAAGGTTTCCTGACTCGATTTCTATTCCTCATGTGTCCCTCACCACTAGGTGGAAGTTCTACCAGAAGAGGCAGTCAGGCAGTTGAGTGTGGTAATAACCCCAGAGAGATGACCCCAGAGCGTGGCTTCTGTGTAGGTGGGCAGGTGGAGGTGCCTGGAGCTGATGGCACCCCTGTGACATCTTTGATGGGGTCCACAGATGTGGGAGAAAGAAAAAGAGCCAGGGGCCATGGTCCTGCCTCAGCTCCTCCTGCCCAAAGGTGATCTGTTCACTGAGCTCTCCCCTATGAGCAGCAGCTCCTGTCACTGAGAGCCTGCAGGGTCTTTCGAAGTCTCTCCAAATTAGACCCCCGCCTATTGCTTCATCTCTCTTCCTTTTGCCCTCTGACTATAGAGGGTCTTAACATTCCTTCCTCGTCTGACTGTATGAGGTCCTCACACTCCCTCATCCCTCTGACTGTATATGGGGTCCTCAGCTTTCCTTCCTGCTTCTGACTCTATAGGGTTTTCGGCTTTCCTTTCTCCCTTTGATAGTATAGGGTCTTCTCATTCCTTTTTCTTATTTGTATGGTGGTTCATGAACTCCTTCCTTCCTCTGAGTGTATGGGGGTCCCAGGTGCCTTTATCCCCCTGTCTATATGGGGTCCCAGGTGCCTTCACCCCCTGTCTGTATGGGGGTTCCAGGTGTCTTCACCCCCTGTCTGTATGGGGGTCTCGGGTGTCTTTATCCCCCTGTCTCTATGGGGTCCCAGGTACCTTCACCCCCTCTCTGTGTGGGAGTCCGAGGTGCCTTCACCCTCTGTCTGTATAGGGGTCTCTGGTGTCCTTCAACCCCTGCCTGTATGGGGGATTGTGTCCAGCCTTTGTTCCTCCCTCTGTCCCTCTTGGTTTTCAATCCATGCCAGGCTGTTCCCAGGTGATAAACTTTGAACGCCGTCAGCTCTTAGGGAGGTGGACAGTGTGTGCTCCATGGGGCTGTGTTCCCAGCAGACTCTGGGGCAGGGTGAAGAGCACAGACTAGCCACACAGGCACCATCTTCAAGTCACTGTGTGCATAGTGGCGGCAGGGCAAAAATAGAGACCTTGATACCCTCCTAGCCCTGGGAAGCAAGGGTCAAAGTGTGGCGTGCACTGACAGTGAGCATGCGCACCATGCCCTGTCTCTTAGGTGGGCTTGGACTCCAGAACCAGAATCAGGCCATTGCAGGCCCCTGCCCATGGACTTAGATGGAACCCGCTGTATTGAATATGGTCACGTGATTTGTTTGCATTGATTTTTTATTTTTAAAATTTTGCATCAAGGCAGAATTTCTCTCAATCCCTGAGGTCTTGACCCCTGTGGCACCCCTTAAATCTACTCTGCAGAGCACCCTGCTCTGGAGGAAGTTGGGGTGGGCCCACATGTAGAACACTGGGATGATCTGAGAGTTCTGCACACACTGTAAAAATCACAGGAAAGGACTTTAAGTCATGCCCACCTACCCAAGGCTAAACAAGGGGCAGCGCGAGGCTAGACACTTGTCCCGAGCGTCAGGACAGCCCACTGCTGACACATTTATGGAGGGCTCCCCCAGAATCTTTCAAAATCAGGAGCCAAGTCACCCCACAGGGAGTGTTAGAGGGAAAGTGGCAGAGGAAATGGATGCGGCTGCCGGAGTGTGCCGCCTCATTATTTATTTATTTAGGGAGATTGGCTGTTTCTCGCAGCTAATCTTCATCGAACATGCCTCATTGCCCTCTGAAGGCCCAGCGAGGCTTCTCAGAGCATTTGTTTGCTTGAATGTGTTCTCGAGGTCCTGTTTCTGGTTGCTCATTACTCGCTCTCCTGGAAATACCAGAGAGGATGTGAGTGGTATTAGAGGAAGCCAGCTGGTGGCAAAGCCAGGGCTTAAGTGGCTGTCACAGTCTCCAGGGCCTGTGGCAGGTAGGACCAGCTGAAAGCCTGAGTTACCTTCCCAGTTATGGCCAGGTGCTCAGCTGCAGCGGGAATTGAGCCAGGTAGAGATGAAGGAGAGAGGCTGGTGGGAACCCACCGCCGCCCTGAGGGGCTCCACACCCTTCCTTGTTTTTTTTTCTTTGTTTCTTCACTTTTGGGGTTTGAGCCATACTTAGTGATGTTCAGGGGTTACTTCCAGCTCGGTACTTGAGGGCTATTCCTAGCAGTGCTCAGTGCATCCTGCAGTGTTAAGGGCAGGGTCTGGGCCTCTGCATACAAAGCACATGCTCCAGCCCATTGAGCCATCTCTCTCTCTTTTCTCTCTCTCTCTCTCTCTCTCTCTCTCTCTCTCTCTCTCTCTCTCTCTCTCTCTCCTGTTTTGTTTTGTTTTGATAGTAGAGTTCTTTTATTCCACAAATATCCTACTGCAGCCTTGGTGCATTTACAAAGTTACATTCAATATTAATTAAAATAGTAGGGCTGGAGCGATAGTACAGTGGGTAGGCTGTTTGCCTTGCACATGGCCGACCCGGGTTCGATTCCCAGCATCCCATATGGGCCCCCTGAGCACCACTAGGAGTAATTCCTGAGTGCAAAGTTAGGAGTAACCCCTGAGCATCACTGGGTGTGACCTCTCCCCCCCAAAAAATAGTACACAGCTTCCCACACTCCCTCATTGTTATCCAAGTGTTTGTTCTCATAAACCAGACCCATCTTCATTCTCACCCATATTTGTGTTCAGTCCTTTCAGCTCCCAGCCTAGATCGAAGGCTGCCAGATACACTCCCGCCTCCGCAGGCCCCAAACCCCTAACTCTAGACCTTGCCCAATCCTAGTTCCCACTTCCTGCTCTTTCCCCCTCCCTGTCTTGGACAAGGAAGTCTTCTACACCCCACCCCGCAGAGGCTCTGTGCCACCTCTGAAGGTCCCCCACCCCTAAGATGGGTATGTTTTGGCAGAAACCTTGAGAGGACAGGTGCCAGCAGGGCATGTCTGGGGTCCTTTGGCATCAGCCTGCTGATTGTTCAGGCAGGTGGGTCTTCTTGTCTGGGCATTTCGGGACCTAACCCTAACCCTCTCTCCAGGAAATTTCCAGTTGGGAAGATCCACCCATCCACACAGTCCTGCAAGGCCCACCCCCACTGTGATTCCTTCCAGTGGCTCCTTATTCTCATTCCTGTCACCTGCTAAGGTAGTGTTTGCAGATATCCACCCTGGGGTCTGAACCCCTTTGGGCTCTCTCTGAAAGACTGCCCTGGGACACCTTCAAGGAGCGGGGTGACGGGAATCAGATGTGTAGGCACCAGGACAGCAGAGATGGGGCAGCTGGGAGTAGGACTCAGGGATAGGGCTGCAGGGATCAGATGGGGCTGCAGAGACTGGGGAGGGTGGAACCAGGTCTTCAAGGCTCAGGGCAGCAGAGATGGGATCGCTGAGATTGAGGTGGGTGGCCTCAGGGCTACAGAGATGGGACTGCTGAGGTCACGGGGACAGAGATCAGCGGGGATATGAGCTAAAAGGGTCAGCTCTGCAAGATCAGGTCTGCAGGGATGAAGTCTGCAGGGGTCAGCTCTGCAGGGATCAGGTCTGCAGGGGTTATATCTTCAGGGGTCAGGTCTGCAGGGGTCAGGTCTGCAGGGGTCAGGTCTGCAGGGATCAGGTCTGCAGGGATCAGCACTGCAGGAATTGGGGCAACAGAATTTGGCCCATACAGCCACTCATGATCTCCTGCTTTTGGACCTTAGGACTCAGTGTCTATTAATAAAGAGGCTTGTTCGATTAAATTTCATTTCTCCCCAAATGTTCCTTGTGAGCTGGTGTGTTGTGGTGTGCGATTTGGGCCATTTTCTGGGAGAAGGACCCAGGGAGGCTAGAAAACTTAGGTTCCATGCAGGAGCCTCTGTTCGCAGTGAGATCACCCCTCAGGTTTGAGACATAAGTGACACCAAGCCAGGAGGTCTGGAAAGGACCAAGCACCAAGAGACTGTCTCTCTGAAGGACAATAAGCCCTCCTTTAAGTGAGGAAGGGCCTGAAGGCTGTCAGCATATTCCTCCTGCTGTCTGTCACAATCTGCGGGCTGAAGAGGAAAGGCACCTCAGAAGGTTTAAAAGTGTGGGGGTGGGTGGCTGGTAATGTTTGGAAAACCAAGGACTCTGTTCCCTGAGTCATGTCATGGCATTGTTGCAGGCATCCACAGCTGCAGTTCAGGGCCAGAGAGATGGCTCAAAGGCCTGAGCTCAGGCTTTGCATGTAGGATACCTGAGTTCATCCACAGAACCACATGGTCCCCCCAACTCCTGTGGATGTGGCCCCAAAACTTACACACACAAACCTAAAGCTACTACCATGTCCTGCCCCTTAGCCGGGAAGCAAGTAATCATCCTCACCATTGGATTATTCATTTAGAAGATGAAAATTCTAAAACACACTCTACAAACTTGTCATGAGAATCCACTGAGCTGTGAAGTCAGCCCACCAGGGCCAGTGTGCTAGAGTCTCAGCCATCAGACGAGTGTGAGGGACATGGGGAGAGGTGGGGTCCCAGACCCTGCGGTTAACTACAAGCACATTCAGAGACCAGACTCAGGGACAGCCTCCACTGCTCAGGAATGTGACTCTCAGCAGAGACTTGCAGGTCTGGGACAGCGCCCAGTGTGGGGTCCTCCAGGAGACCCTCAGGGTGACACCAGCCCTCAGGGACTGGGGCATGAGGGGATTCAGACTCAGAAGCAGCAGCAGCAGTGGGGGGTGGGGAGAGGGACTGGAGAACAGAACCATGAGATCCTGTTGGGAAGGTTGGGAAGGTTCCAGAGAAAGGGAGGGAGGCTGGGCCTGTGGAGGAGAGTGGCAGCCAAGTTGACTCCCTGAGCCTCTTGTTTCTCTGGAATTTGCTGGTCTGGAGCTCAGCAGAGGAACAAGCTGGAAGTCCTCCTCATGGGTGACAGGCTGTGAGACCAGGAACATGCAGCATCCTCAGACCCGGTCCCTACCCACCCTAGGGGAGCCTACGAACCCCTGGGTTCTCAAGGAGGGTTCTGGGGATGTGGGCTGGCTCCACAGGAAAACTTGAACTCTGGGTTACCTCTGCCACAGGGAAGAATCATTGAAAAAGACCCAGGACACATTTAAACCCACCTAAACCACGGTGTGTGTGACTGCAAATGGCAGGCACAAAATGCTTTTAGCTATTAAATGCTTTGTGAACATGCACCAAATCCTATTATCCCCAGCATCTATTGAAGAGCTAAGCACAGCAAACTCACTGGTGCTCATGAAGCATTATTCCTAGTTGCGACCTGGAGCTTTTCCTTATTGCTTTATCCAGTGGAACCTTCAGGTAATCTCATCAGAGGTGGATGCTCAGAGCAGGCGGAGGAGAAGGTGGTTGATTATGGAAGATAGATTCCCAGCCCTGCCCATGAGTCTATCTCTGGCACCATTTGCTCTGAATAAGGATAATCATTTCTTGCAATCTGGAAACCATGTCATTTAGAAAATTAGTATAAGTGCAAAACAAAGCCAGAGTGGGCAAAAAATAGCTTTCATCTGAAAATGCCAGAATGCTGACAAAAAGATAAATCATGCAACATTTTCCTCTGAGATTTGCATGAATGTGATTTCTTGTGGTTACAATTCCACGAGTGATCATTCATTTTTAAGCCAGTCATTTACTACATTCCTTTTGCACGAGGGGAAAAAATGAAAATATCTATTTTTCAGGGGAGTGGGATAGGGTGAGAGCCGGGATGGGAGCACATGCCTGGCACGCAGAGGCCTGAGTTCAATCCCTGGCACCATGTGGGCCCTGTGTACCACCAAGTGGTCCTGCGGCCTCCAGCACTGCTTGGTCTGAATGTTGAGTCATCTGACCTCACAGCTGAGCCGAGTATCACCCAGAGTGGCCTGGGGCCTCCTAAGAGCTGTTTGAGAAACTTCCCAGATCCCCCCCCCCCCCCCAAATAGATCTATGCAGATTTCTTATTGCCAGTGAAAAACAAGCAATTCTTTTCCTGGGTTTTACCTCTTATTCAATGAATATATGTGAAGAAAGTGTTTTAAATGCCTTGAAATCTATTTTAATTGTTAAGATTTTTATTGCTAGCTCTAGTCCCTAGAGAAGGCCTGGTAGCCTGGGATCCACTCATCTCCAAGGAGATTGTAATAAAGTCGAGGGGTCGATAAACCTGGAGCACGTGTTTGTGCTGACTGGCCACTGCCTGGTATTAGAGTTTGTATCCTGGTGATCGGGCTCCTGCTGGAACACATGTGCTTCCGGTCCCAGCAGGTCAGTCATGTGCCTAGTACTCGCTGGTTCTTGTCATCCTGAGGCGCTGTACCCTGACTGTCCTCCCTTTGGGGTAGTTACTCAACCCATCCTGAGATCTTGCTATTGAATGAGTTCAGGAGATATACATTGTGCTATTGTGCTATTTTAAAGACTTGATAACAGCATTTCAGCATAGTTGCTTTCCCATGTCATTCTGAACATGTTATTTTGTTTGACTATTTTCTTCCTGAAAAGATACTCCTAGACTCATCTGTGTGAGGCCCTGGTGTCCGCAACACCAACACATAAGCTCTGAACAGATTTATTCCAGGCTCATGAAAACTCCAGTCTGCCTGGTCAGAACCTTTGGGACCGCGTGTATGTGTGTTGTGCATGTGTGTTGGTGGTGATTTATATGTGTCTATGTGTTTATGTGTTATCTCTGTCAGATGTCTCTGAAAGGCTGACCATCCAGCCATATGTGTGTTCTTTGGGGATCTTTCACTGGATCATTTGTCTCAATTCCAGGAACTTCAGAATTGAGGGCATGGCTAGCACTGTATAGGGGGGTCAGCGAGAGACCCCAGGGCTTCTCCATGGGCAAGAAGAGCTTTAGGCAGTCAGTGAGGTGGACTTGGCAGGGTGCTTCCCTGCAGCTTCCTTCATTTCCATGAGCCTCACTGTTGCTTTCTGAGTCCTGGAAATGGACAACTGTGGGGTTTGTGGTGAATGAAACAAAGTGCCAGCCTAGAACGGGAGAGAGCTGCTTGCACAAGGGGAGCCTCCTGCTAGCACCCCGGCAGGGAGGCTGGGCAGGGTGCTCCCCCGGGGGTCACTGTGCCACCCAGAGGCCCAATATCAGCTATTTCAGCCCCTTAGGAACAGGTAGTCTGTGCCCAGAGGTTGAGGGTCTCTGCAGAGACAGAGCAGTGCAGAGCAGTGTACTGCCTCCTGTTCTCCTCTCCCCAGTCTCTCCTGGAACATGCATCTCATCTGGTCCCTTTCTCACCATGGGCCAGAACCATTTCCAACTCTCACCAATCTGCTTCTGCGAGGAGATGCTGAATGGCTTCCCAGGCAAGTCTCCAAGCTAGTAACAAGACATTGCTTCTCCGTGGACAGCTGACAGCTCCCAGTCCTTCACGATGTCATTCTTCGAAGGAAGGTTCTGTTTTTAGACCCTCTGCTAGATTCATGGGAACCTTTTGCCTGCCAGTTCAAGGAAACTGTCGGGAGGAGATTGTATCAGTGCGCGCGCGCGCGCGCGCCTGTGTGTGTGTGTGTGTGTGACTGCAGTGACACAACGCCAGCTTCCTCTCTCCCAGTTCTGGCCACTGTCTCAGACCAGGGTTGGCAGGAGGGTGTCCTAGAGGCATGCAGATGGCTGTCTTTTTCTTTCTTTGTGTTTGTGTCCCTGTGTTCTCTTTTTGGGACTCCATGCAGATTGGGTTGAGCCACCCTTATGACCTTAGATCCGTAAATGTAGTCACATTTGGAGGACTTGGGGTTAAAACTTCAATACACACAGATGTGCATCCTGCCTGCAACCCTACCCCCTACCCCCCACCCCCACCCCCCACACACACACACCATTACCACAGCAGTGCTCACAGACCCCTGGTAGTATGTGGCATGTTCTGGGCTTATCAGACATGAGGAGCTTCAATCACAAAATGGATTGTGCCTCGAATTCTCTGCCTGCGACAAAGGTCCACACAGCTTTTGAAGCGCCCTGAGCTGATTATTCCTGAAGGGCTTCCAGATCAGTGCTGTTCCCCAGTGCTCTAACAATGATCAAACCCAACCCCATGCACCCCAACATTTTCACAAAGAGAAAAAAAGAGGATGCGTTCCAGACAGCACCATGTCACCCCTGGGTCTTCTAGGAGCCGGGAAGCGGGGAGCCATATTCTGGTCCTGTTGCTCTCCTTTGAAGGTGCGTCCCATGAATGGGCAGAAAGCACACACACACATTCCACTTAGCGGGCTCAGGGGGAGCCGCGGCCAGCTGCTCACAGCAGCACAAGTCAGCAGGCAGGAGGTGGCTAGTGAGGATTGTTCAAAGAGACCCGGGGCCTAGCAGATACACTGGGCACGGGGGGAGGGGGGTGCAAGAACAAAGCCACACCAGAAAGCACTGTTTAAAATTTAAAAGACCGTTTCCCTTTATCAGCTCCACTGTTGGCTCCCGTTGCAGCAATTTCCAAAACATGAAGCTGGACCCCGGCAGAAAGAGAATAGAGTGGGATGGGGCTGATCACGGCGTTTTCCGTGTCCAGACACAATGACCATGTGAGAGGTGGCTTGTCCTAAGGAGAAAAAGGGAAGCAAAATGATCGCGTTGGAAGGAACCCCCTGACGGCTGCTTGCTTCAGGACCTGGACCCCATCCGATCCATGCCGAGGGTTCTGTGGACTTTTTAAAAATTCTGCACACAGGTCAAACTAGGAATCACAGTGGCTGAACTGAGACGTTAACAGGCTAACCCTGAGCTGGTCTGAGGCTAGCCTGTCACCTTCTCGGTGAGCATTTGTGGCCTCAGCTCCTTCCACTCGACAGGATGGGGGGTGGCACATGAGGTCCCACACAGAGGAGAGCATGGGTGGACAAGGCACCTGGACTCCCTTTAGTTAAGTCTCAGGAGACACTGCCCCCTCCTGCTTGCTGTCACTGGGGACAACCAGATTTCCAAACACATGGCTGGAGCGAGACTGGCAAGGTGGCGCCAGAATGTGGGGCACAGCTGTGGGGACTGTGGGTGACGCTCTCCCGGCTGGCTCATGTTTGGGTTGATGTTGTCAGTGTTGGTTATAGCCCCCAAACAGTGTCCTAGGACTTTCTAACCATTCCCAGAACTGGAATAGAAGCGGCTTCTCTGAAAGGGATTTGAGATTCATGTTCTTTGTTCCACGCTTGATCCCTTTTATTTTCCATCTGGTACAAAAAGATATTTGATAAATGGAAAAGCTGAACCTGCTAAGTGCTAGGCCCTGAACTAAGGGCTTCACATATTTCTGGTGAGAAACCGGATCCATAAACTTACATTGCCACGCCAAGACAAGCAGAGACAGAGCAGGCCCCAGGGCGAGTTCTCTTCTTCTGGGTCTCAAGGTACATAGTGTTCAGATATTCTGAAAAAGCTCCAAGATTCAACTTCTCAATTTGGGAATGTCTTCCTGCTTATTAGGAGACTTTTTTTTCCCCGAAGAATTTTTTTCATTTAAAATAAAATTAAGCACAGGTAGGGGGAGGGGATGGGATGGGGGAATACTAGGGCTTTTGGTGGTGGAAAATGTGCATTGGTGAAGGGACAGGTATTTCATCATTGTATGACCAAGACTTAAACCTGAAAGCTTTGTAACTGTTCTCACAGTGATTCAGTAAATAAATTTATTAAAAAAAAAAATAATAATAATAATTATTATTACTATGAAATTAAGGTCAGAGGCCAGATATTTCAGCTGATAGGGTACATGATTTGCACGTGACTGACCCGGGTTCAATTCCTGCTGTCTCAGATGGCTCCCTGGAGCACCACTCTGGAGCACCATATGGATCTCTGAGCACAGAGACAGGAGTAAGCCCTGAGCACTGTTAGTTGTGCCCCAAAAATGATGAATAGTTGTTTTAAGTAATTGTCACTGTCACTGTCACTATCCTCCCGTTGTTCATCGATTTGCTCGAGCGGGCTCAGTAACGTCTTCATTGGAGACTTTGTTGTTACTGTGTTTGGCATATCGAATACATCACGGGTAGCTTGCCAGGCTCTGCTGTGCGGGCGAGATACTCTTGGTAGCTTGCCAGGCTCTCTGAGAGGGGCGGAGAAATTGAACTCGAGTCGGCCATGTTGGCTGCGTGCTACGCAAACGCCCTACCGCTGTGCTATCACTCCAGCCCTCAGTAATTGTAGTAATTAATTTTTAAAAAGTAGTTGTTTTAAGTAATTATTAGGTAATTTATTTTAGAATAAAATTATAACATTACTAGATATATGTTACATAATGGTTGATGATGCCTGTCAAACTCTAAACCAAAAAAAAAATCATACAAGAAAAAGGAGGTCTTGAAGAGGGACAGACATAGAAAGATTGCATTCATTTGTGAAATTTAAAGTAATAGAATGTGCCCTAGACCAGATGACTGGTTAAAGAAACTTT
Organism: Sorex fumeus; assembly: GCF_029834395.1. Lineage (NCBI taxonomy): Eukaryota > Metazoa > Chordata > Mammalia > Eulipotyphla > Soricidae > Sorex > Sorex fumeus. The sequence continues at coordinate 4,081,452 of NW_026606183.1, forward strand.
GGTACATCTACAAAATGGAATACTATGCAGCTGTCAGGAGAGATGAACTCATGAACTTTGTTTATAAATGGATAGACATAGAGAGTATCATGCTAAGTGAAATGAGTCAGAAAGAGAGGGACAGACATAGAAGAACTGCACTCATTTGTGGAGTATAAAACAACATAACATGAGGTTGGCACCTAAATGATGCACGGGACACATTGATTGCTCCATAGCTGGAAGCCTGCCTCATGAGCAAAGGGGAGAAGGTAGCTGGAATGGAGAAGGGATCACTAAGAAAATGATGGCTTGAGGAACCAGTCGGGATGGGAGATGTGTGCAGAAAGTAGATAAAGGACCAAACATGATAACCTCTCAGTGTCTGTATTGCAAACCATAATGCCCAAAAGTAGAGAGAGTATGGGGAATATTGTCTGCTATGGAGCAAGGAGGCAAGGGGAGGGTGGGAAAGGAGGTTATACCGGGGAGATTGGTGGTGGGTAACATGCACTGGTAGAGAGATGAGTGTTTGATCATTATGTGATGTAACCCAAACATGAAAGCTTGTAACTATCTCACAGTGATTCAATAACATTAAAATAATAATAAATAATAATAATAAAGTAACAGAATGCGAAACTTACACCCGGGAATAGTCGAGATATGTACCAGGAGGATTGCTCTATGGCTTGGAAGCCAGCCTCACATGCTGGGGGAAAAGGCAGCTCAGAGAGAGAAGGGACAACCAAGTAAAGAATGCTTGGAGAGCCTGCTTGAGATGGGAGATGCAAGCTAAAAGTAGAATATAGACCGAACATCATGGCCACTCAATACCTATATTGCAAACCACAACACCCAAAAGGAGAGAAAGAACAAAAGGGAATTCCCTGCCACAGAGGTGGGGTAGGGTGGGGGGATGGGGTGGGAGTAGTGGGAGGGATACTGGGATCAGTGGTGGTGGAGAATGGGCACTGGTGGAGGAATAGGTACTTGATCATTGTAAGACTGAAACAGAAGCACAAAAGTTAGTAAGTCTGTAACTGTACCTCACGGTGATTCATTAAAAATTTAAAAAAGAAAAAGAAAAAGGAAGTCTTGAATTTAAAAGACTGGAATACAAAAATACATATATCTAACATAAAATAAGTAAAAATAATTCAAAAACTAGATGTTAAAATTACCAATGGTCAGGCTGGACTAATAGTATAGCAGGTAGGGCACTTGTTTGCATGCAGCCCACCTGGGTTTCAGTCCCCAAGCATCAGCAGGGGTGATCTTTGAGCACAGAGCCAAGAGTAAGCCCCACACTGGGTGTAGCCCAAACATGTAGGGTATGGCTGGGTGTAGCCCAAACATGCACACACAGACAAACATAAATTAAGACTTGTTTTTTGCAAGAGAAACTTGGAAAGATTGTAAAGTGTCTGACCCAGCTGTCAGCTGCAGGCTCTAATTCACTGAGTTTTATTTTCTGCTGGGCCCAGCAAGCAAGGATCTTTCTTTGCCCCATCTGAAAGCTTGAGATATCATGCAGAATTCCTGTAAGGTCAGTTCCCCCCAGTCCATGCTGATCTCTGGGTCCCTGATGGCCATCAGTCAGTAACAACTGCTCAGTTCCAGATACTCTATCCTCAAGATTCATCCTCAGGGTCAGAAACACACAGCCATGTCCCCCAAGCCATTTCCCAGTCCAACATTTGAAAATGAAGTAGCCATAGCTAGCTGTTTCTGCAAAAAGAAGAGGTGGAGCTGGAACCGCAGGCTGATTTTGGGGGCAGCTGAGCCTCCCATGGCACAGAAGAAACACTGTGAGATGCAGTTCCCCTGACAGCCCACCTGCCCCATGCAGCACCTGAGGGAACTTGCCTTGGGTGTAAGTTCCCGGGGGTTGGTGAATTTTTCTCTTCCATTTTTGTTGCATTTGTGTATGTACTGTCTGTGACCTGTGGCTGCTGTGTGTCCAGGACATGGAAAGCCAATCTTCAGTCACTCTGTCCCTGCAGCTGCAGGAAAAGTGACATGCTGCAACCTCCCCCTGCAGAGACAAGTCCTCTGCCACCATCCAGAAGGTCCCTCTGCTGCTCAGGGAGAATCCGCTGGGGGACCAGTTCTCTGAACTTGAGAGGGGGAATTTGAGTGTCCCCTATGATGTCCTCCATGCTCAGCCCAGTGGCACTCTCTCCCTGCAGGCTTGGTTCAGACAGGCATACAGAACCAGACTGACTTCTTGCCAGGCCCCCCAAAACTTTCTTTCTGTGAACTACCCCATCCCGGAAGTGTCGGGGGCCACAGTCTCAGTAGATTGTCCTCTTGAAGCCTGCCTTACAGAGAGGTGCTCATGTTCATTGGGACTTCTCCCCAGTGGCTATCCTCTCTTTCAACCTGAGTGCTCTTCACACACTCTAAAGTAGCCAGCAGGGGACTGGAGCAATAGCACAGTGGGTAGGGCATTTGCCTTGAACATAGCCAACTGGGGTTCGATTCCCAGCATCACACATGGTCCCCTGAGCACCACCGGGAGTAATTCCTGAGAGTAGAGCCAGGAGTTAACCCCTGTGCATCACTGGGTGTGACTCAAAAAGATAACAACAACAAAAAAAGTAGCCAGCAGGAAACTCTGGAGCCTCACCACCTGGCTGGGGTGGGTCAGACCCCTAAGGAGCCCACAGCATCGACTGCAGGTGTCAGACCTGTGCCAGGTCTTTAGTGGACTTGGACTCATGGAGCCAGAGAGTGAGCCTGCAGCCCCCGTCAGTGGCCCCGACAGTCCCCACGGTCATCAGCTGTCAGCTCCGGCTGCCCATCTCTGTGGGGCCCGCACACTGCACAGAGCCCCAGTCACTCACTTCCTGCTCAACCCCTGAGCATTGTTTCTCTCTGCCTTGGTGACCAACTGTCCACCAGGGCTGCAGTTTCTGGTGCCTTTCCTCGCTGTCTTTTCACCAACCCTCACCCAGGTGCTGTTTCTGCTGCATTTCCTGGTGGAGGAACCCAGGGAGGAGGCCGGCAGCTATGGGCAGAGCCCGGGTCTGAGCCGCACCACTGCTGCTCTGTCTTGCTGCTTCCTGCCCCTGGGTCGCCTGTGGGAAGCTGAGTCTAGGACCCACTAAGATACAACAGCTCAAATATGTGCCTTCTGGAATCTTCCAGGTCCATTTTCTCCTGACACAAGGTTACTCCTGGTTCTGCACTCAGGAATTACTCCTGACAGTGCTCTGGGGACCATATGTGATGACCCTCCTCATCTGGGTCAGCCCTCCTACTGCCCTCATTTCTGTGGGGGCCACTGGTGCAGGCTAGAGGACTTTTGTTGGACTGCTCAAGTTTGGCCCGATGGGAATCCAAATTGGAGACCCCAAAGGAGGGCTTCTCTGTCTCGAGTGGGAGGGAGAGGGCACCTGCCCCCAGCCTCTCTGGGGAGAGGCGATGGTTGGGTAGTCACGCTGGTTGCATGTGGCAAACAGGCCGCAAGTTGCAATACGTCAAATAAAAGATTCTCATTAAATGCCACCAGTGGGCCAGTGGGCAGAGGAGTGGTTTCAAGCCTCTTGGTAGTCATTGTCCCATCGGAGACAACCCACTGGCCCCTGCCCCATCTACACACTGCCACTGTGATGGGCAAAGTCATTTTTTGGTGGAAATGGCTTCCTCTGGGGAATAAGTGTTGGGGGCAGGGAGGTAGAATTGAGGCCCTTTGAGCCAGGGTGATGGCGCTGTATCTGAAACATGTGGTGCAGCCAGGCCTTCCACGGGGACAGTCTCCCAGCTCTCCTGTTGAGGACAGTGGGAACAGTGCCCTGTCCTCTGAGTTCCTCTCCAAGCCCAGACTGCCTTGAAGCAGGCGGGCAAGTGCAGAAAGCACTGTAGCACCACCCCCTCCTCCTGGCTGGCTGCTACACCCAGCTTCTAAATCAGTCGGCAACGCTGTCTTGGAATTCTAATTTTAAGTTCTAAAGAAAGAGCAAAGAATCGGAGTAGAATCCATATCTAAATTATTTTTACACCCCTGGCAGCATATTTAGCTCCCAGCTCTGGTCTTGATAAACATGTATCAGGCATTGAATTGAATGACTAAAGAGGTAAATTATTCGAGCTTAATCACAAGGCTGGCTGCTGGGTGTTTAAAGAGGGTTAAATGTAGTTCAGTGCTTACGATCGACTGGCTTGAGCTGCTTTTGCAAAGAATGACTGCTTGTCCCAGGTCTCGAGCAGGGCAAAGACAGAAGCTGGAGCCTGAGAAAGTTGGGTAGAAGCGGTGGATGAGGAGTAGCGAGAAGAAGGCAAGAAGTGTAAGGCTTCGAAAGACTTCAAACCTATCAGTGCTAAGTCGGGGCTGCTTTGGGCTCTTTATCAAACCTGGAAGCTGTCAACAACATGCTCTCAGTCTGGGCGTTAATGCTGGGGAAAATCTAGGGAGCCTGTACCCCACAGGACTTGCTTTCCCCAGAATCTTATTGTTTTACGTGCACAAGCAACAGCCACAAAAATAAAAATGCCCTCGGTGCTCCCTGCATGCTTTTCTAGTCCTCCTCCGCCCTCGCCAGCCGTTTGCTGAGCTTCATTTTCATTCTTCATCTTGTATTAAGAGAAATGACTTGCATCGACTGGCAATAGAATCCAGGTATTTAGGGGTTCTCGCCGCTGCGGTACTTAAATTGAGATATGTCTTGAGGCCCATATTTATAAATCCTATTTCTGAGAAAGAGTAATAAATAAGGTAGAAGATTGAAATTGAATTTTGGTAGGATTTCAGGAGGAAAGCCGTTATGTCTCCGTGCAATTCCGTAGGATAGAGATGCATTCAAGCCAGGGGAAGGACAGCTCACTGGTTCGGGGCGGGAGGACTGGGCAGTGGGACGCCTGACCTAGGGGCACCTCTGCCAGCTCTCCTTCTTGAGGTTACTAGTGATCCCTGAAGATGGGTAGGGAGGAGCAGGGAATGAAATGTTCTCCAAGTGGGTGGCCTGAGTATGCCCACTGATGCCCACACAGTAGCTGGGTGCATAAAATGATATCCCTGACATGGGATGAAGTGCAACATGGCCTCCCTCCCTGCCTGGGATGCTGTCACCCCTCCCACCCCACTCCTGAGGTCACTTGGCCCTTCCAGGGCCTTGTTGTTTCTGGACCAGGGACAATCCTGGCTGTGCTCTGCACCACTCATGTCTACATAGCCATGAGTTCTGCTCTGTGTGCCATCCCGCTCCATTCGCTTGACTGCTATCAAGTGTTTGTGTAATCCCATCTGTGCTCCCCAAAGCACAGATTCCCCTCTGCATGCACCTCCTGGTCCTCCCGGATCCCATCCCTGATCTTCCCTTTTCCATCTCTGTGACTCTACCTACCCATTACCTACTTACCAACCCATTATCTACCTACCCATTATCTACCTACCAATCTACATTATTTATCTACCTATTACCTATCTTTTTATCCTCTGTAAATCTACTGTCTGTCGTCCTGTTACTGTCTACTCACTCTCCACTTACCTGTCTAGCCTCTACCTATCCACCCTTTATGTAAATCTCTATGTACTACCTACCTGCTACTTATCTTCAACCATGTGCTACCTTCCTTTCCATCTGCTTACTATGCATCACCTCTTATCTATGTCACCACTTTGCTGAAGGTTCACTAACCATTACTGTTTTTCCATTTAAAGTATACAACTCAGTGGTTTTTAGTCTATTCAAGACTTGTGAAGTAATCACCATGATGCTCATAATTGGACAATTTTATTGCCCTAAAAAGACACACCATGCCCGTTAAACAGACACCCTGCTTTCTTCCATTTCTACCCAGCCCTACCAACCACCAACTATTTCCTGTCTCTGTGCATTTTCACACTCTGGACATTTTCTCAGTGGGTTAATACAATATATGGTCCCTTGGGTGTGACCCCCGCCTACTGGAATTTGGAGGATCTGGGTGGAAGATGCTCGACTCCAATTCGAGTAGGCTTGGAGGTCTCGGCCCCGGAACCCGCGTGGCTTTGTCCCTCTGCCAGTACCTTCAGGTGTGCGGAGAGTGGTCTCAGCATGGTGGTGGCTGGTCCTGGAGGTCTCCGGCTGCCGTAGCCCTGGCCGGGGCGGGGAGGAAAGCTCAACCCGCTCCCCTCCAAGGGACTCCGGGAAGGAACACCGAGGCGCGGGGGCAGAGACTGCACTGCTCTCGTCCCCGGGATCTGGATTTTATAGTCTCTGAGTCTTGGCCGCTGATGGGATTACACGGCGCCAGGGGGCCAGGTGGTGGGTGTGACCCCCGCCTACTGGAATTTGGAGGATCTGGGTGGAAGATGCTCGACTCCAATTCGAGTAGGCTTGGAGGTCTCGGCCCCGGAACCCGCGTGGCTTTGTCCCTCTGCCAGTACCTTCAGGTGTGCGGAGAGTGGTCTCAGCATGGTGGTGGCTGGTCCTGGAGGTCTCCGGCTGCCGTAGCCCTGGCCGGGGCGGGGAGGAAAGCTCAACCCGCTCCCCTCCAAGGGACTCCGGGAAGGAACACCGAGGCGTGGGGGCAGAGACTGTGGGGGTCACACCCACCACCTGGCCCCCTGGCGCCGTGTAATCCCATCAGCGGCCAAGACTCAGAGACTATAAAATCCAGATCCCGGACGAGAGCAGTGCAGTCTCTGCCCCCGCGCCTCGGTGTTCCTTCCCGGAGTCCCTTGGAGGGGAGCGGGTTGAGCTTTCCTCCCCGCCCCGGCCAGGGCTACGGCAGCCGGAGACCTCCAGGACCAGCCACCACCATGCTGAGACCACTCTCCGCACACCTGAAGGTACTGGCAGAGGGACAAAGCCACGCGGGTTCCGGGGCCGAGACCTCCAAGCCTACTCGAATTGGAGTCGAGCATCTTCCACCCAGATCCTCCAAATTCCGGTAGGCGGGGGTCACACCCACCACCTGGCCCCCTGGCGCCGTGTAATCCCATCAGCGGCCAAGACTCAGAGACTATAAAATCCAGCTCGCGCGGCCGTGCGACATCTTATCAGGACTTCTTTTTATGACATCTTATTATCTCATTCCTACTTTGGACAAACTTGCAGGCTGTCGAATGTAGCCTGCCCACAGGGCAGAGTCTGGCAAACTCCCCGTGGCCTACCAAATATGCCAAATACCAGTAACAATGATGGGTCTCATTCTCCTAAAGAGCCCTGAATATAATCTCAGGGCTAGGATGAAAGAGACGTTACTGGGGCCTGCTCGAGGCAATCGACGATTAACAGGATGATGAAATGAAAAAAATGAAATGGTCCCTTGCAATTTACCTCTTTCACTCAACATAATTTTTTAAGGTTCATCCATGTGGTAGCATATACCTAGTTTTGTTTTGTTTATGGCTAAACAATATTCTGTCATATGAATGAATATACTAGCTTTTAGTGATCTATTCATTAGTTTATGACTATTAACCTAATCCAAGATTATGAAAATATAACCTCATGTTGTCTTCTAAGATTTCTTATGGTTTTAACTCATGTCTACGTTTTTCATCCATTTTACTATAGTTTTGAGTTTATGGTGTGAGGTAGGGGTTTCAAAGTCACTCATAAGAGAGTTTGTTTAAAATATTATTTCTCCCCCCCATAAAATTGTATTGTCACTTTTATTAAAAGTCAGCTGATCATAAATATGAAAGTTTGTATCTGGAGTCTCAATTTTATTCCATTGATCTGTCTGTCTGTCCTTTGGCTAGAACCACTCTGTCTTGATGATGGTCATGAAATGTCAGTCTTTCAACTTTATCCTCTTCTGGGTTATTTTGTTTCCCTTGTATTTCCACAAGGCCATATGGAATTTTTAAGAGAGATTTTTTTACTTCTTACATGGATTGTGAGCACATTGCCAATGTTATGACACTGTCTTCCACTTTGTGGACACATGATATATCTTTCTTTCCCATATCTTGAAACTATCAAAAGCCATATGATGGTTGGATACTGAGCATTATGACACCTTGCTTTACCCTGCAAAGCCTCTTATTTTCCCCTCCCCCTTTGGCAAGGACAGAAAAAGAACTTTCCTCCCCACAGGCCTCTTGCCAGTGTTGGCCTCCTGTCTTGGTTTCTACCACTGCTATGAGTTGGGTCTGCTCCAACTCAAAGGCAAGGGTTTGATCATCCCCTAATCAAAATATTTTGAATCACCCGCTCTGCCAGCCCGTGGACTCACCAGTCTCCTTGAAGAAACAAGCAAGGTTAGGGTTCTTACTAATGGGTAGACTTTTCCATCCATTTCAAGTCCCTATGGTATTAAATAGTTAGGAAATAGAAACAGATAATCACACAGTCTTGGGGTTTGTGACCAAAATTAGTAAAGTTCCAGGAGCTTGAAGAGGCCAGGTTGGGTGGAGCATCACTGAGCCAACTTCATCAGCACAACTGCTTATGTAAAGGGAACAGAATCTCAGCAGGGAACAATCTTGTTGGTCCCCAAAGCTGGATTTTCATCACCCTGCAGTCTAGTGTCCTTAGATAGTAAAATGTCTTCCTCAGTCCTGCTGAGGCACCAACCACTGCACTGGGGTTCGTGGGCACATGGCCTCTGGGAATCTGTCATGCTCACGCCGATGACGTCCCTGGTTTTTTCTCCTCAGGTGTGGCTCTGTGGGGGCAGCATGGAAGTCCTGCCATGCTCACGGGTGGCCCACATTGAGCGGAAGAAGAAGCCGTACAACAGCAACATTGGCTTCTACACCAAGAGGAACGCTCTCCGAGTTGCGGAGGTCTGGATGGACGATTACAAATCTCACGTGTACATAGCCTGGAACCTGCCGCTGGAGGTACGGCCACTAATGTGTGTTTCACATCATCCCTCCAACAGTGACCCCACATCACGGACAGGCCATGATGCCTTGAATACGCTGATGCTTCCTTTCTAGAAAGATGCTCACGCTCACACTAGGAGGAATGCACTTGGGGGTCATTCCCAGACTTCCTGCTTCACCTGGGCTGGGAACACGGAAGTTCATTTACTAAAATTAGAGGGCTCTTGGGATGTTCCCAGTCTTCTTATGTTAATTCGGATGCCCAACTCTAGGACATGCTTTGTGTCTGAAGACTCTCAGCACGAGACCCTGCTGTCTGCTCTCTCTGTGTCTTCTAATGGTGCTCCAGGGCCTGGGACTAGGTACTTCCAAGTGAGAGACCTCTTGTTTATAAGGTCCATTATCATGCTCCTAAATTCTTCCCAGAATACATGCTTGGGAAACTCTGATTCTGCAACCCCTAGAGTTGTCGCACATGGTCAGCATTGACTTGATTGGAGTTGCAACTCTGCCACCTACTTTACTACCACTACAATCTTGAACAAAGCCACTTTTTTGCCTGTTTGTTAGCATCCTCACCTACAAAATGGAGATAGCTGTAGGTCTGCTTTCCTGGGGCAATTTTGGGTACTAAAGTACCGAATCTAAACATGGAGGATATTCTAAGAGTCTTGCCTGCCACAGTATCCGTATTTGGGAATGTTGGTGAGGATTTCCTCTTACCCCAGAATAGTGGGGTAAGAAGAAATAGGAGAACAATTTCCTCAGCCAGAAATTGCAGTCTCTGCATGTCAGGAAATTGGAGCCCAGAGCAGCAGAAACGCACTTAAATACGTGTGGATAAGGAGGATAAAAAGGAATAATTTATATCACTGTGGTTATGATTATTGAAATAATGTTCCGAAGCAATGGAAATCCCCCTTAAGACCAGGTAGCAGTTCGTAACTGTTAAATTATATGGGATTTTATGCATTGTTATTATGTAAAGCTCAGTGGTATTTGTTGAGTCCTTATCATTCCAGGCATTCGGTGATTTCCTGGTGTCGATTTCTTATTTAGCCTTCTCCACCACCTCCTGACACTGAAATATCTGTCTCAGCTTCCCTCATTGTAAAACAGGGTTGGCTAATGTTTATCTCACAGCGTTCCTAGAACCTCATGCATAGAGCAGAGTAGAGCAGTGATGAAGAGTAAATGCGAGCATGGTGGAGCCTCTGAAGATGTGCACTTTACAGATGAGCCTTGCTCAGGATCCTCCACACAAGGCAGAGCAGAAGCCTAGCACAGCTTCATCGACCCTACCATGGTCCTGTGAAGCCCAAATACCACCAGCTTCTATGTTGCTATTTCTCTTTCCCAGATGAAGAGTCAAGACTTCAGCTCAGAGCTGGGAGAAATCAGGGCTCTAACACCTGCCCCAGGCTTTCTCCGTCACTGCCAACACCCCCTGGCCCTAATGCCAGGACTACTTGACCTCACCATTCTAAAATGACAGTTTCCTTGAATGGTGCTCAGTATAGTAAAATCTAGAAATAGTGCTGCCCGGCTCTGCCACTGGATTGAAAGAAGAGGATTTCCCTTGGAAGTCAGTTTGGCGGTAGAGCAAACCTTCCTGGAATATTTTGAACCCTCCTCCTGGGCCCGCGATTGCCACCCACCCGCCCGCCCGCTGGGGAGCTGCTCCCACCTCTGTCCCTCCGTGGCCTATCAGTGGCCATCTTGCATCTGAGACTGAGGAGCCGTATTTCAGCAACTTCATTTCCCCCTGTCAGCACACAGCAGCCCATTACAGGTTCATTTCTGTAAAAGCAGAGTGAATTATTCATTAGAACATCATTACAAGCTTTGCAATGGAAAATTATTTTCACTTCTGCATATAATGAACTTCAGCATGAGCCAACAAAGGGGGAAATTACACATGTATAGAAAGGAAAGATGGGAGGTAGTTCTAGGCATTTAGTTTCTTATCTTAATCAAATAATTCCTCTAATGATTGCCTCTCATAGGGACTGAGCAGATGTGGGGGAGACAGAGTAGGGGTTGTCAGCATCGATGAAGATGGCCATTTGTCGGTCAATTTAGATGCTAGACGATCAAGGTCCACTTAAACGGACCTTGTGCATGGGCACAAGGGTGTCAAACCCAAGGAAAGTTTCCCTGGAAACCATGTGGCCCATAATCTTCAGCCCTTTGCTTCTCTCTCTGCTTGCAGAATCCAGGAATTGACATAGGTGATGTCTCCGAGAGAAGAGCATTAAGGAAGAGTTTAAAGTGTAAGAATTTCCAGTGGTACCTGGACCATGTCTACCCAGAAATGAGAAGATACAATAATACCATCGCATATGGGGAGGTAATGAAGACCACACAAGCTCTTAATCTGGGTGACTGCAATGAGCTCTGGGTTAAATTCCTGGGAGTAAATGGGACTGGAGTTGTTCACTCATTCACTCATTTCTTCACTCACTCACTCACTCATTCATTCATTCAATCATTCATTCATTCATTCATTCACTGAGTAAGATTGAAAGAGCAGGCCCTGACAGACCGCCAGACCCTCTCTAGCCAGGAGAGAGAAGGGCAAAGGTGTTCATTGTTAGAATGGGGCAGGATAAAAAGGTAGGGGTGGTCTCAGGGTACAGGATAGAAAATGAGTTCTTCAGGGGTGGGGGAAGTTGAGCCTGTGGGAGTCTCTGAATCTGAGTGTGGGCTGCTGAGCAGGATCTTGGGTGTGAGTGAGTGTGAGCAATCCTCCTTAGGGGCCTGAACCGGAGCCACTTTCCACCTGGAAACAACAAAGGCTTCCTCTCAGACTTTGTATGGTGAAACATCACTTTCATAAACATTAAGGCAGACTATCACAATTTCCTTGAATATGTATTTATGAATTTTTTAGATAATCATAACAGTAATGAATGCTTCCTGCGTGTTTGTTGCCAGGTACCATTCTGAGTGCTTTTATCTGAGTGCATATACTACCTCACCTCATGAAGTAGTAAGCATAATTTCTGCTTTATTGATAACAGTATGAGAATCAGAGAATTTAAATGAATTACTTAAGATCTCACAGCTCACATTCTAAATCCATAGATAAAATGTGCATTTGAACACGTAGTCTTCTGTTTTTCTGTGTATATATAGACATATCCCATCATTTTCCTAAAAAGGTATTATATACTTTTCAATTTATACCATATAAAATATATAAACACATATGCATTTTTCTAAGTAAAACCATGCTGAACACAAAGCCTTATGACTTGAAATGTTACTCAGTAATGCATGGAGGGAATTTTCCTATGTCATCAAGTATTTTTATTCAACATTAATAATGGTGGCTGGAGCGATAGCACAGCGGTAGGGCATTTGCCTTGCACGCAGCCTGCCCAGCGGAGCCGGGTTCCATTCCTCCACCCCTCTCAGAGAGCCTGGTAAGCTACCGAGAGTATCTCGCCCATACGACAAAGCCTGGCAAGCTACCCGTGATGTATTCAATATGCCAAATACAGTAACAACAAGTCTCAAAATGGAGACATTACTGGGCCCGCTTGAGCAAATTAATAATGGTGTCATATGATTCTATACTCGTTTTTTTCTGAAAACAGACATTTACATGTTTTCATTTTTGAAGCATCACATGCACATACCTGTACCTGAGCCAACCTTGTGAGGTAACATGTCCGAAAGGAATCTGGCACAGACTCAGGTCAGAACCTCATCTCTGCTCCATGTGGGCTTAAGCACTGCATTCCCTCCAGCATTCGAGATTCTTCCCAGAGCTGCCTGGAATCCCCTGCACCACCCAGGCTTAGCTAAGTTCCTTTGGCCTTAAGGTGTGTGCTTTTTCTACAGTTGTGAATCTCCTCCTTTTAGGCCTGCCACATTTTCCTAAGAAAGTGAAAGAACCAGTGTATGTGGTTCCTCCTGAGCCAGAGTGTGGAATGGGAAACCTTACTTCTTGCCCAGGTCAGGTGAAGACTCAAGAGTTTGTTTGATTCCAATTCTAGTGACTTTTCTTGCCTTCTTTCCTCCTACCTGTATAAAGGGGTGGAATCCAAGTCCCTATTGCAGAGAGTTGAGGGAACAGTGAAAGGAGATGAGGGTGTAGAATCTTTGAGTGGTACTGGCATACCACTACTAGATAGTTCCGAACCCCCTGATCACACCTTTAGAATAAAAGCATTTTTTTTGTTATCAAAGTAATTGAATAGGGTGGTCTGTAAGATGATTGGGCGAATTACCCAGCTCTTTAGGTGGGTGGGGGGCCAATTCAGATTCTTGTTGACTTGCAATACCCCAAAGTATATGGTCTATTGAAATAAATGATAGAAAAGAAGTCATAATAGAAACCACACAAATTGATGTGAGTCTGATCTCTAAAAGTAGAAGGGCTAATAAAGCCATGAAAGAAAATGCAAAGGAAAGGGAAAATCCATGAATTCATAAATATTAAAATAATCCATATATAAAGTGCACAGAGAAACAGGACACCAAATAAGAAATATGTATGCTATAAATAATATATATTAATGGACAATGTACTCTGCAAGTTGATTTAAATTAAGAGTTATTTAAATAACAAAGCATCCCCAAAGAAAATTGACAAAGATAAGATGCAAATTGTTGAAAACTATTTGAAATTTATTTTTTCTCAATCAAGGTAGAATTTTTCCTTCTACCAACTGAACAAAGGTACATCTTTGGAATATATGTTAGTACTTTTCCAGTAAGGTCTTGGTTCTCTGAAAAACGACATGTCCTCCAGGAAAGAGTGCAAATTGAAACAAGCCATTTAAAAAGCAATTTGAACCACGTGTATTCAAAAGCTTAATGATAGCCATACTTTCCTCTCAGCTCATACCAAGCAAATAATACAAAGTGAGGACAAAAAATTTCAGAGAGAAATTCATTGTTTGAGCAAAACTTATGAATTTAACTTGAAGGTTTAATATAAAATATTCATGTTTTACGGCCATTTTAAAAGATATTTACAAAAGCTTAATAAGATGAGAAAATATTAATATAATGCTCTGGAGGGAAAAACATAAATTTTAAAATTGGGTTAATCTTCTCTTTTAGATGGAAGGCAAGTGAAAGAATTGTGTGAGGAATGGAAATGGTAATCCTAGTTACCTTTAAATAGTGAGACAGGCAATGTGAATCTGTCATGTTTTTCCAACTATCACTAGTGTTTAAGGGATAAATTTATGATTCAGGAATTTTTTATTTTATCATATTTTGTGTTTAGAAGCCACACGTGGCTGTGCTCAGGCTTATTTGGACTATGTGGTCAGGGATTACTCCTGATGGTGTTTGAAGGATCAGATGCAGTGCTGGGGATTAAACCAGGGTCAGCCTCCTGCAAGGCAAGCAAGTGTCCAATCCCCAAGAAATACTTTTCAAAGAAAAAATGGTAAATATTAGAAGAGGTCAGGGCACAGTTCCACAGGCTCTGCACTGTGTGACTCCAATTCCTGGCAGTCACAGAAACCACAGTATAAATGATATCTCAGCAGAGCAACAGTGGGAGGCCTCCAGGAATAAAACAGAGATCACCGTCTGATTTTTGGAGGAAAGCGTTTTGTTTTTGCATTTTTTCTTACCTTCTTTAACAAAGTCAATAACACATAAAAAGGTAAAGGTAAAGGTCCTCCCGTTGATCGTCAATTTGCTCGAGCGGGCCCAGTAATGTCTCCATTGGAGACTTTTGTTGTTACTGTGTTTGGCATATCGAATACTCTCGGTAGCTTGCCGGGCTCTCCAAGAGGGGCGGAGGAATTGAACTCGGGTCGGCCATGTTGGCCGCTTATAAGGCGAATGCCCTACCCGCTGTGCTATCGCTCCAGCCCAAAGGTAAAGGTAAAGGCCCTCCCGTTGATCGTCGATTTGCTCGAGCGGGCCCAGTAACGTCTCCATTGGAGACTTTTGTTGTTACTGTGTTTGGCATATCGAATACTCTCGGTAGCTTGCCGGGCTCTCCGAGAGGGGCGGAGGAATCGAACTCGGGTCGGCTACATGTTGGCCACTTGTAAGGTGAATGCCCTACTGCTGTGCTATTGTTCCAGCCATAGTTCTATAGAAAATATAAAGAGAGAAACGTGATTGACTCCAATTCCCAGTTCTAAGATATAATCATCTGGAGACATTTGCTTTTTTTATGCAAGCTGAGTTCTTTATATCCTGAAATACATTTCAGATGGATTTTTAGCATTAAATAAATCAAACTAAGCAAATTCACTTTGGTAACAAAATATATTGCTATTTAGACAATTCTGGCTTTCCTTTTGTTCAGGTAACATAGTTCCTATATTATCGTTTCATACTTAGCCATGTCCTTCACCACCCCATCACCATCAATGTGCCAATTTTCCTTCTTTCTTCCTCCTACCCCTTTGTAGCCTCCATGCACTGTTCTCTTGGCAATTTCTCAGGATTTGTTTCCATTGGGAACTAGCTAATCCCTTGCTTTGTGATCATTCAGTATTTATCTTTTTTATCCAGACTCATTTCACATAGAACAATTCCTTCCAATTCCATCCAGGTTATGGCAAACTGCATGATATTATCTTGTCTCAAAGCTGAGTGGTATTTAATTTCATATGTAAATATCACAATTTCATTAACTATTCACCTGTTGCTGGGCATTAGGGTTATTTCTGAATCCTGGCTACTGTGAACAGTGCTGCTTCCAGTGAACATAGGTGTGGTAAAATCCTTTCATATGAATACTTTGGTGTTCTTTGGATTGATGTCCTGGTGGATCATTGAGTCACATGGAAGTTCTATTCTTAATGTCTCCTTGCCCTTTTCCATAAAGATTGCAGCAGAGAGAAATCCCACCTAAGTGAATGAGGGTTCATTTTATACCACACGTCCACCAATGATGGTTGTTCCCATTATTTTCAATATGGGCTGTTCTCACTAGTTTATACGGTGGTATGCCATTGGCATTTTATTTTCTTTTCCCTGATAACCCATGATAACAAACAATTTTTCACATATCTGTTGATCATCTTTATGACTTTGTTAAGAGAGTTGTTTGTGCTCCCTTCTGTTTTTGGATGACGTTATTGGTTTTCTTGTTTGTTATTTAATTTTGTGAATGCTGTATATATCTGGGAAATTGGCCCTTGGTCTCATGTGTGAATATTTTTTTACTGTTTTTCAGTATGGTGTCCCTAAGCTTAGGCCTCATTTCATAGACTGTGAAGAAGTTTTTGTTTTTAACATCATGGCATTTATTTCTGTGTCTATTTTCTTTACCAGCAGAGTCTTCTCACCGAAAACTCTTCTGCAACCAATACCATAAAAAGCTCTGTTTATGTTTTCCTCAGTGGATTTAAAAAATTCAGGGCGGATATGAGGTTTTTATTTTCATCTAACCTTTGTGCAGGGACAGTTCAATGGGTGTCTGTTTCACTGTTTAATTTTTTTGCATGAAGCTAGTCCATTTGAAGAGAATTTCCTTGCTGCACTTAAAATTTTTAGCCTCCTTGTTATAGATTAACTGTCCACATATCTGAGGGTTATCTCTAGGATTTCAGTTCTTTTCCATTGATTTGACGTTCTGTTTTTATTCCAGATCCATGTGGCTTTGGTTACTGTAGCTTTGCAATATAATTTCAAGTCAGGGAATGCTCCCATTTTTTTTTCAGGATTGTTTTGACCATTCTGCTAGTTTTATGGTTCCATGCAAATTTTAGAAATAATATTCATTATCTAATCTTGGACAATGCCATAGAAATTTTGAAGCTGTTACTATTGAATCTATGAGTTGCTTTTGGTAGTACTGCCATTTTTGGCAATATTTTTTGTTTGTTTGTTTGGGGTCACACCAGAAATGCTCAGGGGTTATTCCTGTCTCTGTACTCAGAAATTACTCTTGGCAGTGCTTGGAGGATCTTATGAAATTCTGGGGCTTGAACTCAGGCATGCAAGGCAAATTACCTACCTGATGTATTATCACTCCAGCCCCCATTTTTGGCAATAATGAAGCTTCCAATCCATGAACAAGAAATATGTTTCAATTCCCTTTAGTCTTTTTTATTTCTTTCAGAAGTGACTTAGGGTTTTAATTAAATAGCTATTTCACCTCTTTTGTTGATTTGATTCCTAGATACTTGAGATTTTTGGCGTGATCATTTAAAAATATTGTTCTTTCTCTTTTATATTGTTTCTTACATAAAATAATGCAACAGATTTCTGTGCATTGATTTTGTAGCCTGCTACTTTACCATATAGATTAACTTTTCAGGAATTTTTGTTGAGTCTTTAGGGTTTTCTATGTCCAGTATGATGATGTCACCTGTGAAGTATAGTAGTATAGCTTCTTCTTGGCAAATTTATATCACTTTTATTTCTATCTCATCTTATTACTGTGTCTAAGCCTTCTAGTATTTATGTTGAATACTAGCGGTGACTTTGGACATCCTTGTTTTTTGCCTGAGCTTAGAGAAAATGCTTTTCATTTTTTTCCATTATGTATGATGTTCTTTGTTGTTGTTGTTGCATTACCTTTACTTATACAAAGATAAATTCTTTCAATCACCATTTTCTTGAGGATTTTTTTAAAAAAATCACATATGGGTGTTGTGTCTTGTAGAATGACTCTGAATCTACAGAAACAATTATATTTTTTTATCTTCTTTTCATTAATGGGCTGAGTGATAGCACAGTGGTAGGATGTTTGCATTGTGTGCAGCCAGCCCGGCCGAGCCGGGTTCGATTCTTCCGCCCCTTTCAGAGAGCCTGGCAAGCTACCGAGAGTATCTCACCTGCACAGCAAAGCCTGGCAAGCTACCCATATTCAATATGCCAAAGACAGTAACGACGGGTCTCAAAATGGAGACGTTACTGGGCCTGCTCGAGCAAATCGATAAACAATGGGAGGACAGTGACAGTGACAGTCTTAATGTGGAGTATCATATCAAATTATTTGCTTATATCAAACCATTCTTGCAACCCTGGAACAAATCCCACATTATTAGAATGTTTGAACATTTTAATGTATTGTTGTATTCAATTTGTAGGATTTTACATTTTGCTATGTTCATCAGGTATATTGGTCTGAAGTTTTCTTATGTACTAATATCACTATTTGCTTTTGATGTAAAGGTAATGTTGGGCTCTTAAAATCTGTCTGGAAGGATTCCTGTTTATTCTACTTTATGGACGATCTTGAAAAGGATGGGTTGTAGATCTCCTATGAAGGTTTTGTAGCATTCACTATTGAGTCTTTCTGGTCCTCTGACTTTTGTTCTTGGGGAAATTTTATATTACTTTCTCAACTTCCTTAATTGAAACTGGTCTATTTAAATTGTCTATTTCCTGCTGGTTCAGTTTTAGAAGTTTTATTAGTCCAAAAATTTATGTTTTTCTACTTTTTTTCCCTTTTTAAGGGGTGGACAAAACCTAGCAGAACTAAGGGACTACTCCTGACTCTATGGTCAGAGTCCTTATCAACAGTGCTCAGGGAATCATGCAGAGTCAGATATGGAACCCAGGGCTTCAACATGCAAAGCAAGTGCTCCAACCCTTAGAGCCATCTCTCTGGCCTTTAGAAATTCACCTATTTCTTCTGGATTCTCTAATTTAGCAGCGTAGATTTGTTCACAATAATCTCTTGTGTTTGGGATGTTTATGTCATGAATCTTCCCCTTTAATTTCTGATCCAATTTATCAATAGTTTCTCTTTATTTCTCTGAGACTAGCTAAGGGTATGTAAATATTAATAATTCTTTTTTAAAACTCTAGCTCTTGGTTTTATTGATCTTTTGGTACTGAATTTTTGGTTTCCATGTTGTTAATTTCCACTATAAATTTTACTATGTCCCTCCATTTACTTTCCTTGGGCTCTTTTTATTCACTGAGGTATGAGGTTAGGTTGTTTATTAGTACATGCACGCTCTTGTATCCTGATCAATATGTGTTGCTATGAACCTCCCCCTTAATACAGCTTTTATTGTTTAGCTCCCAAGCATTTGAGTTCTTCCTGTCTTCTGCATGTGACTAGAGAATGGCTCATGTCTACAGGAGAAGAATGTGCATTCAGCTTTGGGGCCATGGACAGTCCTCTAGGTTGAACAGCTTTCTCTGTTCTATTTTTTAATTTTGAGGTTTGGGGCCACATCTGGCGATACTCAGGGTCTATTTTGGCTCTGTGTGTCCTGGCAGTACTCAGAGGACTGTACCCAGAGCTGGGAATTGAACCAGGATTGACCGATTCAAAGGCCCTACAACATTCTTTTCAACACTCAGCCTTCTGGTTCTTTTCACCAGGCCCAGTCCCTGGAGCCAAGGACAGGGGAAGAAGCAGAGCAAATACCTACCACATGGCAATTTAGATCTTCTGGGATTTGTGTGTGTGTGTGGGGGGGGGGGGGGGGTATATATGTGTGTGTGTGTGTGTGTGTGTGTGTGTGTGTGTGTGTGTGTGTTTGTTTGATTCTGGGGGTTTTGCTCTTGTCTTTTCTCAGTTTTTAGTTGGTTTGCTTGCCTTTAGGATTTTTAAGATCTTTCTACTT
This sequence comes from Sorex fumeus, assembly GCF_029834395.1. Lineage (NCBI taxonomy): Eukaryota > Metazoa > Chordata > Mammalia > Eulipotyphla > Soricidae > Sorex > Sorex fumeus. Next base: position 4,100,718 of record NW_026606183.1, read on the forward strand.
ATATAAACTGTATTTTTAATTCTCCCTTATATTATGGTACTGTCTGCATTTTCCAAATGTAGATGCTTTCAAAACAAACATTTCCCACATGAGGGTCTAGTAAATAGGTTCACAAACTTATTTTTCCTGCTTCCCCCACCCCCTATTTCAGAAAAACAATTACTTAACTCCCCCTGGAAATCTCCCTTCTTTAAATGAACAAACAGAACACATCCCCCAGTGGGGTCTGAGGTTTGTTCCACGGGGTGCAGTATCACTCCCCTCAGAAACACTGTCACCAAGTATTCACACAGAGACCGAAAAGCCTTCATCTTGACCTTTCCTCCTGTCACATGCCTTTAAGAGTATCAGGATTATAAGCCCAAATTGTATCATGCTCTACTTCAATGATATCTGCTTTAAAAATGGGAAGGGTCTCCACAGCATTGTATGGGAACCCATGAACCACTCCTTCCCATCCTCAGCCAAGCAATGTGGGCCTGACAGGAGGGCCCAGCAATGCCTTGCACTGCTCAGGAGTCACCAAGGCTGCCCATGTGAGGCTCACACTCCAGCCCACCCATGTAAGGCATGCACTTCAGCCCACCCATGTAATACATGCATTTAGCTGGTCCATGTTAGGCCTACACTATCCCTCCCATGTAAGGCCCACACCCCAGCCCACCATGGAAGTCAGACACTCCAATCTATGCGTGTCAGCTCTTCATTTTAGCTCCCCCATATAAGGCCCACACTTCAGCTCACAGATATAAGGCATGTACTTGAACCTATCCATGTAAGTTGTGCACTCTGGGCCACACATGTAAAGCACACACTCCAGCCCACCCATGTAAGGCACACCGTCCAGCCCACACGTGTGAAGCATGCACTCCAGCCCACCCACCTCTGCTGCTCACTCCAGCCCTTTGAGCTATCTCCCCAAGCCCAAGAAAGCATTTGTAATTGGATTCAGTTTGGTGAGCATATTTCCCATTATACTGCAAATCCTCTTGGAAGGAGAGCATGTGGAGACCATATGTTCTGACTTATATGTATGACATGTTGCTTTTCCACATGGGAAAGAGCCTGAGTGCAAAGAAGCATTGGGCCACCAGCTTTGGTACTCAGAAATGGATACTCAGGGGGCTGTGGCCTGAGCTGCCCTGAGCCCGGGACACAGTGGTTTTAGAATCATTACTTCTGGGGGACACAGCACACTAACAGCATGCTTTACAACACACACGTGCAGCACCATGATGTAAAGCGCCAACCCCTGCAATCACCACCTGGGTGAAAAACAGAACATTGCAGCCTCACTTCCACCTCTCCTGTGTGACATGTAAGTCGGGAGTCGCCTCCCAGTACTGATAACCTTGGCCACGCAGAACAGTGAGCCTTTCTTCTCACTGTCCTGCTTAGTTCAGACCTGAACCGGCTCTTTGGTGTCTGTCTCTCTCCAGACTGTGGCCTCCACTGGCAGGGACAGTGCTGAGTTCATGCTTACTACACAGAGCACAGTTCTGGGTACTTACCAGACCCTCCATATATATGTGGTAAGCGACTCAGTTTTGATTGCATAAACATTTTAAAGAACATTTTAAAGCCTTACATTCTAAAATCGTTATATGGAACAAATATGTCATAACGCCATTAATAATTGTCCTTAATATATAAAACACTCTTAAAAATGTATAACAAAACTGCTCATAGTCCCAATGGGAAAATAAACTCATAATTCTCAAAACAGGAACTAATTGCTGCATATAAAGCATTCCAATTTACTATTAACTCTAAGTTTATAAAAACGTTATTGTTCTTCTCCTCTCAAAGGAATAGTCTTACAATTTCAATCACATATAATAGTTTTAATTTTATATTTATTTTTAAACTTCATTATGTGTCATGGAATTGTATTTTATCACGCTACTCATGTAGACTGGCAAGCTCCCCGTGATGTATTCGATATGCCAGACACAGTAACAACAAAGTCTCCAATGGAGACGTTACTGGGCCCGCTTGAGCAAATTGATGATCAACGGGAGGGCCTTTACTTTACTTTACTTACTTAATTACTCATGTAGACATAAGAAGGAATCAAGCAAAATATGTTGGAAAGGGGCTGGAGTGATAGCACAGCAGGTAGGGCATTTGCCTTGCACGTGACCGACCCGGGTTCAATTTTCAGCATCCCATATGGTTCCCTGAGAACCGCCAGGAGTAATTCCTCAGTGCAGAGCCAGGATTAACCCCTGTGCATCGCCAGGTATGACCCAAAAAGCAAAAATACATACATACTTGGAAAGTTATTACTCAAATCTCATCATTCAAAATTGAATTCTGCTGAATGACTTTGACTCAGAAGTTGTTTAGATTTTCCTGTGCAAGTTCTCATTGGCACTATTGGGAGTATTGGCAGCAAGGAATCTCCTAATGCATTCACAGTAAACTCAGGTTGTGGAAGTGGGCTTTGTGATGGTTTTCAATAGTGTAATGTTTTGAACTACTCGTGTATGTAGGGGTAACACTGCTCTCACCCCGTCCCCAAATCTGTGGTCTCTTGGGATTAAAAGACCCCCTACCTGGGGCTGGAGCAATAGCACAGTGGGTAGGGCGTTTGCCTTGCACGTGGCTGACCCGGGTTTGATTCCCAGCATCCCATATTATCCCCCGAGCACTGCCAGGGGTGATTCCTGAGTGCAAAGCCAGGAGTAAACCCTGAGCATTGCTGGTTGTGACCCAAAAAGCAAAAAAATAAATAAATAAATGACCCCCTACCACCACCATCTTTGTAGGATATTTCCCCCAAGCTTGTGCTTTTTCCATGAAGTTTTATTGAAGTATAGTTAACTTATAACATCAAATTTATAGTGTCCAAAGCACTAATTTGTTTTTGCAAGATGGTTACGTTCATGGTGAGCACTATAATCCCGTCGTGTCATATCATTACCATTTATTTTCACTGTTGTGAGAACATTCAAGATTGTGTCTGTTAACTAACTTTGCTGTGGTGGGGGACAGGGGTGGATGGATTGAGGGGTATGGGTAAAATGGCAGAGGGAAGCAGACCCTCTGGTGTGGGTGGGGTTTTGGAATGGTTTTTATAGTAAGAACAGCAGAAAAATTGCTCCTGTCAACTCTTAATCACTTTCTGCTATCCATGGGATCAGCAGCAGCATGTGACCTTCCCAGGGATATCCTGGTATCCTCCCACCATGAATCAGGTGTCCCAGCAACTCTAGTGAGCTCTGTGAGGGTGATGGTTGTTTTTCCTTCCCACAGCTTCGCAACAACAAGGCAAAGGATGTCTGCCTGGACCAAGGACCCCTGGAGAACCACACAGCAATCTTGTACCCGTGCCATGGCTGGGGACCCCAGGTAAATGCCCATCTTTGACCAGTAAGGGAACCAGCTCTTCTTGAGGACTCTGTAGAGAACTGATCATTGACATTGATGGTGACATAGTGGCTGTTTTCACTCATCCATTGGCTTGTTCACTCTGTCTGCATGCTGCCTGCGTCAGTCACAGTTGTGTAAGTAGTTGATAATAGGTGGTCCCTCTGCTGGGAGGTCACACTCAAAGGGCTGGAGGTGTATACAGGAGTCCTGGGTTCTTTCCTTGATACCACATAGTCCTAAAACTAGACACAGACCCCACGCAACCGAATTGGGAGTAATCTCTGAGCAATACTAGGTGTGACCCAAAACTCAAAAAAGAAAGAACGAGGCACATTCTTCATCTTGGGAGTTACCCCCATCTCAATCTTAATTGTGTAGTCCATTTCTTTTACTTTATGGCACTTTCTCCATCTTGGAGATTTGCAAAAATATCAACCTGAAATGTGTACTCTTGGCTCTCTCCCCTCTGGAGAAGTCTGTGTTCTACACATAACTCTCTCTTTATATTTCTCTAAATAAAACTACTTTAATTCACTCAGAAATAAAGAATAAATTAATAAGAAAGGAAATGCAAGGAAGGAAGGAAGGAAGGAGGGAGGGAGGGAGGGAGGGAAGGAGGGAGGAATGGAGGGAGGGAGGGAGGGAGGGAGGGAGGGAGGGAGGGAGGGAGGGAGGGAGGGAGAAAGATAAAGCAGTGGTTCCTGATTCCGGGTAGTTTGTTTTTGAAGGGCAGAGAGCAGTAAGGAGGTAGGAGCCACACTGCCTCTTAAGTGCAGAAAACGCAGCATAGTTCACAGTGCTGGATACTGAAAATGTAAGGTAACACACTTGGAAACTTAGAACACAGTAGAGAAGAAGTAAGAGCTGAGCCAACCAGCAAGAGAAGAGATGAAAATCTGGAGAAGTCTGACAAGCATGAGCCAAGGCACTGTTCTCATGCTTCTGTGTGCATCAGAATTTTCTAGAAGTCTTGTGAAAGCACCAACTACTGGTCTCCACCCTCAGAGTTTTTCAGTCTGAAGTTGGTGGGACCCAAGAATTTGCATTTCTTGTGACTTCCAGGTGCTGCTGCTGCTGAAAGTCTCTACAAATGCCCCAGAATCCCTAAATGCTCAGCACCATAGATGGTAGCGGGGAGTGTTCAGACGGGGTACAGCCAGCATGAAGGTGTGTAGTGCACACCCTGCCTAAATCTACTAGGAGTCTTCTCCCTACAGAAGCCCCCTGCTTCCTTCCTGCCCAGACAGGAGTCAGGCACATCCTACTCTCCTGCAGGGGCCTTGGCAATTCTCCCAGCCCAAAGGGTGGGCTACCCATGCAGTGGCCTCAGCCCAGTGCTGAGAACTTACTCCAGACACTTAGAGCCAGGACCAGCCTTCCCTGGCAGATAGCAGGATTGCTTTCACCAGTGTTATCTGCTTGCTGGCAGCACTTTCCCAAGTGAGCACCCCTGCCCACTGATTGTGAAATACTAACCAACTGGGCATTTTGCCCCTCCTAGAAAGTCACCTACACATGGGCCACAATGCTTGCCCCTGGCTGACTTTTGGAAATGGATCTGGTGTTGATTTTTGAGTGCCCCCATGTTTGAGTAGAGCGCACCCCACTTTTGCTCTCTATCTGCCACACACCCCTCTCTGGGTTCCTCCCCTCCTTCCCAAACCCACTCCCTCTGAACCCAAATTGACACTGGGAGTCTGACCCCACACTCAGGTGCCCTGGCATCTCTTTAAACTGCCTCATACAGTGACATGGGCAGGCAGGAGGAATCCAGGCTCCTGGAACAAGGCAACTCCCAGACGGAGAAAGTGGTGTTCCACGGACATTGTTAGCTTAATTAATGGGCTCTATGTTGTCATTTATTATCACGCAGCAATTAAGCAGAGATAAAATAGGCACCGAGGAGGGTAATTTCCTGTCTACAGCATGTGTTTGTCAACAAGATGGAAGCGATTCCCAGCCATTGAGAGCCCCTCTTGCTGGCAACTGTCTGTGCGTCAGGGAACTCTTGACTGGCAGGCTCTTGGCTAGCTACTCATTTGGGTTAAATAAGTAAAATCTGTTTCTTCGGTGAGCCCAAATGTACTCAAAAGTGGAATTACAAGACAGTAGCAACAGCCTTTGGCTTGAACCAGTTTAGAATGGGAGACCCACAGCATCCCCCTGACTCAGTTGTGTGGGTCCCAGGTGTGTGGTCCCCACACTAGAGCAGCTAAGTGATGCTATGGCTTCCCCTGCCAGCCCCTCCCTGCTGGCTCCTGCAGAACCACCTGGCCTCTCTACCTCTAGTGCAAAGTCCTAGTGGGGTGGGGGGGAGGGGGAGAGAGAGAGAGAGACAGAGAGAGAGAGAGAGAGAGAGAGAGAGAGAGAGAGAGAGAGAGAGAGAGTTCTCCCCCTGGGGGACACAGCCTCTTCCTGCATCCTTAGCTCCTCCCCTCTGGCATGTCCTGGCAGCACCGTGGACAGTTCCAAGCCCCTTCCATCAGGGCTCAGGCCAAAGAGGACTGGAGACTGGAAACTGAAACGCAAGCTCATTTCTGGTTTTAGTAACACACTTGATCCTGTAGGCTAGATCGTGACAGCTCCCCCACCCCTTACTAAGAAAACTGTGTCGTTAACTGATATTTCACAAATGCCACCCGGAACTCCTGGTCTTGCACTGTGGAATCTTGTCCTCCCAGGGGACCCCGTCACCCTGGGAACCCTGACGCCCTCAGTGAGGCACACAGTAGACCTAAAGCAAGTGTAGGCAGTGCTGGGTAAGTGGTATGTCCAAGCCAAGGGGGCGAGGTAGGGGTGGGTACACTTGGCCATAGGAACGACACACCTGGTTGAGGCAGGTGGTCTGGGCATCCACTGGGACCAAGCATGGAACCCACATGCCAGGATGCAGGGCTGGGCCCCAATCATCACTCAGAGGTGCCCCAGGACTAAGATTCATCTGAAAGCTTGTTGTCGGGTTAATGCTCAAGTTCATCCCCAGATTTGGCAAAGGCTCTGGGTTTCTGCATCTGCATCATTTCTGGGTTCCTGCCTCCATCCCCATCCTCAGTGAGCAAGGAGACGCAGTTCTGGCCGGGTGATTGGTATGGATGGCCTCTGCCAGCACCTGTACCCAGCACTTCCCTCTTTCTATCTAGAACCCTATTCGGGGTTCACGTTACTGGAATCTTTTTTTCACTTTTTAGGTAAATTTCACTCTTTTCAGTGTATAGTTTTGACAAAATACCCCATCCATTAACCATACCACACAAAAAGAAGTGGAGCAATTCTGTCTCCCAAAGCATGCCCTGATCTCCTGAGGCTTTTGGACACTTCAACCTTGAGGACCAGCTCAGAGGGGAATGTTTGTGGGACCCCTCCCCACCCCGCTCAGGGCTTCAGAGGAAGTGAGTAGCCAGTGTCCCCATCCTGCATGAACAGGGCCCCATCTATTTCCCATAATCCAGAATTCAGAAAACTCGTCTGAAATCGCAGTCACTGACAGGGTTGTAAGACCACATGTGCCGGGGGGACATTGGTCCAGGTCTGACTCTGTGCCCAGGACCTTTCTGATTCCTCAGGTTCTGGCAGCCTCGCCTCTGTCTGTCCTGGCTTTGAATTCCTTGCCTCTTCCTCCCCCTGCTCTCTGAACCACACACACTCCTTCCCCAGTGAATTCATCACCGGCATGACATGAGAATGCCTTTATCCCACAATTAAATTTAATCTGATCGTGGATTTATTCTTTGATGGCTTCATTTTCACAGCCATGCATCATCCACATGCCTTGTCATCATGATGCATGGCGCCAGGGAGACCCTGAACCCACTGCAGTGACAGGCCCCTCCAGCGTGTGGCAGGCACAGAGACGCAGCCACTGGGGGTTTCCACAGCCTCTGGCTTCTACATTGAGTTGAGGGGCATTGGGGACCAGGAAGGGGGTTCTGGGAGCATAATGGAGTTAATACCCAGGGAGGGATGACTGTGCCTCAGAAAATGGCCTGTGATTCAGGAGCAGAAAGTGAGCTGTGACCCAAAAGGAGAGAGAGAACAAAAGGGAATGCCCTGCCACAGAGGCAGGGTGGGATGGGGGGATGGGGGGTGGGAGGGATGCTGGGATCAGTGGTGGTGGAGAATGGGCACTGGTGGAGGGATGGGTACTCTATCTTTGTATAACTGAAACCCAAGCACAAAAATTTGTATGTCTACAACTGTGCCAATGGTGTTTCTCTAATAAAAAATTTTTAAAAAAAGAAAGAAAGTGAGCTGTGACTCAGAAACAGGTTTCTGATCCGATCTGAAGTAGACACTCTCCTTCTGCAAAAGCCCAGATCCTGAGCGTGCAGGGAGCAGCAGCCTGATTACTGCAGGGGGATGGGTGCCAGAGGTGTGAGGGCAGGGAGTTTGGGTGCAAGAGACACCTGACACCCAGGTGAGAGGCAGTAAGCAGGGCAGGAGGGCACAGACAAGGGCTAAGTGTCCATGGACTAGGAAGGATGATTGACCATTAAGCCTTTTGAGTTCTGATGCTACGCTTTAACAACCGGGGATCTGAAATAAGTTTAAAATACTATAGAAATTAAATGAGCATGTCCAAATGTGGAGTAACACGATTTCATTATAACCCAGTTGTGGAATTTAGTACATTTCAAGCAGAGCACATCGCAGTACTATAAGTAGACAAATACTTGAAATCATAACAGTATTTTGAAGATGATAGCTGCATTTTGAAGATTGTAACACCACCATGAAGGTGTCCATGACCCCCCAGCCTCTGCTGCCTGTGGCCACTGCTTGTCTCTGCACAGCAGCGTTTACGACTTGCCCTGGGGTTGCAGTGTGACACTTTGTGATTCATGTCACCTCCTTCCAGAATAAGAGTCTTTGGGGAGGACTTTGCTGACTCATCTCTCAGAATAGTCACAGCATTTCTGATTTTATTATTCAGGGCTAATTCGTTCCTGTCCCCACCTCCAACCCCCACTTCCATGCCACCCACTGGGTGACATACTTTCCCGGAAGCTTCGGGAATCTGAGCCTCTTCGATGCTTTGCTCCCCTCCTTTAGTTCCAGTCCTGATCCCTCTTTCTGTCTAGCCCTGACAGGCAGGCCTCGCCACTTGCAACGAGAACAGGTGCCTAATGCCTCAGTAAGCAGCATCAGTCAGAATCCAAGTATTTAATTTTGTTGATGGGCTGGAGCAACAGCACATCAGGTAGGGCATTCACCTTGCACACAGCCAACATGGCTGACCCGAGTTCAATTCCTCCACCCCTCTCGGAGAGCCTGGCAAGCTGCCGAGAGTATCTCTTCCGCATGGCAAAACCTGGCAAGCTACCCGTGACGTATTCGATATGCCAAACACAGTAACAAGTCTCACAATGTTACTGGGCCCGCTCGAGCAAATCGATGAACAACGGGAGGAGCATGAACATGAATTTTGTTGTTGCTGTTAGTTTGGGGCCACACACAGCAGTGCTCAGGAATCACTCCTGGCAGTGCTCAGGAGCACCATATGGACTAACAGGGATCTAACCCTGGTCCACCATGTGCAAGGCAGTAAATACCTTACTGGCAGTGCTATCTCTCCAGCTCTGTCAGCACCTGCATATATGGTCTTGCTTCAGGAGAACTCCAGGTGATGGAGGATGGGCCAGAATGGGTTGGGGAACTCTTCTTCCCAGAAAATCAGAATTGCAATCATACTTTGTTTTCTAAGAGGATATTCTTAGTTAAAAGTATTACATTTCCTTAGAAGATGATTTTTCTGCAGACACCAACATGGATTCCCGAAAGCTTTTGTAGTAATATTAGGAACTCAGACTAACAATAGGGCAATTGCCAAGTTCTTGGCTAAATACCTGTACTGCCCAGAGGTATTATATTCAAAGAAAGCCACTGCTTACAGTTTTTCTTTTTTTTACTAAAGATGCAAGAGCCGTAAGTAAGCTTGAAAAAGATAAATCTAAGTCATCTATAATCCTCCCCCTCTTACATGATCATTTCTGAAGTATGCTTTTAGTGTTCCACAGCAGCACCCCCCCACACACACACACACAAAGAAATATGTGAATTCTTAGGTGATTTTGAAATGACAAAATTATAGAGTCAACTTCTGCTTCTGAAGAGAAGGAAGATGCTCTGACCAGAATTAAAGCATCTTGGGCCCCAGGTGCTCCCCTGCCAACCAAGCTGGGCTCATAGACAGCCTATTCCCTGGTCATATAGGTTAGGGAGTTTGTTTCACCTGGAACAGTGATGTCTGATGAATATTTGAAAGTAATCAGGTCTAGGAAGATGGAAAACCAGAACTAAGGGTCTGAAGAGCTGTGAGTGATTGCAGTTAAGTTCATTGGTTTGAGTTCTCAGAAGTGGGGGCCTTGTACTGAAGGAGATCCGCGGAGGACCAGAAGCTGATAAGAGGATGAGCTGGATTGTTCACACTGGCTCTGGTGCCAGGGGTTATGAGGAGAAGTGTGATTCTGATGAGTTGCTGGTATTCCCATGTCAGGGTGCTGTGTCCAGACTGATGCTGGTTCCTGAGAACTGTCACGGCCTTCACTCTCTAGAGATCAGGTGGTGCCTGCCTCAGTGCCTTCCCGGGGCCTGCTTAGAGCTTCCTCCTGCATTTCCAAGTACTTCTCTCTATCACTCGCCTCCCTGGTTCTGCCTGCAGGACAGTTCCTGACTGTTAAATTCTTGTAGGATCTGTGTCTGTCACATACACATACAGAGAGAGAAAGAGAGAGAGGAGAAGGGAGGGAGGAAGGAAGGAAGGAAGGAAGGAAGGAAGAAAGAAAGAAAGAAAGAAAGAAAGAAAGAAAGAAAGAAAGAAAGATAAGGAGATCTATCAACTAAAAATTGAAAAATTCCTGGAGTGGTTTGCTTGGAGTCTTGCTCTGCACGCAAAGACAGAGACCAGAGACTCTTATCGGTTTTTTCCTACCTCTGAACTGATGTAGCTCAGACTCAGTTTCCCCTATTAAAGTGGTTATTTTGGCCATGAAAGAAAAAGAGTCTTCAACTTGGGGGCATATGGGCAGCTGGAGGTACACAGCACCCCAGATCACAGCATGCTCTTGGAGAAGAGACACCTGTAAAGGTGAGTCAGGAGCTTGTCAGAGTCACACGTGCTGAGAGTGACTTAGGTTCCCTTTTTCTGACCAAGATGGAAACCAGGAAATTACACATCACACACATTCTGTGCCAGTGTTAATTCTCCCAAGCTGAGCCCAAGTGGGTGGCCATTTCATGTGCTCTTGTGTTGAATTTTCCTATGTTTCCCATAGCACAGAATCTTACGGAGAAATATGTATCACAACATGGAATTATGTGTGAGAGAGAAGTCTCTGGGAACTGGGAGTAGAGGGACATTATTTGGGCCACCAGAAAGTGTGCTCGCTGTTTTAATCATATCTCTCTGAACAAGCAGAGTGTACTTAGGAGGCAGGGATTATATCCCTGCTTTACAGACTAGGGATTGAGGTTTGTTGAGAGCAAATGATAGCCCCAAATCTCTAGCCATGATAACTTCAAGTTTCCAAACTTGAATGTTAGATTCTGAGCATTCAATAAGCCCAGCTCAAGAGGTTTCTTAAGAGTCCTCTCCAATGTGAGTTCGACCAGTGTCAGTAGCTTTGAATGCTGTTTGTGTGCACTTGAGGGATGTTGCTTATCAGAGTCTTGTGGGATTTCCCAAAACTTCATCAATTGGGATGGATTGGAGATCACAGCCTGATGTTACCCTGCTGTGTCTTGCCCCAGAGTGAACTCCTTCACTCTGTGACCCCAGTGTTTCCTGGATCATTTGAAGACAGATGCCTTTGTATGCTGTAAGGATGCTAACAGCCCTTTACAGTAGGTTATTTGTGGATTGCTCTTTGAATTTGCAGGTCTACATTTCTCTTGGGCTATCTCAGTCACCATTGTGACTCATGAGGGAGCCACATGCTTCACACCCAGGTCCATGCTCACTAGAACCTTTGGAAGGACCCCAAATCAGTCTCTGCTTTTTTTAAGGTGAAAGTAAACATCATATTACTTCATAGAGGATTGTGCCCATTCATGGCCAGTAACAAGTTCTGACTCTAAGTCCATTGCAAAGAACTCGGGGGAAAACATGCCCTCATTGGTGACAGTTGGACCTTACGAAAACTTATTTTACCAAGAAATGATTTGGTTTTCACACAAGATGCTACTTCTGAGTCAATAAACATTTTTAAAATAGCATATCCTGACACAATCTGTGAACAGTTAGCTAATAAGCACACTTAGCCTCCTCTTAGAAGCTTTCAAAAGGGAGATGAAGCTAGTGATTCTTAGGTAGAGCAGAGGCCGCTCTGAAAAGAACAAAGACAATTTCAGTAGCCATGATTTTAACATACTCCTAAATGAAAGGGCAAAGTACAAAGAAGAATGGACTGATAATCCTTCATTTAAGACACATGACAGTCTAGAAATAAAAAACCGGTGTCTGCTCATCTGCGCACAAGACGCAGGAAGGACCAGGCAGGTGTGATGAGAGTGCTTTCCTGAGGAGGGCAGAGGGATGTGGAAATAGGAGCAGGAGGGAAGTGATGCCTCTATAAAAGCACTGACTTGGAACTGGGAGTGTTTGAAATGGCAAAAAGGATTAGCAATTCAATTCAACTAGAATGTGGAGGAGAGGACCCCAAAATGGAATGTGAGCAATAGGAAAGCCACCAGACTGTATTCAAAATGAACAGCAGGGGAGGCTGGAGCGATAGTACAGCAGGTAGGAAGTTTGCCTTGCAGGCGGCTGACCCAGGTTCAATTCCCAGCATTTTATATGGTCCTCCGAGCAACGCCAGAAGTAATACTTGAGTGCATGAGCCAGGAGTAACCCCTGTGCATTGCCGGTGTGACTCAAAAAGCAAAAACAAACAAACAAACAAGATGAGCAGCAGGGCCACATTAAGGGATAGACCCCAGGAAAAGCTGGGGGATGAAGTTGTCGACAACTAGAACCGGCTATTATAAGGTTAATGATAGAAAGGACCATTGCCGATATTACTGTCTCCAAGCAAGCTATATTTTCACTGAGGCCTGAGTTAACAATTCTGCAATGATGCTAAGTATTTGAAGGTTTTTTACTTGACCTACAAGTAGGTCTGTGAAGTGTGGATAATCAAAACCAGAATCCTGGCTGTCAGAGAAAGAAGTACCATCACAATATACTATGGATGGTACGTTAGTTGTGAGGGGCCAGAATCAATTGATCTTAAATGTATAGGTGTGTATACATACATTTAATATATACATAAAATGATGTAGAAATACCTGTATTATCAATTTGTAAAATACATATAGAAACAGTAGTGTGTCTATGCATGAGCTCAGGGAATTCATAAACTCGAAACTCAACTTTACAAGAAGTACTGAAGGAGCTCCATTAAGACAAGACAAATCTCATAAGCATACCAAACTTCTAGAAAAAGAAGGCAGTAAACTCCATGATAATAATCTCAGTCCAAGTCAATGCCCTTAATGTACTAATTAAGAGACACAGAGAGGCAGGGTGAATTAGAAAATTGAATCCAACCTTCTGTTGCCTGCAAGAAACACATTTGAATAGTAAGGACAAACACAGACTCAAAGTCAAAGGTTGGAAGACAATATTACAAGCAAACAATTCCCACAAAAAGGTCAGGGTGGCCATATTTGTATCAGACAACATCGGCTTCAGGATTTAAAAGGTTGTGAGACAGAGAGGGTCTCTCTCTCTCTCTCTCTCTCTCTCTCTCTATATATATATATATATATATATATATATATATATATCAGGAAGAACTCACACACCTAAACACATATGCAATGAATGAGGGGCCAGAAAAATTCTTTGAACTGCTTATAGACATAAAGGAAGACATTGATAACAACACAATAGTAGTTGGAGACTTCAACATCACTGTGTCACTTCTTGATAGATCAATAGACTAAAATTCAACAAGGAAATATTGGCTTTGAAGTAATAGATAAGGGAGGGTTTTAGTAAATACCTATAGAACTTTTTAACTCCTCAAATGTCAAATACACATTTTTCCTCCTCCAATGTACATGGAATAGTCTCCAAGACCACATGCTGGGCCATAAAACCTACCTCCATAAAGTGAAGTGGATAAAAATCATATCAACTACCTTCTCAGACCATGATGCACTGAAAATAGTTTATGACAAAAAAATACAGAAATAATTCAAAGACATGGAAATTAAACAGCCCACTACTGAACAACGAGTGTGTCAAAGAGGAAATCAAAAGACTCCAGGAAACAAAAGAGAATGAAGGCATGAACTACTAGAGCTTGTGGGATACAGAAAAGTGGTGTTAAGAGGAAAGTTAATAGCCATGCAAGCATTCACCAGAAGAAAGAAAGGGCCCACATAAATAGCCTTACTGCACAGCTTATGAAACTGGAAAATGATCCACACCAGGGGCCCAAAACAGGAAGGAAATAATAAAACTTAGAGCAGAAGTTAATCAATTGGAATCTTTAATAGTTCAAAAGATTAATAAAGTCAAGAGCTGGTTCTTTGAAAAAAATAAAAAAGATAGATAAGCCACTAGAGAGAGTCACGAAGAAAGAGAAAGAGAGATTTTAAAAAATCCTAATTAACCAAAACAAAATGAAAGTGAGACATCACAATAGATAAAACAAATTCAAGGGATCATCAAGGATTGCTTTGAAAACCTAACTGCCATAAAATGAGAGAACTTAAAAGAAATGGATAAATTCTTGGACTCCTATAACCTCCCAAGGCTAAACCAAGATATGGAAAACCTGAACAAACTTAACACTATTGAGGAAATCAAAGTGGTAATCAAAAATCTAACCAAAAACAAAAGTCCCAGCCCAGATAGATTTACAAGTGAACTCTTTCAACCCTTTAAAGAAGAGCCCCTGCTGATCCCTTTGGGGCTCTTCCAGGAAGTCAAACAAACAGAAACACCCTCAAATAGTTTCTACAAAGCAAAAATCACCCTGATATCAAATGCAGAGACAGCACAAAAAAAAAAAGGAAAATCACATACCGATCAAAGACGCAAAGATCCCCAACAAAATACTAGCAAATAGAATCCAGCAATTCATTAAAAATATCATAAACCATGGCCAATTTTTCACATAAATAAGTCAATACATGCAATACACTAGAAAAATCATAAAAATTATGATTATATCAATAGATACAGTAAAAGCTTTTAAGAAGATTCAGCACCCATTCCTTGAGGAGGAGGAAGAAGAGGAAGAGGAGGGAGAAATGGAGTAGTAGGAGGAGGAGAAGGAAGTGGAGGAGGAGGAGGAGGAGGAGGAGGAGGAGGAGGAGGTGGAGGAGGAGGAGGAGGAGAAAGAAAGACAAGAAAGACAATTATTCTTGATTGGGGCCAGTGAGATAGTGCAGCAGCTAAGGCACTTGCCTAACATACAGCTGATTTGAATTCAATCCCGGCAACCATATAGTCTTGCCCAAACAATGAAAGGGAACGATCTCTGAGCACAGAGTCAGGAATAAGTCCTAAGTACTTCAGAACGTGGCTCCCAAACAAACAAACAAACAAACAACAAACAAACTCAATAAAATGGAAACTGAAGGAACTTTCTTCAACACAGTCAAAGCCATTTACCACAAGCCCCAGCAAACATGTTTATTGAGGGGAAACCTAAAAATCCTTCCCTCTAGGATCAGGTACAAAACAAGGTTGTCCACTCTCCTCACTACTTCTAGTCAATATGGTACTGGAAGTACTTGCCATCACAATTAGGCAAGAAAAAAATATTAAGGACATTCAGACAGGAATGGAAGAAATGAAGTTTTCACTATTTTCAGATGATATGGTACTATATTTGGAAAACCCTAAAGACTCTACAAAAGAATGCCTAGAAAATAGATTTGTATAGTAAAATGACAAGCTACAAAATTGATACACAAAAGTTTATGACTTTAATATATGAAAATAATGAAACAGAAGAGAATTTTTTAATTATTCCATTCATAATAGTGCCTCAGAAAATCGAGTACCTAGGAAAAAAGCCTAGAAAAGGGGGACCTCTACAAGGAAAATTATAGAACACTACTTAAGGAAATAAGAAAAGAGGGCATAAATAAAATAAAACACATTCCCTTCTCATGGATTTGGAGGATTAACATCATCAAAATGGCAATATTACCTAAAGCACTATACAGATTCAATGCAGTCCCTCTAATGATACCCATAACATTTTCCAAAGAAATATATCAAACACACTCTTAAAATTCTTATGTAATAATATCACCCCTCTCCCAAAAACAAGCCAAATCAAACCTCACAAAAAAGACAAATGGGAAACGTTACTTTGCCCAACGTCAAACTGTACTGCAAAGTAGTAAAAATTAATATAATGTGACACTGGTGGCACTGGAATAAAGACACACCCCCAGATCAATGGAATAGAATTGTAAATCCAGAGACAGACCCTCGGGTATATGGCCAGTTAATCTTCAGTAAGAAGAGAGGATTTGAGGTAGAGCAAGTAAGAGAAAAAATTTGAAGTGGAGCAAGAAAAGCCTCTTCAACAAGTCACTGTCACTGTCACTGTTCTCCCGTTGTTCATCAATTTGCTCGAGCAGGCCCAGTAACGTCTCCATTGGAGACTTTTGTTGTTACTGTGTTTGGCATATCGAATACATCACAGGTTGACTTCAACAAGTGGTATTGGGAAATCTGATTGGGCACACATGAAACAAACAAACAAAAAGGGAATCCATACCTCTTCCTAACACTACACAAAAATCAAATATAAATGGATGAAAGACCTTTATATCAGACCTGAATCTATAAGTTGCATAGAGAAAAACATAGAATTCTCCATGACATTGAAACTAGAAGCATCTTTTTGGATGATAAACCAAATGTCCAAGCAAGTAAAAGCAAAGATAAACAAATGAGACTGTATTAAATTAAGAAACTTCTGCATTTCGAAGGAAAACTGACTAGAATCAAAAGACAGCTCACGGGTTAGAAGAAATTATTTGCCCACCACTCATCCAAAAAAGGGTTATTATCCAAGATATATTGTGAATTTTACAGAGTGCTTTGTATATAATTATTGTATAATATAGTATACTTTATCTATATTAAGAATTTTACAAGAAAAAATCATCTTACCCCCATCAAAATATGAGAAAAGATATGAACAGAAAGTTTCTCAAAAGGCATATGGGAAAATGTTCTATATCACTAATCATCAGGGAACTCAAAATCAAAGTAACAATTTTATATCACCTCATACCACAGAGACTGGCACATATCAAAAAAAGCAACAACCAGTATTGGCATGAATGTGATTGGGGGGAATGTGCTGGAGGGGTGGGGAGATGCAACCCTTGTTCACTGCTAGTGAGAATGTCAACCGGTTCAGCTATTTTGGAAGACAATATGGACATTTCTCACAACACTAGAAATTGGACTTCTATAAAACCAAGCAATTCAACTTTTTGGAATTTACCCTCAAAGGCCCAAAAAGCACAATGCAGAAAAGACCTCTGCACTCCTATGTTCATTGCACCCTATTCACAGTAACCAAAACCCAGAAACAACCTAAGTGGCCCATAACAGATGACTGGATAAAGAAACTGTAATACATTATACACAATGGAATACTACTCCGTTATAAGAAAAGAGGAAGGAAGGAATGGAATTTACTACTATGTGGATGGATCTGGAGAGTAACGTGTTGAGTGAAGTTAGTCAGAGGGAAAAGGTAGACCCAGAATGATTGCTCTCATATGTGGGATATAAAGAAACATTGTAGGGGAATAACAAAGGCCCAAAGGCAATAAGAAACTAAGAGCAGGCGAACTGGTCTTCAATAGGAAGCCTGCCACTGGGTGGTTGATGGCAGGTGGCATAGAGAGGCAGGCTGGGAGCAAGAGAAAATCGGGAACATTGGTGGAGGGGAATGGAAACAAGTGTGGGGACATTGTATGCCTAGAATTTAATAATGAATAATAACTTTGTAAATCTGTAGGTCATGTAAAAGGGAGGAGGAGATGGTGGGAAGGAGGGAGAGAGGGAGGGATAAAATGATATAGTTGACTAATTCTTAGAAAATAATTCATGATCCTCAATAAAGATCCTGTTATTCGTCGATTGCCTCGAGCAGGCCCCAGTAACGTCTCTTTCATCCTAGCCCTGAGATTATATTCAAGGCTCTTTAGGAGAATGAGACCCATCATTGTTACTGGTATTTGGCATATTTGGTACGCCACGGGGAGTTTGCCAGACTCTGCCCTGTGGAGAGGCTACATTCGATAGCCTGCAAGTTTGTCCAAAGTAGGAATGAGATAATAAGATGTCATAAAAAGATGGGAACAATTTTCACCCCTCCCAGAAATCCAATCAATCAATACAGAGGGAGGTAGGAGACAGTAATTCCCCTTAGGAATCATCATGGTGGTTAATAACCTCTACCATCCAGAAATATCTCTGGGCGTCAAAATTGGTGGGTGAAATAAAATAGAAAGTGAGATGTTAGCCTAGTTTCAATGTCTCTCACCTGGTAAACAGGGGGGAAATGTCAGGAATGCTTTCTCAACATTACAGCTGAAAAGCCCCAAAGATGTTCTGCTAACCCAGCGAGGCAGGATGGCTAGACCTCAGTGCTCAGGTGAAGAAAGACGCAGCCCAGTTTGCTTCTCTGGCTCAAACCCTGCAACCATCCCCTTGATCTAGCGAGATAGCATCCAGTATCCCAAACAGCCTCCCTCCTCCAAAGTCCACGTCACTGACTCCAGGAAGGACTGAGCCTCGTGCGGCCCGAGGGAAGACAAGAATAGACACGGATATCATTGTCACTGCCTCGTGGGACGATAGAGCTCTTTCCCTAGGGAAGAGCGAGGTGGCAGTGAGGAGGCTGCAGGGGGACTCCTGGCTCTGATCATGAGTGAGGTTATATAATTTGGTAACTTTAGGACAAGCCGGGTATCAGGTACACAGGAACTCTCGGTACTATTTTTGCAGTTTGTTATGAGTCTAAACCTATTGTGACATAAGTGTTCTTACCAACTGCTTAGAAAGTGGAGTCGGCTGCGTGGGTGGTGGAGTTTGCTGGGAGGGAGGCTCAGATGACACTAAAGTCCCTGCTTGCTCGGGGCTCCATTTGTCGAAATTGAGGACACAGATTTTGAGGGAGGCAGATGACTTTTGTAGGCAGCGTTGTGAGTTAGGAGTGAGCCGTGAGGTCCTTCAGGAAGCCAGGATCTCCAAGTTGGTGCTGGGGACTGGCAGAAGTAAGAAATTGGAGTGTGAGGAGAGTCCACCAGTACTCCCACCCAAGTCATTCCAGGAAGGATACCTGGGATCTGCATCACAGCAGGGAAATGAAGAGGGCTGAACTGGTTAATGTACAGATGACAGGGGTGGACTGGGAGTTGGCACACTGTCAGGGAGGGGGAGTGAAAGCCAGCCACCTGGAGCCCGGTCTTTTCAGCTGTGCCACCTGAGGTGATATTGTGACAAAGGAACCAAGATGGGCTAGTTTTCCTGGACCTGGAGAGGAAGCTACCTCGGACTTGGCACAGGGGAGAAAGGGCCCAGGAACTAGAGACATGAAGAAAACTCTGGAAGCTCGACAAGGAGGGAAGATGAGCAGTCTGTGAGCCCTGGAGAGAGACCAGATATTGCTTGTTTCTCATTTTAATGTGCGCTGTGGAGGGTGAATACTGAGGGGTCCATCAACTGCAGTGGGGAAATTGTTCTAAAGTTAACTTTCCATAGGACTGGAGCTGAAATGGCGAGAGAAGATGGCAGCAATGCTGGAATGGCCTGGCCTGGCTGCAAAGCTCCCTGCCAGCACCCACCCCACCATGGACCCCAGTCAGGTGTTCCCCTGCAGAAAGCCCAGGGAAGCTCCCAGCCATGAGGGGGGAGAGCAGAGGTGAGGATGCAGAGCTGACCACCAGGACTCCCACCCAAAGCCCAGTCATTCCAGGAAGGACATCTGGGGTCTATATCACAGCAGAGAAATGAAGAGAGTTGGGGAGATAGTGTCAGAGCAGCCCTTCCTGACCAGGAGGCCCCCACAAGTAACTCACAGTCCCACTCCAACAAGCTGATGAGCTAGGCTACCAGCTGTAGTGCTGGTACCCCAAACGGTGTCAAAGAAGGCAGACAGTTTAACCGCCCCCAGCCCCATGTAAAGAGCACTTTGTCCTGCTTTGCAGACCTTCCTGGCCTTCAAAGATCCGGCGAGTTTGATCTGGGGTACCATGAGCCCTTCCTTTCCTTATCTGTATAAAAAAAAATACTCTGTCCCATCCCCATCCCCCCAAGTTGCATATGAATCTGCCCTTTAGTAAAGCATTATGGTGATGAGATAGCACCTATGGGGGAGCCCTGGCCAGCATCCCCAACACACAGACACTGTGGCCTGAGGCTTGTAAATGAACCAGAGCTCTGTAGGCCAGGCCCTGGGGCTGCAAGGAGGGTATATAAAGTTGTCTCACCCTGAAAAAAAAAAAAGAAGAGAGAAGAGTCCTGGGGAAAGCAGGAGACCAGAGTTTCTATGTGCTTCATGCTCCCTCCTTGTTAACTTACTTAATTCCAAAACTACCTTATGATGCAAACCTTATTGTGGCCCACCTTGGAAGCAGAATCCCCCAGAGTAAATAAAACTGTTCCAGTCAGTAATGGGGCAAGTAATCCAGCTTAGTCCCCGGGAGCCCCAGGGTGTTCTCTGCTCTGTTGACCCACAAGGACACCTCAAGTGTGGATCCTATTGGCACAATGAGACAGATGATGGATTTAACTCAGACAGACCCTGTGGAGAATAAAGCTTGGGGTTTGTGGCACTTCCACACAGACCCCCTTGCCCTTCGTATTCAACACACAGAGACCAGAAACATACGTGCGCGTGCGTGTGTGTGTGTGTGTGCAGATGTCTTACTGAATGGGAGAGTTTTTACTCGCCTGCAAGTTAACTTGTGCTTCAGAATGAACTTGAACTGTGCTCAGGAATTCCCTCACATTCTTGGGGGTCTGCACTTCTTACAATATTCTCTTTCACTTGGCACTTCCAGACTCAACATTCTCAGGGTCCAAGAGGACCCTCCAACCAAGCCCCACCTCCCTGCCCCAGCTCTCCACACAACTGGTCACCAGGTGCTGGGCCCTCCCACTCCCCTCAGCAATTTCTCAGATCCATCCACCCCCAGACCCAGCTCTTCAGGACAATCAGTGCAAGGTTTCCTGACCCATACTTATCTCCTAGCACACACCTATCTAAGCAGCAAGGACACTTCCTGGAAGCTCTCTGAGTCATGAGGAGAGAAAGGAGAAGTGCGAGGGTAGGAGGCTACCCTTGGGGCCATCTCACAACTCGAACTGGCTCTGTGGAGAGCAAATCTGGCTCTGGAGCCCACCTCTGGGCTCCAGGAATACTCTTACCACCCCTTGATTGAAGTACAAGGTACTGAAGACAATTGACTGTTTTTATTGAAAGTGTCCCGTTGGATGAGTATTGACAAGGGCACACACTTGAAACTGCTTTCCCAGTCATCACCATTCACGTCTCCCCCTGGGCTGGAGCGATAGTACAGCGGGTAGGGCATTTGCCTTGCACGTGGCCGACCTGGGTTTCATTCCTCCGTCTCTCTCAGAGAACCCGGCAAGCTACCGAGAGTATCCAGCCCGCATGGCAGAGCCTGGCAAGCTACCTGTGGCATATTCGATATGCCAAAAAACAGTAACAACAAGTCTCATTTCGTGTTCCTGGAGCGAGCAGATGCTACACTAGCACGCGACAGGAATGAATAGAGATGTTACTGGTGCCCACTCGAGCAAATCAATGAACAATGGGACAACAGTGCTACAGTGCTACCTCTCTCCCTTCCCACCCCACTGCCCTCCTTTCTTCAACCTGGCTCCTCCCACTTGTCCACTTTGAATAATTTTGCATTGTTTTTCTCTCTATATTTGGCTTGGGATCTGCCATGGAGACATCTGGGGGTCTGCAGTTTCTGCTGACAGACCTGGGTTTTGACCAGGATTATTCTGAGGCTGAGGGCAGCTGTGCCTGCCTGCATCCAGGTTGGCTTCCTTCCACATGCCCAGGACAGGGACCGAGCAGGTCTGTTTCTTTTGGAGAATATTCACATGCAGTCACCAGAAGCCATTCTTGGAGTTTCTACCCAATAACTAATAAATTCACCCAAGGCTGGTTTTAGTCAATGGAACCCATCTTTCTGCCTCCCGAGTAAAAGCTGGGAAAACTACACTTTTCATTTAGTCTTGGATTTCTGCACTGTCTGGGCCTGGTTTTAAAGTGATGAGAAAGATCCTTAATGTGGAAGCAATTGCAAGCCAAGTTTTTATTGACAATTCAATGGATTTCACTGTGTTCCAGTCATTCCACAGTTATTTAGTTGGTTCTTGTTTATCTGGCGATAACCTGAATATTTTAGTTTTCCCTCAAGGCTGCTAAATGTGGGTTAATAGTCGTGTGTGCCTCTTAGATCATCTCAAATAGAAAATTTTTTCCCTCCTAAATGAGAATTAATTGTATTTGAGCTCAGAGGTTTTTTCCTAATGCATTAGGGTTGTGGATAATGACGTTCATTTCTCCTCTTGGGCCCAGCAGCCAAACCTAAAATAATCCCATCTAATTCAAAAGACATTTATAGAGCATTTGTGCTTTGTGAGATCCTTCTCTGGGTCCTCATGTACAAATGGGTAGCATGCTGCTCTCTGAAAGCAGCAGGATGTTGCCACAAAGCCAGGCGCATTCCTGAGACCCTGCTCGTGAGGGGTCTTCCTCCCTCTGCCTGTGGCACCCAGGCAGAGGGAGGGAGATACTGTTGGGAAGGAGGGCACACGGTGGGCTTGTTTTGAGTCCTCTGTCAGGCCAAACAAGAAATCCTGGAAGGGTCCATCGGGTCCACTGTGGAAAATCATGGTCAAGGTTTGCTCCTGGGTTGGCAGACAGTGGAAGTTTCCAGGCTGACAGGACCTGAACCTACAGGGCTAGACAGACAGTCATGGTGGGGACACCTTCAGTCTCACCCTGAGTTCCCTAAGGAAATGTCTGTAGGGAAGATAGGACCTGTCGCCCTGTGGATGAGGAAGAAGGAAGGAGGGTGAAGGTGACTCCAGTCTGCAGGCTGAGAGCCTGGGGAGGTTCGTGACTGACACCGGTAAGATAGGGAGGAGGCTGTCTGTCCCTCAACTGGAGAAGGAAAATCCACAATTCTCGGGCACCCGGGGCGTGAACATGTGATTCTCCTCTGAGCATGATGCCTCAGACATCCCTTCCCAATGGGACTGAGGCTATGACTCTGTGAGATGAGATGAAGAGATACCTCCGTAGCATAGCATGAGAAGTATTCCACTACCAGAGCTAGATTCTAGATCAGTTACAAGAACCATAACTTCAAAATTTTTCCCTAGCACGTGAGAAGTGGTTCCACCCATTAGCTTCTGTCACAGGGCAGATCTGCCAAGACAGATTTAAGGAATAACTGATAGTTTTCTACCACAGACAATTCCGAAGGTCTGCTCAGAAATGGACACCAGGAGACTGTCCCCAGAGGACTGTCTCAAGGCCAGAGTAAACGCTAAACAAGGCAGTTTACAGATGAACCTGAGCAGATTTCCGTCTACATAAGGGCAAATTTAGCACAGGGAAATTTATAATCAAAAGATTGAACAGTTGGGAAGATGATCAAGCTTAGCATCCTAATTTCCTCGAATTTTACCACATGGGAGTGCGTGTGATGAGCCACGGATGTAGCTCAGCAGTAGAGCATTTGCCTTGCATGTTCCAGGTCCTGGAATTTATCCCCCAATGTCCTCATTTGCCTGCTCCATGCAAATTGAGCAGAGGAATGAGGTTGTTTCTTGAGAACAGAGAGAGGTCAACAGGCACATTATTTGCATGTGGAAGACCATGGCTCCCCAAGCACCTCCAGGAATAACCCTTGACATCATACAGGCAACAAGCTCTTGGGCAGTGCTGCATGTGACCTTCATATTAAAAAATAAAGCATTATGAATACCATGAGATTTTGCTAGTGGTTAAATTTGTGAATGGAAAATAGAATGATACATAACTACCAAAAAGCAAACTCAAACACAGCCAATCCAAGGAAAGAAAAATAAGAAAAACAGAAACAGACCAGCCTGTACCTAACGCCCACAGGATCAGAAAGGTTGGGAGGAGGCAGAAGTTCACATCAAAACCAGCAGTGTGATTTCAGTTAAGAAACAGAGGTTGGGTGCTGGAGCAAAAGCACCGCGGGTAGGGCATTTACCTTGCACATGGCCGACCCGGGTTCAATTCCCAGCATCCCATATGGTCCCCCAAACACCACCAGGAGTAATTCCTGAGTGCATGAGCCAGTAACCCCTGTGCATCTCCTGGTGTGAACCAAAAATAAAAAACAGAAAGAGGTTGATATATATTTATTAAATATATTAATAATTATTAATATTAAACATAATTAATAGATATTAAATATATATTTAAATCAAGGGGTAATTTGTAATGAACACTTCTAAAACACAGGAAATAGAGCAAGGGAAAGGATGGATATAGTCTGGTGGGCAAACTGAAGAGAACAGGAAACTAAGGAAGTCCACTGCTCAGCAGATGTTCCCTTAGCTCCATTCCATGAGGCCTCTTTGCCAGGAGAGTGGGATCATCGTGGGGCGTCTCTCAAGTTTGTCAGCTCAGCTCCTCTTCATCACCTCCTCATTTCCATTAGGCCGAGTGCACCCCGTCGTCAGGCCACTATGCAGTTCACATGGTCTTCATTGGGCCCCTTTCCCGGGATTCCAGAGAGCACGGTGTCTCTTGATTCCACTTCCTCCCCATCAGCAGTGACACATCACTTCTTGGTGGTTGAGTCCCTCCAGCAGCCACGAAGTGCCCTCTCCTTTGGGAAGCCTTCTTTCATTCGTCTTCTGGACAGGTTCTCTCCTGGGCCAGCTCTCAGGGCACACTTAGTGCTTTTTTTTTCCCCCTAACATATTTATTTATCTATTTATTCGGCTTTTTGGGTCATACCCGGTGATGCTCAGGAGTTACTTCTGGCTCTGCACTCAGGAATTACTCCTGGAGGTGCTCAGGGGACCATATGGGATATGGGAATCGAACCTGGGTCTGCCACATGCAAAGCTAGCACCCTTCCTGTTGTGCTATCACTTTGTCCCCTTGCTTAGTGTATTTCACAGTATGATCGGACATCTCATAGCCTCCGCTCAGCCTGCCTGCTCCCTGAGTAAGCAGCGGGGCCCAGGAAGACCGTGTCCTTCATTTATGGAGTCAGGAAGGAATTACCCAGCCCTTCCCCTGTGTCAGGCACTCTCTCAGGGACAGAGCCATGCATGGAAACAGAAGCAAACCTTGTGCCTTTACACCTCTCACCTTCTGGTGGAGGGCACCAGCACATAATATATAAATAAGGAAACTACCAGGTCTCTAGCAAGTGTTGGGAGAGAAGGAAAGTTGTGGGGGTTAAGGAGTATGTGGTGAAGGTGGGACTTGAAAGAAGATGGGCAAGCCCCCAGCCACCCTAGCACAGCCTTGGGGATAATGTGTGGAGCAGTTGGTTACATGGGAACAGTGCCTTTGTCCGAAAAATCTACACTAATGTGAAAATTGGCTTAAGATCCAAGAAAACCTGGAACTTCGGATCAATTTCTTTTTCACAGGGGTGGAACTTGCACAGCATAAAAAGCACAATAAGATATATATTAATCTTAAGGTTTGGCTCCTCCTGGGGACAGCTCACTAGATATATTCCAGACCACAGTCCTCAGGCCAGGTTAGCCTTTCCTAACCTTAGCAGGGTCCTTGTTCAGTTACTTCTTTGGGGTCATGACAGAATTTGTCCACGACCGTGCTCTTAACTTATAGTTAAGTATTATGGTCTTACTCTGGAGAACCTGGCAGGTTACCAAAAGTTTTCTGCCCACGGCAGAGTCTGGCAAACTCCCCGTGGCATATTCAATATGCCAAAAACCAGTAACAATGATGGGTCTCATTCTCCTGACCCTGAAAAAGCCTCAAATGTGGGACTTTTTAAAATCTCATGGCTAGGACTAAGGAGACGTTACTGGGGCCTGCTCGAGGCAATGAACAACAGGATGACAGTGATACATGACAGTGAAGTATTATGGCACTCGACCTGGCCCATTTCGATGCCAGGGTGGCTCACAGCTTATCCTGAGTCCATCCAGTACCTTGTCGGGACCCTGCTCTTGGAGTGCTAGGAACTAAGGGCAACTGAGGCTTAAGTCAAGTAAATATGAATGTCCAGAAGTAAATATTACTTTTGGAGTCAATTAACTCCCATGCCACACAGCATAGCATCAATTGTCTTCCTGTGTCTATATGAAAAGGATATTGCTAAATAAACCATATAAATGACATAAAGGAGAGACAAAAGCAATTTAGGATTATTAGTGCTTGATGGAAGTGGGTATGTCTCAGTTGCACTGTTGTGGTAGTGACTCAATAAACCCTAAACTCCCTGCGGGAGCAGCAAGGACAATCCAGTGTTACCCAACATTTCTGTTTATAAAACACAAAACATTGAAATTTCAACCCACTCCTGTACCCAGAGATGTTTTTGTTAGAAAGTGTGCTATCAGTTGAGCAATAGCACAGTGGGTAGGGTGTTTGCATAGCATACAGCAGACCCAGGTTCAATTTGGGATTATTATTGCTTGATGGAATTGCATGTAACAGAGCCAGGAGTAACCCCAGTGCATTGCCCATTGTGATCCAAGAAAGAAAGAAAGAAAGAAAGAAAGTGTCCAATCATTATTCCACATCATGGTTGACAGTAATCTGCACAGTCCAGAGGTGGTGAGAGTCATTTTGCCACATTATGACGAGATCATGCATCTAGATGAGGTTTGTCTCCATGAGGTTTGAAAAGTTGTTCTGGCAACAATGGTAGTGGTCACAGCATTGAGTCTCTGGAGAACTTCAATCAGAAGTCTAACAAATTGTCAGAAATGGCACAGCCATCTTGTGAAGAAGCTAGAGAACTTTTCTTGCAGTTTCTCTGATGCTGACTCCTTCGATTTCCTTGTGACTTCCAGCTGAAATTGGTTTGACTGACTGAAGTTTAGAGGGTTGAGTAGTCTCTGGCGATTTGAGGGCTGAATTCAGGGAATGAATCCATCTCCTGATGAGACGTAGCAGAACCCAAGGTTTCTTTGTGGGTCTGTTACCTGTTAAAATATAAGCATAGACTCTTCCTCCTATGAGGAGTTTCCTCGATACATTAAAGTGGGGAAATACTTCATTTTTGTTTTTGTTTCAACATTCTACATGTTGGCATAAAGCCGTAGTGTTCCCCCACTAAAAAGGGTTGGCCTCAGAATCAGAAGCTACAGGGGGACACAGAGTGGGAATTCTAAACTCTGCTTGACATTGTTCAAGTAACTCTGGTCCCCATAAATTCAGAGGCATGGATGCTATATAGGTCTGGAAAGTTGCTGTAATGCCCTCGGGAGCAATACATTTTAACCATCTGGCACTCTGCCAGACAGAGGAAGAAGGCATCAAGCCTACTCCATGCAAACCATAGGGTATTGCCTGCATGGCCCAGTTACAGGCCCAATATTGGGTAGAGATGATAGAAACATCAGCTCCCAAGTCAACCATCCCCTTAAATTTCTTCCCATGAACCTCAAGAGTTACCTTCCCTCAGACGGGCAACATAGGCAATCAAAAGATTAGTGCTACCAAAACCTCCCCTGCTAGGGAGAGTGGATTAATGAGGCATAACAAAAGGAAGTAAGAGAACCTGAGAATGTGCTCTCCCTTATCAAATGTCCAAACAGTTGGCACCATAATAACAATTACTATTTCACCAGTATAATCAGAATCAATGACCCCAAAACGAACAGTAATTCCCATAATAGTCAAAATGCTTTTCCCAAGAGTAGGCCTACAGTGCCTCATGGGATTGGTCCTTTACACCAGAATTTAATTTATAGGAACACTGGGGAGGGGTTATAGTAACTGGATCAGGGCAGGAAGTATCCAAGGCTGTGCTTCCTGCTGTGGCTGGCTGCATTGAATCTACTGATTGGAGCTCTGGGATTCCATTTTGGGAAGAGGGGCTGCAGTCCAGAACGTCCCCTGGTTTAATGGGGTTGGCCCCCTTGCTGGTTTCCCGAGATTGGTTACCCATAGCCTCAAATCTGGCATGGCAGTCCCTGACCCAGTGGTTTTTCCTCTTACACTGGGGACAGGGCCCCGGGAGGTGCTTTCCTCTTATACTGTGCACAGAGCCAGGGTGGTGCTTTCAAAGAAGCAAGGGGTTCCCTGCAATCCTTTCAATAGTGACCTGATTTCCCACACTTAAAACATCTTTTCTGAGCTTGTCTCTATTGCATAGGCCTCAAGAGCCTTCATCTGCACCTTATGTCTAACAGAGCCAACATTACAACAAGCTTTCATGTACCCCATTATGTCCTCTTTTTCCTTAATGGTTCCCAGAATAGCCTGGCAATCCTTATTAGCATTTTCAAAAGCCAATTGTTTCAACAGATTTTGCTGACTCACTTTACACTTAACCTGCTTATCAACTGCATCCATCAACCTCCCTATAAAGTCTGCATATGGTTGCGTTAAATTCAGCTTCTGCATCAGTCTTCTCCTAAGTACACAGGGCTGCCTCACGGACATGAGCAAAAACAGCATGAAGCAAGGTGACTTGTCTTTTTGGGTCGTGCCATTTCCTTTCACCTATTAACATCTCATAAATCAATTTAATCCCAGAAAGTTTTTGTCCAGCATGACCTTAGGTCATGTAGTTTTGCTTTGGCCTCATCACTGAACCACATCCTCCATTGCATATACTGAGAAGGGCTTAAGCATGTTTTAGCAACCACGTGAAAATCTTGGAGTTCCCAATAGGCATTTTTACACCATCTTATATTTTTTACAGTACAGGCATGTAGGTCTGTACAAAGCACAGGCCTTTTTGAAATGACTGAGTAAATCCATTCTTAATCATTGATAAAATGGAGGCTGCTTCTCCTCCAGCTGGACTGGGTGACTGGGAGCATGCCCCAAGTGGTCTGGAGGCCACTTGGCTGAGTCACTCTCAGACTCAGAATCTGAGGAAGTGGCAGCAGACTCATCATCCACATTACTTTCATCTGATGCACTGGAAGTGGAGTTATATGGAAGAGATGAGGGTCTCTCCGTAGGGAACATTAGTTCACCAGCATCAGAAATATTTTTAATTTGATGCAATGTGGCTGGAGTGATAGCACAGCGCTAGGGCGTTTGCCTTGTGCGTGGCCACGCTGCTGAGCTGGGTTCGATTCCTCCACCCCTCTTGGAGAACCCGGCAAGCTACCGAGAGTATCTTGCCTGCACAGCAAAGCCTGGCAAGCTACTCATGGTGTATTTGATATGCCAAACACAATAACAACAAGTCTCACAATGGAGACGTTACTGGGCCCACTTGAGCAAATCAATGAACAACAGGAGGACAGTGCTACAGTGCTACAGTGGAAACACATTGCATCTCTTTTGGGACTTAGGTATGGAGGAGCTGAGGGCTTCTTATCCCTAATATTCTCCTCCTCAACTGTATATCTCCAAAACAGGAGAATAGAATTAATAACCTCCCATGTAACCCACAGTTCCATGGGGATATTAGTCCCTTCTTTAGATGTCATGAAGACACCTTTCTTAATTTTTTTCCAAATCTTGGTCTGTAGAGCCCCTTCATCTGGTAACCATGGATTTAGTTCATAAACTACTTCAAAGCAGGACCGGAGTTGGTCTCTAGAAATACAGTCTTCTGGGTCCTCTGTTCTGCACGGGAGATACTGAATCAAATCCAGAAATAGCTTGGTCTATTCAGTCTGTCTTGAGAAAAACTGAAAGATCCTTGGAAGACCCAGAATCTGTCCCATCTTAGTGGGTGACTGCTGCTAGGATTCTAACTCCCAGCCCCCTAAAAAAATCTACTATTCCACTCTCCTCTGAGTGGGCGAATATAGCTAAGACTTCAATGTCCCCAGTAACCCAAAAATTTGTTCTCACACTTACCTCTGTAAGTGGGGTTCCACCGATGCAGACCTTACCTTTAGATGCCCACCAATTGGGGGTTCACGCCCACCCAGGGACGCCAGCTGTGAGTTTTCACAACACAAGATGATAAAAGATAAAGGATTGAAAGGTTTGCGGTTGGTGGCCCCGCACGTGGGAAGGATACGGCGGTGGCATTCGGTGTTCAAGAGCCAACTCCCCAGGCTCTTCTGGACGATGGGCAAAGGACGGGCAACGGCCATGTCCTGTCATCTCCCAGGATGGCTTCAGGTTTGAGTGACGTGGGAGGTTTCGAAGTAAGGAAAGGCACAGCCTCATTCTGTTTCACAGCAGCATCATTCTACATATAGAGCATTTTGAAAGCAATCGCTGGGAATGCTGCATTACCAAAATGCCAATGAGGCTGGTGAGTGCCAGGAGGCCTGTTATGAGCGTGCTGTGTATCCTGGGTGAGAGATAAAGAGTTAGAGCAGGGAGGCGGCAGTAGGGGTTTAGTGCACTGAAGATGGGGGCCCAGGGAAAATGGAGAGGAGGAAGCCCCCACGTTTGATCTAAGCCACTGGAAATGGCTGTCTTCACCGACAGGAAACAGGCATTGGGCAAACAGGCAGTAGGATTCTGGGACACAGAAAGGATGGACTCCATTTGGATAACTTACTGGACATTCTGGTGAGAATCAAGTGGGGAGCTGGGTGCACAAAGCTGGAACTGAGGACAAATTGACTCGCAACTATTAGCAATTTGAAACCAGCAGTTCCAGAGGGTGGGGCAGAAGTCCTATCATGAGGTGTTGGGAACAGGGGAGAAATTCCAGGACAAAAGACGGGCAAAGGACTGGCAACAGAGCTCTGTACTGTAGTAAAGATTGTCTTGACATCCAGACCTCCCCATGTCTGTAGTTTCTCTGGCTGAAGAAGGGGAGAGGCAGAGACTACAGGGAAGGAAACTGGGAGCAAATGGGGAGGAAATAGGGGAGAAAACAGGAAGGCAGGGGCATGTGGCTCCAAGGAGGAAAGTGAAGAAGGGTTCCAAAGAGGGCACAGAATTGCACTGAGGTCTGGAAAGACTGAAAGTTCTAGAACAGTGTTTCCCAAAGTAGGAGACAAGGCCTCCCCTGGGGACACCCAAGAGTGCAGCAGTGGATAGTGGCCCACATCAAGTCCCTCACTCACCGTCCTTCTTCTTGAGGGAGAAGAAGGTGCTGTTGTCTATTAGTATTTTAGCATCATTCCATTGCCAGCTCTCTGTGCCAATAGAACTGGGAAGGTGCTTCCCAAGAACAGCGACCCAGCAGGGCCCTGCCACAGTCCCAACAGTGGCCAGCTTGGCTCAGTCCTGCCCACACACGGCTCCTCCTCCAAGACCTCGATCCATATTCCTAGCATCACGCACTCTGCCTTCATCCCACCCTCACCCCCACACAGAGTTCCTCCCCAGAGCACCTTTCAAACTCAGTCTCTCACATAGGCCTCTCTTACTCAGCCCCCAGCATGCTCCTCCCCAGAGCCTCATCCTCACTCAGTCCCTATCTGCCCACCCACCTTCAGTCCCTGCCTCTCATAGCACCTCCATCCCTCAGTCCCTCCTTCAAAAGGCCCCTCCCTCTCTCAGTCACTTCCTCAGTTCCTTCTCACTCCCACTCTCAATCCCCCCTCAGTCCCTTCCTCAGTCCCCTCAGACCCTTCCTCAGTCCCCTCAGGCCCTTCCGCAGTCCCCTCAGGCCCATCCTCAGTCCCCTCAGACCCTTCCCCCAGTCCCCTCAGACCCATCCTCAGTTCCCTCAGACCATCCTCAGTCCCCTCAGACCCATCCTCTGTCCCATCAGACCCAAACCTCAGTCCCCTCAGACCCTTCCCCAGTCCCCTCAGACCCTTCCCCAGTCTCCTCATACCCATCCTCAGTTCCCTCAGACCATCCTCAGTCCCCTCAAACCCAACCTCAGTCCCCTCAGGCCCATCCCCAGTCCCCTCAGACCCTTCCCCAGTCCCCTCAAACCCAACCTCAGTCCCCTCAGGCCCATCCCCAGTCCCCTCAGACCCTTCCCCAGTCCCCTCAGACCCTTCCCCAGTTCCCTTAGACCCTTCCTCAGTCCCCTCAGACCCTTCCCCAGTCCCCTCAGACCCATCCTCAGTTCCCTCAGACCATACTCAGTCCCCTCTGACCCATCCTCAGTCCCCTCAGACCCAAACCTCAGTCCCCTCAGACCCATCCCCAGTCCCCTCAGACCCTTCCCCAGTCCCCTCAGACCCATCCTCAGTCCCCTCAGACCCATCCCCAGTCCCCTCAGACCCATCCTCAATTCCCTCAGACCATACTCAGTCCCCTCTGACCCATCCTCAGTCCCCTCAGACCCAAACCTCAATCCCCTCAGACCCATCCCCAGTCCCCTCAGACCCTTCCCCAGTCCCCTCAGACCCATCCTCAGTCCCCTCAGACCCATCCTCAGTCCCCTCAGACCCTTCCCCAGTCCCCTCAGACCCATCCCCAGTCCCCTCAGACCCTTCCCCAGTCCCCTCAGACCCATCCTCAGTCCCCTCAGACCCATCCCCAGTCCCCTCAGACCCTTCCCCAGTCCCCTCAGACCCTTCCCCAGTCCCCTCAGACCCATCCTCAGTTCCCTCAGACCATCCTCAGTCCCCTCAGACCCATCCCCAGTCCCCTCAGACCCATCCCCAGTCCCCTCAGACCCTTCCTCAGTCCCCTCAGACCCTTCCCCAATCCCCTCATACCCATCCTCAGGTCCCTCAGACCCTTCCCCAGTCCCCTCAGACCTATCCTCAGTTCCCTCAGACCCATACTCAGTCCCCTCAGACCCAAACCTCAGTCCCCTCAGACCCTTCCCCAGTCCCCTCAAACCCTTCCTCAGTCCCCTCAGACCCATCCTCAGTCCCCTTAGACCATTCCCCAGACCCTCACACCAATCCTCCTTTCCACCCTCAATCCCTCCCTTAGCCCGCCCTCGGCCCTCCCTCGGCCCTCCCTCGGCCCGCCCTCGGCCCGCCCTTGGCCCGCCCTCAGCCCGCCCTCGGCCCTCCCTCGGCCCGCCCTCGGCCCGCCCTCGGCCCGCCCTCGGCCCTCCCTCGGCCCGCCCTCGGCCCTCCCTCGGCCCGCCCTCGGCCCGCCCTCAACCCTCCCTCCGCCGGCTGGCCAGGGCCCTCCCTTAGGCCGCCCTCGGGCCACCCTCGGCCGACCCTCGGCCCCTCCTCGGCCCGCCCTCGGCCGGCACTTGACCCCTCCTCGGCCCGCCCTCGGCCCGCCCTCAGCCCGCCCTCGGCCCTCCCTCGGCCCACCCTCAACCCTCCCTCAACCCTCCCTCCGCCGGCCGGCCTCGGCCCTCCCTTAGGCCGCCCTCGGGCCACCCTCGGCCGACCCTCGGCCCCTCCTCGGCCCGCCCTCGGCCGGCACTTTGCCCCTCCTCGGCCCTCCCTCGGCCCGCCCTCGGCCCGCCCTCGGCCGCCCTCGGCCCTCCCTCGGCCCTCCCTCAGCCCTCCCTCGGCCCTCCCTCGGCCCTCCCTCAGCCCTCCCTCAGCCCTCCCTCGGCCCACCCTCAGCCCTCCCTCGGCCCTCCCTCGGCCCTCCCTCGGCCCGCCCTCGGCCCACCCTCAACCCTCCCTCAACCCTCCCTCCGCCGGCTGGCCAGGGCCCTCCCTTAGGCCGCCCTCGGGCCACCCTCGGCCGACCCTCGGCCCCTCCTCGGCCCGCCCTCGGCCGGCACTTGACCCCTCCTCGGCCCACCCTCGGCCCGCCCTCGGCCCTCCCTCGGCCTTCCCTCGGCCCTCCCTCAGCCCTCCCTCGGCCCGCCCTCGGCCCGCCCTCGGCCCGCCCTCAACCCTCCCTCAACCCTCCCTCCGCCGGCCGGCCTCGGCCCTCCCTTAGGCCGCCCTCGGGCCACCCTCGGCCGACCCTCGGCCCCTCCTCGGCCCGCCCTCGGCCGGCACTTGACCCCTCCTCGGCCCACCCTCGGCCCGCCCTCGGCCCACCCTCAACCCTCCCTCAACCCTCCCTCCGCCGGCCGGCCTCGGCCCTCCCTTAGGCCGCCCTCGGGCCACCCTCGGCCGACCCTCGGCCCCTCCTCGGCCCGCCCTCAGCCCGCCCTCGGCCCTCCCTCGGCCTGCCCTCAACCCGCCCTCGGCCCTCCCTCAGCCCGCCCTCGGCCTGCCCTCAACCCGCCCTCGGCCCTCCCTCAGCCCTCCCTCGGCCCGCCCTCGGCCCGCCCTCAGCTCGCCCTTGGCCCTCCCTCAGTCCCCCATTCCTCCCTTATCACACTCTCAGTCCCCCCTCAGTCCCTCCTCCAGTTCCTCCCTTACTCCCTTAGTCCCCCTTTCACACAGCTCCTTCCTCAGTTCCTCCCTGTTTCCCTCTCTCCTTTACACAGTTCCTCCCTCCTTTAGCCCCTCTCTCACACACATCACCCATTCTTTCCCAGTCGCTTCCTCACAAGGTTCATCTGTCCCCTTATAGAAAGCTTCCGCCTTTCAGTCCTTCCCTCACATAGCTGCTCCCTTACTACCACCTCTTAAAGCCCCTCCAGCCCTCACAATGCCCCTGTCATTAACTACCTCATAAAGCCCCTCCATACCTCACACACCCCTCCTCCACTCCCTGCCTCACAAAGCCCCTCCCCCCTAGTCCCTCCCTCACACAGCCTCTGTCTGACTTGGGCCAGCTTTGGCCTCTGCAGGTCCCAACAGCAGGGTCCCATTGTTTCCACCCTAATAGGGCTGAGCAGGAGAGCATCTCCCTCCTCCCAGCGTTTAGCTTTGCTCTTTAAACATCTGGGTCACAGATATGCTCAGTTAATTAATGTTCTTCGCGCTACTCATTTGCCTGCTGGATAATAGATTGATTCATAATTTCAATAAGCAGCTGTGTATGTCTTTCCCGGAATATAAAGGCAGTGAACTGTCATTCATCACTTTGCATTTGGTGCATTTAAATAGATTCAGGGAGACATTGTTTAGGGAGGGGAGGAGGGTTTCTGATTCTCTTACGATTTTGCCTCTAACAATTACTCTGATTTGGAACTAATTTGGGTTTAGAGCACGTTAACCGCCTCTCTCTCAAGGGCACTTAATGAACTCCTGTCACTTGTTTGGCTTGTTTTTGAAGGAGCAAGCAGCTCCCCTCTGGAGGTCAGAGCAGGGGTTCTGAGGAGTTTCCCCAGGGGCAGAGACCCGCTGAGACCCCTCCCCAGGGCAGACACCCTGCTCCAAGCTCTGCTTCGAGCGTGGTCCAGCACAAGGCACTGGGCAGCCTCTCAGGACACAGGGAGAGAGAGCAGGGCCAGCCAGGTGACCAGATGTCCCCAGGTCTTTTTTTTCTCATACTTAGAATGGGGAGAGTTCTAGAGTCTCTCTGAGTTGTGGAGAAAAAAAATGTCATGGTGCAAACAGCTTTAAAATGATGCTTGCCTTGGGCTGGAGCAATAGCACAGCGGGTAGGACATTTGCCTTGCACACGGCCAACCTGGGTTCGATTCCCAGCATCCCATATGGTCCCCTGAGCACCGCCAGGAGTAATTCCTGAGTGCATGAGCCAGGAGTAACCCCTGTGCATTGCAGGGTGTGACCCAAAAAGCAAAAAATAAAATAAAATAAAAAATAAACTACCTTTGTAAAAAAAAAAGGATAAATAATAAATAAATAAGTAAAATGGTGCTTGCCTTGGGGGCCGAGAGGGTAGCAGGTAGGGTACTGCTGTTCTCAGCCAACCTGAGATAGCATGGTGCAGTTCAACAAACAATTATTTTAATTAGAAAGGAATAAAATGATGCCAGCCTATCTCCACTCATACCATGGGGCTTCACTGTCCCCAGCCTCGCCTCACCAACCTGTACTGGCATCATTGCAGAGTGAGCCTGATCTCTGGAGACTCGCCAGGAGTGATCCCTGAGCGCAGAGCTGGGAATAAGTCCCAGCACAGCCAGGAAGACCCCCAAACCCCAAAGTCGATAGATAAATAAATAAATGTGGGTGCTTATTTTTTTCCCATGGAGACATGCTCAACCACAGACAAATTTGCAGCCCATGAGGTGGGGGTTGATTCTCCTCCTATCCAAAAATGAGCTACACATGGTCCTTGCCCCTGCTGGAGCACCAGAGACAGGTTGCCTGTGTTTAGAGTAGCATGCTAGGGCTTAAACAACATGAGCAGGGTGGAGCAGGAAGGCCCATCATCCGGCCTGGGTCCTCTGGTGCAACGCAGCAGACAAAAGCATCCCTGCATCGGCTACGGCTGCATAAGCACCACTCCAAAACTCGGTGGCACTGACTCTTGCCCAGGGACTGTGGGTCAGTAGCACGTTTCTGCCCTCTGAGTCTTGGTGATCTGGACCGGATGGATCCGTGCATCTGTCAGCGAGCATGTCGGCTCAGGACTGACTGATCTAGGCAGCATCTCTCGGCTGTGCATTAGAGCTGTGTGTCTCACCCTCCAGCACCCCAACCTGGGCTCACTGCTGGAGGAAGTGGACAAAGGTCAAGATCCAGTCTAGGAGCGAACTCATGCCCGTCTTCACTTCTGCCACACTCTGCTGGCAAAAGCAAGACACAGCGCCAACCAGTACTCAGGGCTGGGGGCGTAGGCTCCAGGTTCTGAGGGGAATTCTGTGCTTTGTGGACACGGAGAGAGAGTGAAGGCTGTGGCTGAGCTATATATTCTCCAGCATCCTGCATGCACTGGAAGTAGAGGCCCACCGTGCTACATGGGAGGGGGCATTTCTTCCTTTTCATCATAATGTTGCAACATTGGGCAGTAATAACTACACTGCAGAATTTTGGTAACGACTTTAATATTGTTGCAATCACTGGTTCATCAGTGATGTTGGGATAAATACCCTGTCCACAAACTCTTGTTCACAGTTGGGATCATTTCCCCGGGGTGGGTTTCTAAAGTGAGTGTAGCCCAGGCCCTGTCAGACAGAGCACAGAGAGTCTGGAGGAGTGACCTCTTCCAGAGCCTGTCTCCTGCTGGCCTCTACGACATGGAAACACATGCTGGAAATGCGGCATCTCGCCACTGCTGTAGTCATGCATTTCATACACGTGAGGCTGGAGGCTGTTTATTGTGTGTGTCTGACTCTGGGCTGGCCTCTGGGGTCCTCTGCAGCAGGATCCTGGCATTCCTGCGGGTCCCCAAGGGCAGAGGCAATGGAGACGCAACTTCTTATACAATGATTGGCCCAGCCCATGGAAGCAGAGGCAGTTTTTCTTTTTCTTTTTCTTTTGCGAATTTTATGCATTTTATTTTCATGAAGTAAATCACAATAGTTCATTACAGATAATATTCAAACACCCACCCAACCAGCGAGCATCTTCCCACCACAATAAGAGGGAAGTGTTTGAGGGTTGTTGTATTTCATTCAAGGGGCATTTAAGCCTGTATATAAGAGAACACAAGCAAGTATGTTAAAACCAAACACATGTGTGCTATTTTAGGTACATCAGTGGACTAGGGTATAAGAAGTTGCGTGGCTGTGAATGTGGCCACGCCCTTCAGGAAATTCTGCCATTATTCTCTTCCAGAAGCTTTAGTTTATAGTCTCTGGGTCTTGGCTGTTGATGAGATTACCTGGTGCCAGGGGCAGTTGGTGGCTGTGACTGCCAAGCTACTGGAAAACTGGGGAGCTGGGGGGGGAGGAGGCTCAGTCCCGATCTGAGTGGGCTTGGAGATCTCAGCCAAGAGGCAGTTTTTTCAAGATCAGCTCCAATGGCCTGTCTTTGGCTGACTTGACTCTCTGTGCTCCTCTTAGCCTGCACCCAGGCTGCAGGCAGGAAGGGTGAGTCCTCAACCACTTAGCATGCTCAAAAAATCCAGGGTGTAGCCCAGGTACATGATGGTCTTCAGGCTCAGTAAGCCGAGGGCTTCCTGGGGGCAGCTTCCTGGGAGCCTGGGGCTGTGTGGGTGGCAGGGACTTCAGGCTCACAGAAGCCTGGTGAGCCTGTGGCTGTGCCCCCAGTACTGAAGCTGTCGCCTCTTCATTCCTCCCCTGACTTCCCATCCCCTCCCCATCCTTTCCTCCCTTCTTTCTTCTACCTCTTCCCTTCTCCACCTTCCCTTCTTCCCTCTCCTCCCCCTCTCTCGCCTCTCCTCCCTTCTCCTCTCCTCTCCTCCCCTTCCGTGCTCTCCTCTCCTTTTCTCTCCTCTCCCTGCAGCTGGCGCGCTACACCAAGGAAGGCTTCCTGCATCTGGGAGCCCTGGGGACCACCACACTCTTACCCGACACCCGCTGCCTGGTGGACAGTGCCAAGAGCCGACTGCCTCAGCTCCTGGACTGCGACAAGGTCAAGAGCAGTCTGTCCAAGCGCTGGAACTTCATCCAGGTGAGGGCTGCATGGTGGTGGCACCCAGAGCCGTGAGGCACTGCAGGTCAAGGGGAAGGCCAGGTGATGGGCACCCGCCAAGGGAACTGAAAATCTGCCAGTCTGGGACAAGACCACTGACACCCACCAAGGGCACCATAGGTCTACACCAAAGAGCCAGACGCGGCTCCCAGAGCTCAGGGTGGGGTGTTGAAGTCGTGAGGGCAGGCTGGGCCATGATCTCTCCTGGGGTGGGGTGGGGTGGCTGAAATCTGCTAAGGTCCTTCAGTCAGCAGGACTGAGGAGGGCAGGCAAACCTCTGGATCGCGCCTCTCTGGGTCCCTGCATATCCATACTGGGCACTTGGGACCCCCATCTAACTCAGGAAAACGCATTTATTTCTTCTGGATTCCAGCATTTCCCAGGGAGCACCCCTTCTCTCCCCTCCCCCACCATGGGCAGGCAGTTTGGGCAGGGCTGTCCCCATGGGAGGTCATGTGAGGACATTGCAAACCTGACTTTCTCTCTGTCTTCACGTTCTCTCCACCCATTCTTTTCATCTGTCCCTGTGTCTCTGTCGCTGTGTGTGTGTGTGTGTGTGTCTCTCTCTCTCTGTGTCTCCGTCTCTGTCCTTCTCTCCTCTCTCTCCGACTGACCCCAGAACGGAGCCATCATGAACAAGGGCACCGGGCGCTGCCTGGAGGTGGAGAACCGCGGCCTGGCAGGCATCGACCTCATCCTGCGCAGCTGCACGGGACAGAGGTGGACCATCAAGAACTTCATCAAATAGCAGACAGAGCCCTGGAGGAGGCCACAGGGCACAGGACAGGCTGGGCGGGAGGAGCGGCAGGGGCTGCCCTCGAGCCGCAGGACTTTCTGGCCCGAGTGTTGTCCTGAGACCGTGCCCCCTGGCACAGCCTGGCCCCCTGAGACGAGGAGCACAGGGGGAGCCTCCGCCCCTCCGCGGCGCCTCCAACGCTGCTGACAGCAGGGCCCCTCCTCGTCCTCACCTTGTGCAGCAGCAGCTTCTGGGTTCCCACCTCAGCCAAGCCAGCCACACCCTGCCTGCCCCTCCTCAGAGGACACAGCGACATCCCGAGACTCAGTTTCCTTCGAGATTCCGCCTGCCCAAGACTTTCATGCACTCCCCAAGGCTGCTGCCCCCAAAGCTTTCCAAGAGGTGTCCATGGGTGGGCAGCGCTGGGACCAGCCTGGGAGTCTGCCCGGAGCTCCTACTCACGCAGTCACCAGGTCACCGGGGTGGATCCTGGCCCTCTGCCTGGAGGTCTTGGCCTCCCTGTGCGTGCGGGGACAGGGAGCTCTGCCTCCTGGAGGTTGGCCCGGGGTGGGGGGGTGCAGTCAGGGGCCAGGTCCTGAGGGATGCTTGTGTTCCCACGTGTCACCCCAGGCGCTACTGGCGGGGGGTGGTGGTCATTCCTCTCTAAAGAGTAAGACTTTCCCGTTTGCCCTCTGGCTAGGGTGCACTTGTAAATCAGAGTTAATATATGGCCGTGTGTGCATGCGCAGGTGTAGCTGAGTGCGTAGGGGTGTGTGTGTGTGTGTGTGTGTGTGTGTGTGTGCATGCGTGTGTGTGTGAATGCATGTGCGTGCACATGGGCGTGCGTGCGCGCGCGCATGTGTGCGTATGTGGACGTGTGACTGCGAGCCAGAGCAGTCCTGGAAAACGGCCTCGGTCTGGTCACTTCATTGTTAGAGAGGATTAGATGGAGGCTACTGAGATGCTGGCGGGGCATGGCCACCTGCCCCTGGCCAGGGGCCTGGTCCGACCTGGTCCAGATTGGTGCCCCAGCCAGAGGGCTGTCCCTTCTGCCAGTTTTCCATCTCTCCCTCGTGCCATCCCCAACCCCACCCCTGCCCGGAACCCAGCTCTGTAGTTGTCCAGTTTGGGCTCCCTCGTGTCTCTGTTGGTGGCATCTTGTTGGCGTTCCCCCACCCCACCCACCCTGTTGTGAAATAAATACATGAGAGCATTTCCAGAGCAGCTCTTTGGCCTCTTGGTATCGCAGTGGCTCGGGGCAGAGTGGCCCTGGGCAGCGCGTCGTGAGGTGGACAATGGCCAGAGGCCTTGGCTAACCATCCGAACTGCCCTCACCTGAGAGTCAGGTTTGCTGTGGCCAGAGCTGAAGTGTCTATGGGATCTGGTGAGGAAGGGTGTCGGTTGCCCCAGCTGACAGCCGCCCCCCCAACTCGCGCTCGCTGTCCCGAGAGAGCAAGAAAGCCCTGTGGGGGCTGGTGGGACGTGTACTTTGCCATTGGGGTCCATGAAGGATTCTACAGGGTTCCAGGTCTCTGGAAATGCCTGGGAAATGACCTTGGAGCGTCCTCTGTGGAGTCCCAGGTGGCCATGGAGTAAGAAGCCAAAGGGGACCCCATCACCAGTGGTGCTCTGGGAAGTTCCCTGCCCCACCCAGTGCTGCTTTTGTCCCACTGAGGCTCTGGCTGAAAATCCCCGTGAAGTACTCAGCGGGCCCCTGGTGAAATACTGAGTGGGCCCCTGGTGAAGTACTGAGTGGGACCCTGGTGAAATACTGAGTGAGCCCCTGGTGTTCTTTCATCCTGCAGGAAATAGCCCAAGGGGATTCCCAAGGAGGCTCCTGTCAGGCTCATGTCCTCTGTGACTATGCACCCGTGGGCCCTGTGCACACTGAGAATGCAGACCCCCAGAATGGCCTGAGGGGGGAAAGTAGGAGGAAGGGAAGGAAGAATGGAGAGAGACAGAGAGAGAGAGACAGAGAGAGAGAGCAGAGTCTTCCTCTGAGCAAACTGGTGGCAGGACAGGATGGTGAGGTGCAGTGGGGTAGGGCGTGGGTTTGTGTCAGGCACTGGCTCACCTTACTACCCACTCTAGGTCACTCCTAACTTGGTGTCAGCATGCAAGCAGCATGGGCTGCTCCCCGTCAGCACCCCTGTCCTCTCTACCAGAAGCTCCTAGGTTGCCCCTGTTTGCTCCATTTGGGCCAGGTGGTAAGAGTGGCAGCTGGTGGCCTAGGCAGAGAAGAATTTAGGAAGCCAGAAGGGACAGAGAGAAAAGGGTGCCAGGGCAGCCTCGCGTCCCCATCCTTAGCATCATTTGAGGGTTCCTGATACACACATCCTGCACAGTGCCCCAGGCATAGAACCGTGGCTTTGTGCAGCGACTGAGTGCGCCCTCCGTGGTTTCCAGGGTGGCAGCTCACTGGCTGTCCCCACTGTCGCAGACAGGATGCTGAGAGGAAAAGTCCATTTCTTCCTCAACCCCTGTCCCCTCCCCCATCACCCCAAAGCCTGGCCCCCACCACCCGGTGGCCTCTTCTTCCTCTTTCAGTGACCTCTCAATTTATATAGTGCAAACAGGATAGATGACGTGGTGACACGTGTCTGCCACCAGAGCCTGGAGTCTCGGGTCCCCTTTCATGTTCTAAGCCTGGGGAAGGGGAATGAACTGGAAAGGTGGAGGGGTACCACTTGGATTGACTCAGGGCTCAGAAAATCAATTGGAAAGTTGGACGCCTCCAACATTCTTGACTAGTGTCCTGGTTTCATGGAGGACAGAAGTGGGGGCCTGGGCAGAGCAGTGACACCCCACTCCCAGCTGTCCTGTGCCTTTGACTCACATGCTCTCTCTCCCCCCTCCTGTGCTATTGGTGGAAGGGGACCCTGAGAGGGAACAGGTGGCCCAGGAAGTCTGGACATTGCCAAGGCACTCCTGTCCCCGGGCCCTGGCAGCCTTCCAGCAGCCTGACTGAACGGAGTCCAGAGAAGTTGGGCTGGCTGTTCCTGATGTCCTTGGCAGGCCACCAGCTCCTGGTCAGGTGTCCTTCCTTTCCCAAATTCCTGCCCACATCTAGGCCCTGCTGCCCCCACTTCAGCTCCTTTCCTCACCCTGAAAAGACCCTGAACTCCTGTGATTTTTTTTTCTTTTTCTTTTTCGGTCACACCCAGCAATACATAGGGGTTCCTCCTAGCTCATGCACTCAGGAATCATTCCAGGTAGTGCTCGGGGAACCATATGGGATGTTGGGAATCCAGCTCAACTGCGTGCAAGGCAAATGCCCTCCCCACTGTGCTATCACTCCAGCCCCTCCAGGGGTGCATTTTGGTTCAGTTCAACACCTCCATTTGGACACTTGCCCTGTGGTTTATTTCTTAAGGAGAGGAGGAAGGGACAAGGAAGCGAGGAGGAGGATGGAGGGAGAGAGTGGGGAGGAGGAGGAGCAGGAACTACATGGGGAATGCCCTGGGGAGCTCTGATGTCACGATTTCACCCCCCCACCCAGAGCTCATGGTTGAAGGATGAAGTATATGTGCAGTAGGGCATTGCTGCTCGAGCCTGGACAGGCTCCCCACAGGCTCCAGATCCGCTGGCATAAAGGGGTCTCTGGGCATAAAGACATCCCAGACTTCTTAACCCAGGCATTCCAGCTGGTGGGGATGGGGGCTTGCTTATGTGACTCCAGATTGAGTTCACCCACACTGGCCTGGGGCTGGAGTGATAGCACAGCAGGTAGGGTGTTTGTCTTGCACGAGGCTGACCCAGGTCCGATTCCTCCATCCCTCTCAGAGAGCCTGGCAAGCTACCAAGAGTATCCCGCCGGCATGGCAGACCCTGGCAAGCTCCCCATGGCATATCCGGTATGCCAAAAACAGTAACAACAAGTCTCACAATGGGGACGTTACTGGTGCCCACTTGAGCAAATCGTTGAACAACAGGATGACAGTGCTACAGTGCTACAGTGCTACAGTGAACACTGGCCTGGACCAAGTGAGTTGAGCACAGACACCAGAGTCAGGTGGCCAGGGAGCGCCAGGCCTCATCAGGCAGGGGCTCCTGTCTCTCCAAGGTTGAAAGCCACCTGCCTAGGGAAGCGCTCAGTGTTGCGTGAACAGCTCTAGAGGCTGTTCTTCTGGGGCAGAACATTCTGGCAGGAGCCACCCATGCCCCCGAGTCAGGGTCTGTCCCCCTGTGCAGGAGTCGAGACTCAGGAAAGCAGACAGATGGGCCTGACTGGTCCGTGGCACCATTGGTCCCACCATGCCAGACCTGCTGACAGTGGAGCAATGGGCGCTGCCCCAACCAGTGGCCACGGGCCAGGGTGGGGCCCAGGTGGCACTTGCCACAGGATTTGTTGCATATCCTGGAAAATGTGTCTGCTGAGTCTTCAGGCGAGCAGAAGAGAAGCCCTCCGAAGGAATTCTCACATGCCTTCAGGGTTGACCTAATTTATTCTTTATTTTAATGGTTTTCAAATATGCATCAACATAAAATGGTTTTTTCTCGTGAGCCCATTACCGCTGTAAATTAAATATAAACTCACACACAAATTAC
Organism: Sorex fumeus; assembly: GCF_029834395.1. NCBI lineage: Eukaryota > Metazoa > Chordata > Mammalia > Eulipotyphla > Soricidae > Sorex > Sorex fumeus. Next base: position 4,143,779 of record NW_026606183.1, read on the forward strand.
AAACAAATCTACAAAGTCAACATGACTGAAGAGAATAGCAGCAATCCCACCCGGAGGCCGCGCTGGGGTCTGATGGGCGAGTCTGTCCTTCTTAGGCGTGGGGATGTGGACATGTGAGGAAGTGGGGACCTCAAGCAGTGTGGGAACGTGGATGTAAGAGTTCACGTGAGGACATGGGCGCATGGGATGGAGGGACATGAGAAGGAGGAGATGTAGTAACATGGGCCCTGGGGACATGGAAGATAAGATGTAGGATGTGGGGACGTGAGGATAAGGGTACCTGAGGGGCCATGTGAGGCATAGGACTCAGGAGCATGAGCATGGGGATTTGATGTCAGGATGTGAGGGTGCTGAATGTGAGGACCTGGGTGGGGCGGACGTGAGACATGGGGACATGTCTCTGGTCTCCCCATGACTCTTCATCTTTGTTCTTGCCACAGCTGCCTGGTGTCAGCACCTAACAGCAGACTTGGCCACTCTGGAGCACAGTGTGAGCTGTCCTGCTCTCTGGGAATCACGTGCCAGGCACCTCCTGAGTGGCCATATACTTGCTCCCATTCCACTGGCCAGAGAACACTTCCATTAATTAATGGAATATCTACCCAGAGGAAGACAAAAACAGAAACTCTTTTGAGACCTGATGGAGCTTGCCCAGAGTCCGGAAGTGGCCACGAGAGAAACCAGAGCTGCAGAGCCCACTGGCTTGATGGGAGGGTTTTGGGGTGCTGGAGGAACCCACAGCCCCCTAGGGCTGGCCTCTGACTTCCCACCTTCCTCCCCCATCTTGTTACACTGTTGGGAAGAAGAGGAAGTCACGGGGTGCTTGCCCCCGCCCTCTCCACTTTTCTAAGAGAAGGAAAAGCTTCTGGGGTCCCCCACCCTTGCAGAGATTGTGGGAGTGAGGTAAAGGGTTCTTGATGGCCTTTCTCCAGGCTCCCGGACTTTGCATTTCTGTGGGACACCCACTGATGAGTGTAGGTGTAGGCAGGAACCCTGGCTGTGTGCTCGGGGCATCATACTGGCCAGGGCAGGGCGAGCCCTGGGGTGCTCTGGGTACCAGCAGTGCCTCCCATGTTGAGATTTCTACAGAGGCCTCTGGTACAAACTGTGGGCCAGTGCCAAGGCAGCATTTACAATCCAGCTTTGCTCTGGCTTTGCATGTTCTCCCACACTTTTGTTTTTGACCTTGGGCACAGGCAAGGGAGATTAACCCCTCCCTGTCCCAGCCCCAGGTACCCAACCACGTTTCGGAGCTCACATCTCTGGATATTTCCACATCACTATAAGCCACAACCTCTGAACTGGGAGCTTCTGAGACATGAGGGGTAGGGTCTACACATTTGCTCAGATGAACACGTTTCAAGAGATGAAGAACTTTGACAAGGGCCTAAATGCCTCAGAGTGTCTTTCTTCCTTGCTTGCCTAGTTTGTTTTGTTTTGTTTTGTTTTGTTTTGGGGGGCCACAGCTGGCAGTGTTCAAGAATCACTTACAGTTCTGCTCTCAAGGATCACTCCCAGGGGGGCTCAGGGAACCCTCTGTGGTCAGTGGTCAAACTGGGGTCAGCTTCGTGCAAGGCCAACGCCCTCCCCACTCGGTCCCCTCCGAGTTTCTCCCTTCCATGTATCCCTCCATTCTGCTTCTGGAATGTTCTCAGAACTGAATCCCTTGCCTCAATTTCGAAGCCAGAGGTCAATTCCAGGCTAGGCCTGCACCAGACCTGTAATCACGGAGTTATTCAGACTCTGCTGGTGCCGAGACACCTGACCCTAGGACCCAGGAATATGTCCAAATTCACGGGGTTCAATAGGTTGTCAGGAACTGTTTCTGGAGCCCCTCAGCCCTGCCTTTCTTCCTGGAGTTCCCACGAGCAGTAGCTGCACTGTGCGAGGCTCGGTACAGGTGACAGAGAGAGGACATGACTCTGCAGGAGTCCGGAATAGTGGAGATTAGCGAGTCTGACCCTCTCAGCCGTGTCCTCGAGCCCCACACACCAATCCTTCCCTGCTTGTCCCTGGCCCATCTCCTGAGCAGCCACCACACCACACCGTACCCCTGCTCTGACCACGCCGGGTGTGGCTATGTGGCTCTGCAGATCAAGTGGGGGGCCCAGAACTGCTGATTTTGACCCCCAGACTTCTCTCCCTGCCCCCACCCCGAGGGTGACAACGTGAGATCTCTCAGGGAACACGCTCAGCATTTGGGGGCGTGGGAATGCAGGGAGCTTCCTGATGTCCGTGTTCTGTGTTTGGGTTTCATCTGTGCTTTTTAAACTCTCCTTCACAGAGACAATGCAGGGATGACCACAGGCTGGGGGCCGTGGAAGGGGTGCAGGGCCGAGGGCGTCTCAGTACCCAGGGTGGGTTCAGAGTGTGAAATTCTTTTGTTTCCTTGGGTTTCTTGTTCCTGGGCTGGTTTCTCAGCAGGACCGGTACTCCCTGGTGCCCCTGAGTGGAACTTCCAGAGACAGGCAGAGCCAGAAGAATGCCTGGGCCAAGTGGGCAGAGGGCGATGGCCCTGCAGGGGGGACCCAGGGCTAACCGCTCTGCTGTCAAGGGTCCCATGTCTCTGAGCAGAAGCACAGAGGGAAGGCATGCTGTCACGCCCCGCCCTGCGTCTGCCTCCTTCTAGGTGAGCTCCTGCTTCTCAGCGCTGCTTTCTCCTGCACACCCAGGAAGTGGAAGCTTCCGCTCCCGTCCCCGTGCCAGGCAGCACTTGATGCAGAAACGAGTGGGACCATCCTCTAGTTTCCCCGCTGTTCTACTGCTTTTGCTCAGAGGAGCAGACCTGGGGCTCTGAGATCCACATAGCAACACCCGTGCGTGAGGCCTGGGCTGTGGGCCCCAAACTCACTCAAAGGCCTCTGTCACATCCTCAAGGCTACAGAGCCCATGGGGCACCTTCATTCAGCTGTTATAGTTCTAAGAGAAAAGCTTCCATGGAGTGGGCAGCAGGAGGAGGAGGGAGGGTCTAGTTATCTGTGGGGACCCTTTGATGAAAAGGGTGCAGGGCCAGGGCTGGAGTGATAGCACAGCAGGTAGGGCATTTGCCTTGCATGCGGCTGACCCGGGTTCAATTCCCAGCATCCCATATGGTCCCCCAAGCACCACCAGGGGTAATTCCTGAGGGCAGAGCCAGGAGCATCCCCTGAGCATCGCTGGGTGTGAACCAGAAAGCAAAAAATAAGAAATAAAACCAAAAGAAAAGTAAACAGGGCCTTGCCACTTCACATGCCCCACGCCCTGGCAGGACCTTCGTCTCCTCAGGCGTGGCTGTGGGTCTACTGCTGTTTCTGTCGCAGCCTCAAGAGGCTGCTTCTCCGTGTCAACTTCCCGCCAAGCCGTGCCAGCACTGAGCAGCCCCTAGAATGTACCCAGGAAATGGGTCTGACTCCAGCACCAACAATGCTGTTCTGGCAAATCACAAATTAATTTTGATGGTTCGTTTGAGCGGTGGATAGAGAGGGGAACCGTAAAAGGTGGATGCCGACACTGTAACAGGAAGACGCCAACTCCCCAAGCCCCACTCTGCAAAGACCACAGGGATGCAGAGATCCCTGCACAAGCCTCGAACCTCCCGACACAGATGCAGCCAGACATAAAGTGTGGACTGAGTGCTGTGCTCAGTTCAGAAGCAGCTGGTGTTCACCTAAGAGCAGGCCCGGGACCCTGGTTTCAACGTTTCAGTGGGAGACGTATTGGGCAAATGGGTTCGTTCGGTAGGTGCTTCCGTGGGCCCATCATCCGCAGGAGAGACCTGTTGAGGTCTGGGTGAAAGAGCAACCGATGGGAGAGTCTGAGCATCAGCGGAGCAGCAGGCAGCAGCTGGGAACCTGGAAGTCAGTTGTGACCTTTGCCATGGGTCTGGGGGTGCAGAACCCACAGCATGGTTGGGACTTACTCTTCAGGATTAGAGAGTCAGAATGGGCCAAGGATGGAAGCTGAGCTGGACCTCTGAGCTCAGCCAAGCACCTGCTCCTGAAGGGCTGTCCCATGAGGACCCTGAACAGGCAGCAAACACACCGCACAAAAGCTGAGGAATCAGGGCTGGAACAATAGCACAGTGGTAGGGGTCTTGCCTTGCATGTGGCTGACCCGGGTTCGATTCCCAGCGTCCCATATGGTCCCCTGAGCACTGCCAGGAGTTATTCCTGAATACAGAGCCAGGAGTAACCCCTGAGCATTGCTGGGTATGACCCAAAATAGGGGGGTAAAAAGGCTGAGGAATCTTCTAGAACCCTGCTGTGGACTCCCAGTCCAGCCCACTCTGGTGGCCAGCAGCTTTCTGGAAAGGATCTGCTTCCTTTTCCTGCAGCCTCTATCGGGTGTGATTTGTTCCGGTTCTGACAACGCTTTCCTCATTCTTCTTCTGTGCTGGGTCAATCCATTGATGAGACTGTCCAGTGCAATTGGTCCCCTCCCTACAGTCCAGGACTGCTGTTGGCTCCTCAGGCTTCTTTATACTTCTTCTTCTTCTTTTTTTTTTTTTTTTTGCTTTTTAGGTCACACCCAGCGAGGTATAGGGGTTACTCCTGGCTCATGCACTTAGGAATTACTCCTGGCAGTGCTCAGGGGACCATATGGGATGCTGGGGATTGAATCCCGGTCGGTCGCGTGCAAGGCAAACACTCTACCCACTGTGCTATCTCTCCAGCCCCTTCTTTCTACTTCTTAACTCTCCTTAAAATTTAGGCAAGCACCCAAGTTGAGAAAATAGTATTAGAGACCTCTGTGTATTCATCAGAAATGTTTAAAGCAGCAGAGGAAAGAAAGACATGCCCAGAGCTGGGAGGGTGAGACTCAGCTTTGGGGAGCCCAAGCAGCCAGAGCCCCCTATGTGCCGGTGGCCTTGCTATATGCAGGGACTCTCTACCTGTCCTGTGTGGGGACCCCGGCCAGTGATGTAGGGAGCACATGAGCCCAGGCTGAGGTGATGGGGTGTGGGAGAGCTTGTTTTCCTGGAGAGTGAGTCATAGATGGGGGCAAAAATAGCTCCTGAGGGGCTGGAGCGATAGCACAGCAGGTAGGGCATTTTCCTAGCACGCGACTGAGCCGCGTTCCATTCCCAGTATCCCATATGGTCCCCTGAACACCGCCAGGAGTAATTCCTGAGTGTATGAGCCAGGAGTAACCCCGTGCTTTGCCGGGTATGACCCAAAAAGCAAAAAAAAAGAAAGAAAAAGGAAAAAAATAGCTCCTGTCACCCATCACTTTGGCAGAGGCAGATCCAACATGACCTCCCAGTTTATGGCTCTCAGGGTGATCCACAAAGAAGAAAACAAAACCCATCATTTTCTTAGCACTGTAGCACTGTCCTCCTATTGTTCGTCGATTTGCTTGAATGGGTCCAGTAATGTCTCCATTGTGAGACTTGTTGTTACTGTGTTTGGCATATTGAATACGTCACGGGGAGCTTGCCAGGCTTTGCATGTCACAGATAGCTTGCCAGGCTTCACCGTGCGGGCGAGATACTCTCTGTAGCTTGCCAGGCTCTCCGAGAGGGGCGGAGGAATCGAACTGGGTTGGCTGGGTCAGCTGCGTGCAAGGCAAATGCCCTGCCCCAAAAATAACTACAGTGCTGGAAAGATACAGTGGGAAGGGTCATCATCGCGTGGCATCTGCCTGACCCAGGTTCGATCTCCGGCACCACAGATGATCCCCCAAGTGCAGCCAAAAGGGATCCCTCTGCCCTGCTGGGTGTCCCCCCCACCCGACACAACAACAATCACAAAGCAAACATGGCCTATTGGATTATGTAATTGCTTATTTAATCCCAAGCAAAGTCAAATGGTACACTTCTAAGTTTCTGTTTCCCAGAAGTGTATCAGGCATATTTAGTCTGGCATTGGGAGAAAAAAATAAAAATCATCAATTCTTGTCATTTTTTGCTTTTTGGGTCACACACGGCGATGCACAGGGACTACTCCTGGCTCTGCACTCAGGAATTACTCCTGGCACTGCTCAGGGGACCATATGGGATGCTGGGAATCGAACCTGCAAACGCCCTACCCGCTGTGCTATTGCTCCAGCCCCTTGATTCCTGTCATTTTAAACTTTCATTTGGGAAGGAGCAAATCTCAGGGAAAGAAGTTCCAGAAAATCACACAGGGTGTTTCTTGTAGGAGGGAGTGGGACCATCTCTGTGTAGAGGCTCCTTCCAAGGGGTGGGGGGAGGAGGGGAGGGGGGAAGCGGGGGAGGGGGCAGGAAGTGACACAGGGAAGGAGCCTAGCAATGACCCAAGTGATTTGGGCACCCATAGTCCCAGCCACTTTGGTGACAGAGGCCACTGTGGTGAGGACGGAGCCACCTCAGCTCTGAGGTCAGTCTCCTGCATCCTCATGGCAGGAAAATCTTGAGAAAATGCCAGCCCAGCTTCCCCAGCAGAGTCCCCCAGAGGCCTGACCTGCTCCTCTGGTCAGCCAAGGAACGGGGGTGGATCTGGGGTCTTGGATCCTGCAGTAAGACAAGATAAAAAGCCATTTTACCGCCTGCCTGAATGGACCCAACCTTGATTGACAGCAGCGAGAAACTGGGAGGTTTTCCTGCCCCCCCCCCCCCCGCCCCTGCAATATCCCCCAGCCCCGCTTGGTTTTAACTAGAGAGAACAAAGGTCAGCCTATTTGTCTGAGTTGAAGCAGAGAGGCTCGGGGCTGACACTGTCCTGTGCCCAGGGATCACCCCTGGCAGTGCTCAGGGGACCATATATGGTATCAGCGATTGAACTGTGACCAGTGCCATTTCTCTCCATCACTCTCCCTACAAAGGTCAGCCTTAAGGAACCACTGAGCTGCACACCAGCTTATTATCTTTGGGATTCTTTAACATGGCAAGAGGCCTGTCCACCTATCAAAAATCATACCGTGAGCACACCAGGGTTTATAATTGCCATGGTAACCCCCAGGAACACCAAATACAGTCAAAACATCAGTCCTAAATATCTCACCCATTGGCCAAGGAGAAGAGGAAGGGGACAGAGAAGATGGCAAGTGTAAAAACCGTGTTTTTCAATCCTTATGCACCTGTGGACTGGCCTCAGTGCAGTTCCAGCCAAGCCGGTAGAGCCGAGGTTTCAGCCATTTCCCTGCCACCCGCACACCGAAGCCCCTGGTCTCAGGGAGACAGACAAGCAAAGGCGGCGGAGATGGCCCCCTGGTTCCTCCTCATGTATATGGGACTGTCTCTGCACTTTGTCTTCTTCTTAAGTACTTGCTTTAAACCTTTTGTGTTCGGGGCTGGAGCAATAGCACAGCGGGTAGGGCGTTTGCCCTGCATACGGCCAACCCAGGTTCAACTCCCAGCATCCCATATGGTCCCCCAAACATTGCCAGGAGTTATTCCTGAGTGCAGAGCCAGGAGGAACCCCTGTGTATCGCCAGGTGTGAACCCCCACCCCAAAAAAAAGCAAAAAAAAAAAAAAGAAAGAAAACCATTTTGTGTTCTCCATGAGATCTTTCTCAGGAGATAAGAATCAGGGATGGGGTTTGGGGGTGAGGCAGTGGGCAGGGGTTTGCCAAGTCTGTGCCCCCACCCCAGCCCAAGCTCCTTCAAGAGTGTGAAAACTAGAATCATCTGAGAAAGTGCCAGGTAAGAGGGGCCCAAAGGAGACCCAGAAGCTACATGGAAGTTAGTGAGCTGCGTGGGTTCTGAATACCCAAAAGGCTCTGGGTACAAAACTGAAGGAAACATTGAATAAATGATGCACTGTCCCTAATCATGACATATCCATATCGACCCATTTGTTGAAACAAATGAATCACAGGGAACGTGAGGAGCCGTTAATAATGGGAGCCTGGTGGGCTGTGACACGTTTCCGCACTAACTGCTCATTTTCCCTGTGAACCTAAAAGTGTTCAAGTGAGTCCACTACTGGAAAAAAATCATTTTCAGCTGCGCTGGCTGATTCCCTGTGGGGTCTGGAAAGTGTCCCCTGTCTACTGGAGAGAGAGAGCATTGCAGGCTCTCCCACTCAGCCATTATTCCCTATAACAAAGGGGCCCTGATCTGGGGGGCATATGCAGAGCCATAAAAATGCATTGTTACCGACAGCTCAGTCGATGCCATTTATGTCTATTATGGAAAAGCCGATTGGAGCTTGGATATGTGGAAATTCATCTTTCTGCTCCCATCGGAAGTCAGATGCCATAGACCGCTGGCTGCCACCAACCTCCCTCCTGTTTCTTTCTTTCTTTTTTTTTTTTTTTTGCTTTTTGGGTCACACCTGGCATTGGCTTGGGGTTAATCCTGGCTCATTCACTCAGGAATTACTCCTGGCAATGTTCAGGGGACCCTATGGGATGCTGGGAATCCTGGGTTGGCCGCGTGCAAGGCAAATGCCCTACCTGCTGTGCTATCACTCCAGCCCCACCATCCCTCCTCTTTCAAAGACTACGGGCAGGTTAGCAGAGTGCAGAGGTGACTTTGGGAAGAAGCTCAGACTCCTGCAGAAGCTTCCAGACTATTCATGGGTGAGTGTGAGGCCTACTTAGGGATATCTTGGCAAGAGAGAGAACTCTTTTTTTTTTTAATAATTTTTTATGTTATAAGTGAGTTCACAATATTTGATTACATTTAATATTCAAACAGCCATCCCACCACCATTACACCTTCCCACCACCAAATTCGGGATGTTTCTATCCCAAGCCCCAACCCCTGTCCCAAAACACAGCTGAAGGAATATATTTTGTATTGTCTGTGAATGGGCTGGAGCGATAGCACAGCGGGTAGGGCGTTCGCCTTACAAGCGGCCAACATGGCCGACCCGAGTTCGATTCCTCCGCCCCTCTCGGAGAGCCCGGCAAGCTACCGAGAGTATTCGATATGCCAGACACAGTAACAACAAAGTCTCCAATGGAGACGTTACTGGGCCCGCTCGAGCAAATCAACGATCAACGGGAGGGCCTTTACCTTTACCTACCTTGTCTGTGAATAAGAACTGCTGAACATGCTTACAGAAAAGTGCTCATATCGGAAACAGTGTGAAGATTGTTCTATTTTGGCAGGAGCCATTAAAACATTCCATAGGATGTCACTAACATGTTGTTAAAGTTTGGGTGATGTGAACTTTGGTATAAATATATCTGAAAATATCTATAAATGCATAATTATATATTTCCCTCTATGATTTGTTGCCTGTGGTCTGAACCCCACAGATATGGTGCGGTAATTATGGAAACTGGGTAGGGAGTGTCTTGAAAACTATCTTTGGTTTATGCCATAGATAAACTTTGCTAGTTCAGGAAATTCGGGTATAAAAATGGCCAGGGTGATAGCTGAATCTGGCTGAATCTGCAGCTACTGAGAGGTGCAAACCTTCAGGAACTCATGATTCAGAGGGTCAGTCACCCCCTGACCCCTGAGCATCACCCGAAGACACCCCAGGCCTGGCTCTCTGCAGGACATACCAAAGATTTGAGGCTAGGCCCAACCCAGCCTGCTGTAAATTGTTTTGACTCCTAATCACTTTTGAAAATAGGGGTCATGAGGTAACTACATGTCCCCCATAACACCACCAGAAGCTATAGGAACTGTATTTGGGGGGTAGGAACTATTTTTTGGGGTTTTGGGTCTTACTTCAACTCCCAGGCTGGATACCACACTGGTGAATGAGGGTCCAGCAGAACCATAGAAACAAGAGTGGGTCCCCCAGTGGCTGTACGGGACACCCTCTCACTGACTGAAATCCCACCAGGTGGGATTGGGGACCAGTATAAATGTGGGACTATTTGTCCCTGTTGAGGTCAGCTCGTTTATGTCTCTTGCAAGTTAGGCATGGAATACACAGATGTTCTCAGCTTCTGAGGGCAGCTTGGTTGGACCCTCGACTTCCCTGGTTGCACCCTGGATACTGGCTATGGCTGGAAAGAGTCCAGTAGTCAGCACAGGGAGGGGGTCTCCCTCCAGCATTCCTGACCCATTGAGGAGCATCTGGGCTGAGTCTGTCAGAGCAAGCAAATGAGAAGACAGGCGGGGGTCACAGCCTGGCAGCCCCTCACCTCAGAAGGGAAACCCCACCATTCTAGCCCTGTGCTGGAAGTGAACCCCGAGGGAAGTGGCTCGTGGACCTGGGACCCAGAGGATGTCATTTCAGAAGCTACTGAACTCATATCTGGGTCTGGCAAAACCCTGCTGAAATGCCATATGCAGTCTGGTTTGGTGAGGTAGAAGTTGTGCAGGGTTACTCAGCTCAGCAGCAGCAGGTGGAGAAGGGTATTAGCAGTCCAGCTTCTGTTCTTATATCATACCACTGTCCAGGCTCCAGGGAGGCTGCCCGGAGGAGGTATCATGCACCCAGTAAGTAGCCTGCAGGGCTAGAGGCAGAAAAAAAGAGGCCAGCTAGTCACACTCGCTGCAGAATCCAACTGCATACGGTGCCAAGAGAGTTTGAGTGCATGTGTGTGAGTGTGAAAAAAAAGCAAAGAAGGAGAGTGAGAGGGGAAGCAGAGGTGAGAGACAGGAAAGACAGGACAGGCATCAATAAGAATCACTGAGGGGCTGGAGCAATAGTACAGCGGGTAGGGTGTTTGCCTTGCACGTGGCGGATCTGCGTTCAATTCCCAGCATCCCATAGGGTCCCCCGAGCACCTCCAGGAGTAATTCCTGAGTGCAGAGGCAAGAGGAACCCCTGTGCAACGCCGGGTGTGACCCAGAAAGCAAAAATAAATAAATAAATAAACAAACAAACACACAAATAAATAACAATCACTGAGAGACAGGGAGACATAAAGATTAGAGAGTAAGGGAGGCAAGAACCATGGAGAGAGAAGGGCTGAAAGAGAGAGACAGGGAGAGAGGGATGGAGAGAGAGACAGAGATGAAGAGAGGGAAGAGACGAAGGGAGGGAGAGAGAGAGAGAGAGAGAGAGAGAGAGAGAGAGAGAGAGAGAGAGAGAGAGAGAGCCAGAGTGAAGCGTGGTGGGGCTGATCCCGGGTCCGTCCCCAGACCTGTCTTTACTAAAGCGGAATCACATGCGCAGCGCCACCTGGTGGAAATTTTGAGTCACATGCCCTGATGGCCGTTGCAGGTGCCCCTACCTGTCGAGGGAAAAGAGGAGCGGTTAGGAGGACAGTGAGGGGCCGAAGTCGTAGTGCAGCCGGCAGGTCGTGCCTGGCACGACCAGGGCCCGATCCCCGGACCCTATAGGTTCCCCCTAGCCCGTCAGGAGTTATCCCCGAGCACAGAGCCAGGAGCCAGCTCTGAGCACTGTCAGGTGTGGCCCCAAAGAAAAAGAGGGTGGGGCAGGGGCACGAGCAACTGAGCTGGAAAGCAGGTTTGGTTGCCCCCAGCTCGGCTGCACCTGCGTGTGGAGTGGCGCGTGACACGAGGCTGGGGGGTTTGGTGGGCAGTGTTTAGGAGTGGGCGACATGGAGGAACTGGGATCCGGGGGTCACCGTCCCCCACCCCAGGGCTCGCTGCTGGCCCGACACTACTTTCTACTGCTCCTTTCTCTGATGAGCGCAGAGAAATCTGGGGCTGCGGGACCAGGAGGCCAGGGGTGGCCAGTGGTGACCCTCTGACTTGACCCTGTGTCTGTGGGCACTGAAGGACCATCCCAGGGCTTTCCAGTCTCCGTGACCACCCTCTGTGGTCCCTGCAGACCGGCCTTCACTGTGGATGTTGACGTCATGACCAGAAGTTTCCCAGTTGTGGGCCCAGTTGTGGGTCCAGCTGTGGAGCAAGGCTGAGTGGTGCTTGCCACCCTCAGGTGTGGTTTGCACACCATACGGGGGGTCACCACCTCTCACTGAGGCACAAAGCTTCAGAGAGCGGGCCGGGGGCTCCCAGGGCACCCACAATGTGCCTGCCGCGGTGGCAGTCCCTGGCTCAGGCACTCAAACATCTTTTAGGGGTCACACCCGTTTCTTGCCTTTTCCCCAGACATTCCAGGTAGCTGGATTGGGGGTGGTGGTGGGGGGGGACTTCCTGTTCCTGTCACTTCCCTGCTGGTTCCTTCTGTTTCCTGGGAACTTTCCTATACTTGACTCTGCCTCAGAGTCTGTTTGCCCAGGACACCGCCCGGGGCAATGGCTACAGCCTCAGTGGATGACTAGTCTCTGGGGAAAAGACTAGGGTTATCTCTGGGGAGCTGGTCTAGGGTTCTGGAAACCTCAGGCTGGTAGGCTCCATCTTGGACCCCAGGCCCAGGTCCTGAAGGGCTTTTCCAGACACTTCTGGGACTGTTTTCATGAGGGATACAGGGCTCATTGTTGGGGGATTTCTAAAGCTTAAGCACAGGTACGTGCATGCGTGTGTGTGTGTGTGTGTGCATGCATGTGTGCACATGTATGTGTATACGTGTGAGTGTGCGTGTGTGTGTGAATGCATATGTGTGCAAATGCATGTGTGTATGTGGGTGTACGTGTGTGTATGCATGCATATGAATGTGTGTGTGTGTGTGTGTGTGAGAGAGAGAGAGAGAGAGAGAGAGAGAGAGAGAGAGAGAGAGAGAGAGAGATCAGGGTGGGGATCCCAAGTACCTAAACCTTCTCACACCTGGTGCGGAGAACGTCTCTGCTTGCCACGTTCAGAGATGCTGTGTGTTCCTCTCCTCCCTGCAGGAGGGCCAGGAAAGTACCCTCTACAAATGCAGGGTCTTTCGTGGATGGGGGGAAGCTGTTCTGCTGATGACCTGCCATAGTTCTCCCCAGAGGCAAAACCAGAAGCTATAGGAAAGGGCTGAGGGGTCAGTCGGTGCACAGCATCCTCAGAAGCAACAGCTCCACCTCAGAGGCCCGCGGTGGGGAGTAACCAGGCCTGCTCGGTCCCGCCCACCAGGGCAGCAAGTCAGACCCAGCTACTGCGGCCAGCTCAGTTGACAAGAGCAAGGCCTGGGAAACCCTGAGCCCCGAACAAGTGAGAGTACTGGAGACACACTGGTGCTAACCGTGGGGCACCCAGGCACCCAGGCCCCGCAGGGAGCAGAGTACCGGCAGGGAGCACCCGCTGAGCAGAGCATCGCCTTCCTGCAAGAATCCAGGCAGACGCTGCGGCACTGCCACCTAGTGGGAGAGAGAGGTAGCGTCGCACAGGAAATCGCGTGAGGGTCCCAGTACCGCCAAGGGCAGGGAGGGACAATGAGGAACCCAAGTGGCCTTATTCTCTATTGACTGAGCTTTAGACGGGCTCCTTTCAGAGTAGGGCCCCGATTTCCCTTTCCTTGAAGTGTTCGCTTTAGAAAACTTGTTATTGGTTACAAGTTGGTAACCCCGTGACTGGCACCCAGACCCCCAATCCCATCCCTTGCTTGAATCGCATCGATTCCTGCATTGTTTTAACGCTGCTGAGAAGGAAAATATGTTCCATGCGACCCCCCCCACCCCGATGAGGAGGGCAATGTTCTCCCCATACTGTACTCATTTTTTTCTGGGTGCTCCCATTGCCTCCTACTGCCCAATGGTCCCTGGGAAGTCTTAGTGGTCCCCGAGTAGGGGGGGGCTGTAACCTATCCTTAGTGGGATAGACTGATTGCCAGACAGTGTGATTCTCAGGGTCCTGGGGAGGGGAGCTATGTTGTGAGCCAGCTCCGGGCTGCTGACCCACCCACTTCACCCAGTTTCCAGGCCTGACCCTGAGACCCTCAGTTGGGTCAGCTTCCCTGTGTGGGAGGCTGGAAAATGAATGAATACCCATGAGTGAGTGAAAGAGAGAAATTGGGGAAGAGAGAGAGAGAAAGAGAGAGAGACAAAGGGAGAGAGGGGCGGGGGGAAGAGAGAGAGAGAGAGAGAGAGAGAGAGAGAGAGAGAGATCAGGGTGGGGATCCCAAGTACCTAAACCTTCTCACACCTGGTGAGGAGAATGTCTCTGCTTTCCATGCTCAGAGATGCTGAGTGCTTCTCTCCTCCCTGCAGGAGGGCCAAGAAAGTATCCTCTATAAATGTAGGGTCTTTCGTGGATGGAGGAAGTGACTGGGGTATAAGGTGATGTTTTGTGACCAGGAATATGCCATGGAGCTCATCTTAGGGCCAGAGGCCTGTGGTAAGATGGAGGTTGGCGTGTGCCCCTGTTTCCAGGACTCTGTCGGGAGTTAGGTGACAACTTGCCATGTGGTGCACAACTAAACCCAGTCCTCAAATCTCCCAGTGTCTGGGCCAAGCACATCAGGAAGGGCACTCGCCCTGCATGCAGCCAATCTCCTTCAATCCCTGACACCCCAGGTGGTCCTCTGAGTCCCACCCTGAGTGATCCCCTGAACCTCTGCGCCAGGAGTAAGCCCTGAGCTCATCCCTGGGTGTGGACAAGCAAACAGATAAACAAACAATACAAATACTGAGACCTCCCGGACTGTGGTTCCAGGGACTGACGTCCGTCTTCCCCTAAGGCCAAGGTCTTGAATGATGACTCCCTTGCCTGCTCAACTCTTTCTGATGCTGTTTTTTTTTTTTCACACAAGACCGGACTCCATGCCAGGCTGTTTTCGCTTGGGATGCCCCAGAGAGGGACGGATGAGAGCCCTCCATGCCCCAAGGGGCCCAGCCCCGGCAGCCGACCTCCACTACCCAACCGCGGCCACACTCCAGGATGCTTTCCACATGCTTGGGCCGAGCCTCATGCATGAGTGAGCATATTCCTGGACCTCATAGGACACTTTCTACCCATTTTCCATAATTACCACAACATATTTGATGAGGTTCAGGCAGTAGACAACAAATTCTAGAAAAAATATATATATATATATAATGTGCCTCTTGGAGAGCCCGGCAAGATACTGAGAGTGTCCTGTCCTGCCCGCACGGCAGAGCCTGACAAGCTAATACATTTTGGGCGTATTCGATATGCCAAAAACAGTAACAATAATGGGTCTCATTCCCCTGACCCTGAAAGAGCTTCCAATACAGCAGCGTTGGGAAGGACGAGTGAGGAGAGGCTGCTAAAAATCTCAGGGCTGGGACAAATTGAGACGTTGCTGGAGCCCACTCGAGTAAATCAATGAACGACAGGATGACAGTGATACAGTGAAGCTCTTCTACCAGGGGCTTCCCCCCTTCCCAAGCAGTTGCAGGATGCTTCCGGAGCATCAGGCCCCCTTCCTGCTCACTCTGTCCCCTCCATGTGACTGGACAGGTCTCTGGGCTTCTTTAGAACTTCTTCCTTGCACGGCTGAGTAGAGTGACACTGATGTGACTGGCAGGGTGTTGCTGCTGAAGCTGGTCTGTGTGAACCCATCAAAAAACAGATGCTGACATCTGTGTCCGAGATGAGACCTTCTCTCTCCTAGAGGGCTCTGGGTGTTAGACAACCCCCTCAATCCCATCCGTACAACTCTTGACACTAGGGGTCTTCCCGCTAGGCATCCGGCACAGGCCTACTTCCAGGGACATGCATGTAAAGAAACCACCCACCACCCCATTTAGGGTATTTGCCTTGCACGTGGCCGACCTGGGTTCGATTCATCTGTCCCTCTCAGAGAGCCCAGCAAGCTACCGAGAGTATCCCACCCTCTCGGAGAGCTCGGCAAGCTATCGAGAGTATCCCACCCGCAAGGCAGAGGCGGGCAAGCTCCCTGTGGCGTATTCGATATGCCAAAAACAGTAACAAGAAGTCTCAAAATGGAGACGTTACTGGTGCCCACTCAAGCAAATCGAGAAACAACGGCAGGGCGG
This sequence comes from Sorex fumeus, assembly GCF_029834395.1. Classification (NCBI taxonomy): domain Eukaryota; kingdom Metazoa; phylum Chordata; class Mammalia; order Eulipotyphla; family Soricidae; genus Sorex; species Sorex fumeus. The sequence goes on from NW_026606183.1 coordinate 4,159,373, forward strand.
TGTTACCGTGCTACAGTTCACCCACAGTTTGCAGCTTTTGACAGCTCCGGCCCCTGAGCCATTTAATAAGAGCATCAGCTAGTTGGAAATGACATAACGAGTCCCTTTTAATTCCTGGAATATTCTAGAACCTTTGTTATCCCACCTGGAATCAGTTTATAGCACTGAGATGGTTGAGAAGGTAGGGGAGGAAGGGCCCAGCTGCACCCCCTTAGGAAGGGAGCCAAGAGAACACAGTGAGGGGCGGGAGTAACCCTTGTGCATTGCCAGATGTGACGTTCTGACTCAGTTCTCCATCACTTGAATTTCAGGAGTCCGCTCTGCGTGGGGCTCTATGGGGTGACTCTGGCTGGATGCAGTCAGTAGAACGTTGCTCCCTCTCTCTGCTCAGGCTCTCAGAGATTTCAAAGCAGGGGATGAGTTGGAGGTACCCGCGGGCTGTGTTGTCTTCAGGATTCCATTTGCTAAAACTAAGGGAACTTCAGCTGGAGGGTCTCGGAGGGCAGAAGGCTCCCGGGTCCCTACATTTGATCTTCCCTGTCTGCTGACATGAGGGATGAAGGGCAAGTGGCAATTAACTAGTCTTTGCAGGGTGACAGTCCCCTCCATTCAAAAGCAATCATGTTAGGGAAGCCGTTTATTTGAAGTTCGAACTTCCTCTTTTTGCACAGGCTGTTTCCATAATCCTGCTGGCAGCGTCATTCAGTGGCTGAGCAAGGAGCTCACCCAGAGGCTCTCTGCGGCTGACAATCAGAGACCCCTCTGGGTGCAAAAAGACTCCCAGCCACCTTGTCTTGTTTCAGACTCCCAGCATCCCTGGTCCCGCAGCGGGGCTGTTGGAGCACTTGGAGGCCCCCTGGTGGAGGCTCTCCTAGGCCAGAGAGAGTGAAAAGTCATCTTGCCATCCCAGGTGGAGATTCCTGCAGGGGTCTGGCATCCGGTGGGGGTGCAAGATTCAATTTCAGGGTTCACCACCGCGAGTGGGAAGTGCATCATCCCGTTAAACCTGAAAGCCTCTGAGCTGGTTTCTTTGTCTTCTTTCCACCAACACCCCCCCTCCAAGCCCTTTCTGTAACTGAGAGGGGGTGCTACCCCTCTCCCCGGGGGCAGGACCCCCTGTAGGAGCTGCCTCCTGAAATCTACAGTCAAACCACCAGCTCTGCTCTTGCTCTGCAAAGAAAGATCTTGGACTTCTAGAAATCCTCTTCTCCATCCACGCTTCCAACTGCCGGCTTTCTCAACATTCGAAACATGTGTCTCAAAATATAGAACTGGACAAGACCCCTTTTATCACCGTCTCTATGAAATGATGACCATCCTTATTGGATAGGTGCAGGAGAGGCCCTGAAGGACCAGAAGTTAGATGGGGGAGGGGATGAAATACAGACTCAGTATCCAGGAAAGCTCCATCTCTGACTGAACACGTGCTGGCATGTGAATTTGCAGGGGAGAAAGAACCAATGCCTGGCGCAAGCCCTCCAAAATTCAAGTTAATGAAGAGCGAAGAGCTGTTGTTTTAAGTATCTATTATGTTTTGTCCATGTAACATGGCCCGCGCCTTTGCAAAGCACGACCATAGTGTTGATTTCTAAGCACCAGTTGCAATTCTCTTTCTGCACCTTGTGTCTCCCGGCACTTCTGTGGTCTCTGGTTTGTGGACAAGAAACAGGCACAAATGCTCTCCTGCTCCGGCAGCCAGTGCTGTTGGCCGATTTAGAGAAGGAGGTCCTGGTCTGGGGTGGGCTGGGGGGATATCCCGGCAGTCCCATTTCCAGAGGAGGAAAGAGCTCCAAGGAAGGAAAGGAATAGCACCACCAAATGCCAAAACAAGACCAGATGGACCACCATCATGAAGGGAGGACAGGATAGAGCCAGGAGCTGGTCTCCCACTACCTGCAGGCCATAATTAACAAGATCAGGATTTGACAGGAAACTGGAAGTAGGGGAGGGGATTAAAAATATCATGAACAGAGGCTGGAGCGATAGCACAGCGGGTAGAGCGTTTGTCTTGCATGCGGCCAACCTGGGTTCGATTCCCAGCATCCCATAAGATCCCCTGAGCACTGCCAGGAGTGATTCCTGAGAGCAAAGCCAGGAGTAACCCTTGTGCATTGCCAGGTGTGACCCAATAAACAAACAAAAAAAATAGCATGAACAAACTATAATGCCCATAAGTAGAGAGAGAGAGAATAAGAAGGAAATTGTCTGCCATAGAGACATACAGACAGGGGGAGAGGAGGGGTGGGGAGTGGAGAGATACTGGGAATATTGATGGTGGAAAATTTGCACTGGTGGAGGGATGGGTGTTCGATCATTGTGTAACTGAAACTCAAACATGAAACTTTTGTAACTAGCTCACGGTGAGTCAATTTAAAAAATAAATAAATAGATAGAATTAAAAATCAATAGCCCTCCCGTTGATCGTTGATTTGCTCGAGCGGGCCCAGTAACGTCTCCATTGGAGATTTTGTTGTTACTGTGTCTGGCATATCGAATACTCTCGGTAGCTTGCCGGGCTCTCCGAGAGGGGCGGAGGAATCGAACTCGGGTCGGCAGCAATAAATAAATAAATAAGAAGGGGATAGAGCAATAGCACAGTGGGTAGAGCATTTGCCTTGCACATGGCCGACCCAGGTTCAATTTCCAGTATCCCGTATGGTCCTCTGAGCACCACCATGAGTGCATGAGCCAGGAGTAACCTCTGTACATTGCTGGGTGTGACCGAAAAAGCAAAAAAATGAAAAAAAAAATTAATTTTAAAAATTAAAAATAAAAATAGTGTGAATGGGATGTTGGAGAGAGCACATGCCCTGCAGACGGAGGCCCCAGTTCAATCCCTGGGCCTGCATGATCCCCTAGTGCCACCAGCCTTAGCACACGAGGTCCACACGGTATCCCTGGGGTCTCCTCAGCACTGCTTGGGAAAAACCAATCCCCTAAAATAAAGAAGCCAATGAGAGTCATCATAGCAGGAGGAAGAAACCTCCAGGAGTGAGAGCAGGACTCCCCCAGCAAGGAGGGACCCAAGACCCACGTGGCCGAATGCAGCCACACACACACACCTGAGTATTGAGAGCAGGAACACCTGGAGGGCTGGAGAGCGAGTCACTACTTAGCCCCAAGGTTAAATCATCTGACCCAGGGTGAGAGTAGCAGCCCCTGAGCCGAACCTCCCCCACACGATCATGTTGCCTGCTCCAGGCACTTCTGTGGTCTTGACACAGGCTCTCAGGTGAAAGACAGACCTTGTTTTAGCTCAGAAATTATTTATCTCTGCATGTTCGTAGAGTGACACCACAAGGACAGCAATGGTGCAGGTTCTGCCTGTGAGGACCCCTGCAATAGGACAGCAACTGTGTCTTTGGCCATCAGACTTTAGGTTTTCATTATTCTGTGCTAGTCCCATCCTGTTCCCTGTTCAGAAGTAAATGTATATAGGCTAAGATCAGGTTAATAAGGGATTACGTTAGCAGATGTTGTAATTGTTTAGGTTTAGTGATGGGTTTGGGCTTAGATTTTTACATGTCCAAAGTTAAAAATTTAATGTTGTGTGTTAAATTTCTTGGTAGATTTAAGCCTCGACTATGGTAAGGTTAATGTAAATTTAGGGTTAGAGATAGAATTTAGTTTAGGATTTGTGCTAGAATTAGAGTTTAGACTTGGGTTTGTTCAAAGTGAAAAATCAACGTAAGGTATAGAATAATCGTTCAATTTAGGCTCACTGGTAGGTTTAGGCCTAGTTAGCGTAAGATTGATCTAGAGTAAGGATTAGAGTTAGGTTCATATTTAGGGTTATGTATTTTTTATTTTTATACACATGGAGAGATTTGTAGCATGTAATGTTAACATAAATATGTCAGAGGGAAAAGAAAAAAAATTCTTGCTTATATATGAGGAAACAAATCAAAGAAATGGATAGTATCTAATGACAAATTCTTGGACTCTGAAAACAGAAATACTGTTTTTAATTGGAAGTGGGGTTAGGAATAGAGCTAGAAAATAATTGCCATGAACCAGAAAGGATTTTAAATCAGAGGTTGAGGGTTATGTTCACTTTCTTGGTAATGGTCCCTTAACATGGCATGATAGAATAAACATTAACATTATTGTAATTTATATTACCCAATTATAAATAACAAAATAAAAAGTAGATGTAATGTTCAAATAAAAGGAGTAAATGTATAAATTATGAAGAATCTGTCCAAATACTCAGAATGGCACAGGCCTTTGCACAAGAATGAATACACTTCTTTATGCGCACTTGAGTAAAGTTTCCTTATATGTCCTGCAATATGAACCACTATTTTCCGATCAGCTTGTCTTCAGTGCCCTCTGAAAGGTCCAAAGTCACACAGGCCGTCTCCACAGCCACTGGGGGGCCCCGGGGCCAACAGCAAATGTCCCGAGGACAGGGTGCAGCTCCCAGAGTTGGGCTCTGTCCAAAACCACGTTAGCCTGAGTGAACACATCAGGGGACAGGCAGACTGCATGGAGATGACTGTCCCCACACCAATGCAGCCCAAGGCACACTTGGTGTGATGCCACCGAGGCAGGACTATTGCTGAGAGTTTGGCATCATGCTGGGGTCACACACACACACACACACACACACACACACACACACACACACCCCTGAGTAATGAGAGCAGGAACACTTGGAAGGCCAGAGAGTCACTATTTAGCCCCAAGGTCAAATCATCTGACCCAAGATCAGAGTAGCAGCCCCTGAGCCAAACTTCTCCCACACGATCATGTTGTCTGCTCCAGCCACTTGGTGCTCTTGGCAGAGGCTCTCGGCAGGAATACAGTCTTTCTCGGGAAGGAGGAGGAGGAGCTTCAGGAACCCATATGGTCTAGATGTGGCCATGGGGTTAGGGAGCTCAGAGGCTGGCAGTGACCCTGAGGTCCTCTGCATGTGGACAGAGGTGCCGTGTCGTGCTCCTGGAGGAAGATGTGGCCCTGGCATTGCAGGGAAAGGAGGAGTCAGGGGAACTGGAAAACTGGAGGTCTGGGTGGACAGGACAATGGATGCCTCCTTCTCAAAGGCCATCTCCCCTGTCACTTCTCATCCCTCTGTAACTTCGAGGGTCAAGTCAGCAACTCTCCTGTCCTGGGACCAGGATGTGTCCCATGCCTCTATGGGGACCAAGACCCCGAGAGTGTCATGGTCCCTCCCCCTGACTCTCAGGATCTAGGGAAATCTCAGAGTCTAGAGGTATTTCAGGGTCTGGGGGATCCCAGGGTCCATGGGGATCCCAGGGTCCATGGGGATCCCAGGATCTATGGGGGATCTCAGGGTCTATGGGGATCCCAGGTCAATGGCGATCCCAGGCCCATGGAGAACCCAGGTCTATGGGGATCTGGCATCTGGGGAATTCCGGCGTCTAGGAAGATCCCAGGTCTATGGGGATCCCAGGGCCTATGGGAATCCCAGATCTATGGGGAGCCCATGTTCATGGGGATCCCAGGTCAATGGGTATCTTGGATCTAGGTATCTCAGGATCTATGGGGATCCTGGTGTCTATGGGCATCCGGGGGCCTTTGAAGGTCCCAGGCCGTGGGTCTCATTGATGTCTGGAGACTTTGTGGAAATAACTAGAGGCTACTCCACATGATGAGGTTGCTTGAGTCCGGTTGGGTGACCTCATGCCTCTCATCTCATCTTCTTGACATGGGTTTCTAGAAATCTTTTCCATCTTTCTCCGCCCGCCCCTTCAGGTATTGCCTCTGGACGCTCAGATTCCTACAGCCAACGAGGTGGTCCTTCAGGTATGGGTCCAGCAGAAGTGGGTAAACCTGCAAAGTATGATATGCCCAGGGACAGGGAGTTTGTCGAGGGTGTGCCCGCTGGGTCCACCAACACCCCCGCGTGTCCGCGCTCCGTGAGGTCCCAGCATGGCAGCACAGTCCGGGACACCCGCCTCTGAGCATCTCACCCGGCGCAGTGCCCGGGCTTTGCTGTCCTCAAGCGCGGGCACGATTTGCACGGCACGGCGGAGGCGCTACCCTCTAGATACCGCTAGAGGGCGCGCGGACACCGCCGTGGGAGGAGCTCGGGAGCTCAGTCCCCTGGCAGCTCAGCATCCTTCAGCCTCTCACCTCCCTTTGACCTGACCTGCCTCCAGTCAGTCCTCGCGTCCTTGATCACTCTGGCCCACACGGCCAGCCTCCTCTGTGATCACAGTTTCTGAGAAGTGGTCCCTAACTCTAGCTGAGTCGTGTGCACCTCCTCCATGCAGCCCTCCAGCCATCACCTAGAGCTCTTTTTGTACCCAGAAATGCTTGCTGGGGGAAGTTATGCCATCGGTTAGGTTCTCTGCCCACCCAAGGGTTTGTATCTTCAGGAATAGCACCACGGGGAGGCTCACAGATAATTGCATGTCTGGGGACCTGGTGTCCTTCCCTCACAGAAGGGAGGCCAGAGAGGAAGTGAGAGATGTGGGAGGAACCCTATCAGGGAAGGAGTGACCTTGGCTGGCCTGTCCCCAGAAGGGCACCAGCGCTCTGTGCTTCTTCCATCCCGAGCGTCCTGGTTTCAGGGAGTAATTTTCCAGATTGCAGGGAAGCCGAGCTTTGAAGAAGTTCACCTGTGGGGAAGAGAAGAGAAGAAAGAAAGAAGAGGGGGAGTCCTGTACCCCGGATTCGTGCCTGTGGTGTCAGGACCTTGGACAGCGCAGGGCATCCCCAGCGCTTCCTTTTGCCTGCCAGACATGATGTAGCTTTTTGGTTTTTTGTTTTGTTTTTTTTTTTTTTTTAGGGGATGGGGGCTGCGGGAGGGGCTGTCGGGATTGGAGAGAGATGTGGGGTGCTGGTGATTGACGTCCATATCTCCAGTCTGGGTTGTGCCTCCGACTCCTTAGGCTCCATTTCAACCTCAGTTAAAATGGTGATATTTTTTTTTTTGAAAGTCCCTTCCTTTCTGCTGACATTTCACACAGACTGATTTTCACCCTCCGGGATATTAGTTGGGTTAAAACTGCCTGGGGACTTTGGAAATACTATGATCTGGGGGCTTCCCTGCTTGTTCAGGCAGCAAAGAAAAAAATAGCATTTTCCCTCAAGTTCCCCTGGTGATGGGGTACAGTCAGGGCTGAGAGATCCTACTCTGTCATCCTGCTCCAAGCCCACCGTGTTCTCCCAGGGAACCCCAGGACACTGCAACACCCTCCCCCGCTAATGTCTAATGTTTCAATCAGTTTGGTGGTTTGGGGTAGCATTGGGGTGCAGCCCTTGGGTGGGCTCTGGTATGAATAGCACTGCACTGCCATCACATGGTTCATCGATTTGCTCGACCGGGCACCAGTAACGTCTCGCAACAAATTGTGAGACTTGTTGTTACTGTTTTTGGCATATGGAATACGTCAAGGGGAGTTTTCCAGGCTTTGCCGTGCGAGCGAGATACTCTCGGTAGCTTGCTGGGCTCTCCAAGAGGAATGGAGGAATCGACCTGGTATGAATAATGGTATGAATAAGAGCTCCGCCCCTTTCTTCCTCCTTCCCCTTCCCCGCTGCCTCTGTTAAGCCCGGGGTTTCTGGGTTCCCAAACGGCAAGACTGACAGAGACACAAACATGATCATGCAAAAGCCGTAGGAATTTTATTCTGGTATACTGGGGTCAGCTATTTCATCCACAGAATGGTCTCTGGATAGCGACCATGAGTTCAGGCGGCAAGCAGTTTATATAGGGTTTGATTACATAAGCAGTACATGCCTTATTGTTTCAAAAAGAATCTTAATCTCTAATCTCAAAAAGTTACCAGACAAAGGTGTTTTGGCAAGTGTCTAGGGTAACGGTGGTCATGCTATAGTTAAACAGTAGTTTCCAGTAACAGTTCATGGTAACATATGCTACTCATTCTTTTTAGGGTTAACAAAAGGCAATTTCTGGGGCATTGTGAGAAATGATTGATTGAGCCCACTTGCTGGGTAGAGGAACTTTCCCAGGTGGGTGCAGGTTGGCTAGTTACACATTGTTTTATTGCTGGGGAACTGAATCTGTTTCAGTTCCAGGAACTGAACCTGAGGTCTACCTGATTTTGCTGATTTCTGCCGCCTGCCATGGAGTCAGTTTTGCCCTTACACCTCCTGCGGGGCTCCCCCAATACCTCCTGGGTGCCCTGAACCTCAAGCCTCCTGTATTACTGCATGCAAGTGGCTTGGCCAAGAGGATACGGCTTCTGCTCTGCACCCTTCCTCCCCGCTCTCTGCTTTCCCTGAGAACCTCCCCGCTCCAGCACGACTTCTTTCTCCCTCTCTGCACACAGCCTGAGCTGGTACCCCGAATCCTGCAGTTCGGGGCCGTGAGTCTGGCAGAGACGTGAAGTCTGACAGCCAATACCCTGCAAACTTCTCAGCTGCCCCACTGCCAGGGCTGATCGTCGTGAAGCAGAGATTCCGTCCTGTTCTGGCTCCTATTAACCACATGGGAGCATGACCTAGAACATTCCCCTGAGGGAATGCGGGCCAGGGGGATTTCAAGAATACCTTTCAATGCTGATATTCAATGATTTCTGGAACCCTCTGCAGCAGTCCTGGAGCTAGCACTGTCACACCGTTCATTGATTTGCTCAAGCGGGCACCAGTAACGTCTCCATTGTGAGACTAGTTGTTACTGTTTTTGGCACATTAAATACATCACGGGGAGCTTGCCAGGCTCTGCCGGGCGTACGGGATACTCTCGGTAGCTTACTGGGCTCTCTGAGAGGGACGGAGGAATTGAACCCAGGTCCGCCTTCTGCAAGGCAAATGCCCTACCTGCTGTGCTACCGCTCCAGCCCTTCCTGTAGCTAATACAGATAAAATTGGCCCGAAGATGAGAAAATAAAGCAGACTGGAATGCACATGTTCGAGATGTATTTCCTCATAATTTGGGCACTTCTTGCCCTGGCCTCTGTTGCGTGAGCTGCCAAATAAACCTTTCTCCTGAAGCTGATCGGCAGGAGGTGATGAACCTGCGGGCCTGCACCAGCCTGTGTGTGCCAGCAGGGGGCGCTGTGGGAGCCCCAGCTGCAGACAGTGAGCCACGAAATAAGCAGGGACCGAGGCCCCATCCCATGCAGAGGCTGAGAGCTCAGAAAGGCAGGCTGGAGCTCTGAGCTGCGGACTGGAAGAGAAAAGGGGCCGAGACACAAAGCCAGTGGCGAGTACAGAAATCCTGCACGCAAGCTGCGAGTCCTCAGGGTTACTGAAAACTAGAGCTCCGTAGCGGTCTGGCTTTTCACCGAAAATGACTTTGGGTAGATGTCATGGGCTTTTCCACAGAGTCCTCTGAAATAAAGACAACTTTTCCCGGGGCTGGAGCAATAGCACAGCAAGTAGGGCGGTTGCTTTGCACCCGGCCAATCTGGGTTCGATTCCCAGCATCCCATATTGTCCCCTGAGCACCTCCAGGAGTAATTCCTGAGTGCAGAGCCAGGAGTAATCCCTGTGCATTGCCAGGTACTACCCAAAAAGAAAAAAATACAACTTTTCCTGCCTTTGTGTGCTCAGGGGACCATATGGGATGCTGGGACTCGAACCCGGGTCGGTCATGTGCAAGGCAAACACTCTACCCGCTGTACTATCGCTCCCGTCCCAAGCATCTTTTTCTAAGCACACAAAAGCATTCTTTGTGTACCTCTTGGACCTGTTCTAACCCTAAACTTGCCACCACTAGAGGAAGTTCCCTTCCGTGAAAGTGTCTGCTTTGTTCTGTTTGGGGGCCACACTGGGCGGTACTCTGCACTCCTGGCTCTGCACTCAGGGATCACTTCTGGCGGGGATTGGGGAACCATATGTGGTAGCCAGGACCGAACCGCGGGTTGGCAGCATGCAAGACAAGTGCCCAAGCCACTGTCCTATCATTCTGGCCTCACTTTACTGAAAGTCTTCATCAGTAAAAGACAGCAGGTTTGTTGCGCTTTTCCAAATCAGTTGACACAATGGTTTGGTTTTCTTTTTTTATGGTGAAATACATTGAATGAATTTCAAATGACAAACCAAGCTCGATTCCTGGGATAAACCTCTATCGTTATGCTTGGATTCTATTCTGAAAGATGTTTGTTTTCTCATATGAGTTAATGAGGTCTGTAATTTTCTTCTCTTGAAATGTCCTTTTCAGGTTTTTGGTATCAGGGTAATTATGTCCTCATAGAAAAGGTTGGGAATCAGTGCTTCTATTTTCTGAGAGAATTTGTGCAGATTTAGTATTCAGGGTTATTTAAATGTGTGGTGAAAGTTACCTTTTAGGGCCAGAGTTTGGTTGGTGGGAAAACTTTTAGCAAAGATTCTTTTTAACACCTGTGAGACATTTTGTGGCATTACCTGGGTTTTCTATTTTGTCTCACAGTTTGGGGGGGGGGTCAAGGGTCATACATGGCCTAGTTTTGCATACCTGATGGTTGAATATTCAGCCCTGGGGTTCTGTGCTACTCGGATCAGCAGGACTGGGGGTCACCAGAGTCATCGCTATCATTGTTTGGGGTGGGTGGGGGCATTTGGTGCCACGGCATTTGAGGTTGAGTACACATAAAGCATATGCTCTAAATAGTTTTTGAAATATTTCTTTAACACATCCCCCTTCTATTGTTCTGCTGATTTTAATGGAGAGTTTTTACTTTCTTCTTAATTATTGGAACATCAATAAATCCACTTGTACTTCCAGGTCACAGTTCTGAAATCAATCGGGTTCCACTTGATGGCGATTAGAAACCAAACCCACGCTTAGCAGTCAAACTCTTGCTCTCCAAGAGTCTCTATTGTTATAGGAATGTCTTTGCTTCTGTGCACTTTCTGTGGAAAAATTCATGGAATGTGTTAGAATCATCAGCCTATATAACGGATCTATTTCAAGTAATGATTACAGAGTTTTGGTCTTCCATTGTATTTTATAGATGTTTTAAACTACTATGACAATTTAAAGACGCAATTTAAATTACACTTTTATTTCTATTATTCTATGTAAAGGAAAACTGGTAGAATTGTCCTCTTTACATGTAAGACAAGCTTTTGCATCTTTGCCTAATATTACCTCTTTCCATTTCTTTCTTGGGCTTTATGAAGTTTAAATCTCTATCTGGGAGTCAGAACTTCATTTCAATAAAAAAAAATTTCCTACCTTCTTGATGTGTGACCTTGATAAAGGTACTTTAACTCTCTAAGCCGCCATTGTTTTACTGACATTTCAGAATTAATAATAAATTCCATCTTATCTAATTATGCTTAAGATTGAATGAGATCATCAAAATACTTAGGAAAGTTCTCATAGGACCTGTCATTAATGTCACTAGTTTTTATTGCTATCTTTTTTACCATGTACTTTGCTTTCAGTTTGATGGGTTGGAATTAACACAGACTCTATTTGCCTTGATTATTCAGTGCTTCTGGGCCTCAATGCCTTTTTCCATCTTCAGTTCCTTACATTTTAGTTGTCAAGTTTGATTCATTTCTCCAGTTGCTGAAGCAAATCTTGAATAAAGTCTTTATGAGTACATTTAGGTTATTTGTATTCTTTCTGTCTTTTTTATGTTTATTGTTATATTTAGGTAAAATATTAATAACAGTATTAATATTTATGATCTTGATGTGTATAGTTATCACACTTCACCAACATCAAAGTGCCCAGGAATCCTCACAAATGACCCATTATTATATCTAGTTCACCTCATCATCATATCATTACCCCCCACTACCTTTGTCCTATTTGGTACCTTCTCTTCTGTAATTCAAGACCAAGGATTTGTCATTATTTGATGCTAGCTGATGCTGTCCATCCTCATGTTTTATTTCTTTATGTACCAGAGATGAATGAGATCAGCCAGTACCTGTCCTTCTCCCTTTTATTTTATTTAATGTGATACTTTCCAATTGCTGCCAAATAAAATATTCCATCTTTTTTTTTTTTTTGCTTTTAGGGTCACAACCAACGGTGCTCAGGGGTTACTCCTGGCTCTGCACTCAGGAATTACTCCTGTCAGTGTTTGGGGGACATATGGGATGCCAGGGATTGAAACCGGCTTGGCCGCATGCAAGGCAAATACCCTACCTATTGTACTATCACTCCAGCCCCCCACCTTTTCTTATAGGTGCAACACTACAACTTCTTTATCTGTTCATCTGTTGTTGGATATTTGGGTTGTATCCATATCTTGGCAATTGTACTAAGCGATACAATGACCATCGGTATACATAAATCTTTTCAAATTAATGTTTCTGCATTTTGGGAGAAGATTCCGAGAAGTGGAATTGTTAAATCATGTGGAAACTTTATTCTTACTTTTTGCAAAAATCTCCATGCTATTTTCCACTGAGGCTGAACCATAGGACATTCCTAGCAAAAGGGTAAGTGGGTTCCTTTTCCACCACATCCCTGCCAACACTGGCTATTTCCAGTCACTTTTTTTTTCTTTTTGAGTCACATCCGGCGATGCACAGGGGTTACTCCTGGCTCATGCACTCCGGAATGACAGAGTGCTCAGGGGACCATATGATATTCTGGGAATTGAACCCAGGTCAGCTTCATGCAAGGCAAACACCCTGCCCGCTGTACTATCACTCCAGCCCTATTTCTAGCCTTTCTGATATATGACATTTGCACTGGTGTGAGATGATATCCCATTGCTTTGATAATAAGTGACAATAAATGCTTTTTTCCTATGCCTACTGGTTGTCTGACTGAATTTTTTAGGGACGTGTCTATTCATCTCCTCTCTCCATTTTTGAATAACAATTATTGTTGTTGAGCTTTGCGGGTGCTTTATGTATCGTAGATATCAGCCCCTAATCTGATGTATTACAGGCAAACGATTTTCTCTCATTCAGTGGAGTGTCTGTGAAGTTGGGATAGATAATTGCCAGTTCTGATAGACAACTCTTCATTGTTACCTGAGAGTCGCAGACCTCTAAGGGAAACGTTTCTAAAGTTTTCACTTAGAAGACAGATAACTTCTTTCTTTTCATTATTACTTATATATATGTCTGTATGTATTATCCTTGAAATTAAAAAATGGTAGGCCGTTTTAGTATTTAAGACTCTGTAGCACAGAAACATTTTTTCTCCAACTCTCAATTACCACTCAGATTAATTATCGTTTACTGGTGATTTTTCATTCATTCATTCATCATTCATCATCCTGTTATTCGTCAATTGCCTCGAGCAGGCCCCAGTAACGTCTCTTTCATCCTAGCCCTGAGATTATATTCAAGGCTCTTTAGGAGAATGAGACCCATCATTGTTACTGGTATTTGGCATATTTGGTACGCCACGGGGAGTTTGCCAGACTCTGCCCTGTGGGCAGGCCACATTCGATAGCCTGCAAGTTTGTCCAAAGTAGGAATGAGATAATAAGATGTCATAAAAAGATGTCCTGATAAGATGTCGCGTGGCTGCGAATGCAGCCGTGCAGTTCCGGGAGCTGGATTTTATAGTCTCTGAGTCTTGGCTGTTAATGGGATTACATGGCGCCAGGGGGCCAGGTGGTGGGTGTGACCCCCGCCTACTGGAATTTGGAGGATCTGGGTGGAGGATGCTCGACTCCAATCCGAGTAGGCTTGGAGATCTCGGCCCCAGAACCCGCGTGGCTTTGTCCCTCTGCCAGTACCTTCATGTGTGCGGAGAGTGGTCTCAGCATGGTGGTGGCTGGTGATACCTGTAATCATAGTGCAATTTTAATAATTTAACTGGAAGTCAGTATCTTTAATTTAAAACCCCCTATGCTACAGTGGTGTCTAGAGTTAAGTCTGCTTCAGCTAACGCCTCTCCCAGTAGACTTACTACTCACAGCTTGGTGCGCATTCTTAAACGTGATTTATGCAAGTAGATACTCACCAAACACATACCACTGAGCTCTCCCCATTTCATGAATAATATCACATTTACTGTTTTATGATTTGTTCTTCCACTTAATAATATTTATTAGAGATCTTTCCATACTTAAACATCAATTGTTCTTTATAAATATTTGGAAAAGTGTCACACTATCATTTATTTAACAACTGCCTTTTTGGTGAATGTTTGCATTTCAACAATTTGTTTTACTTTTCTGAGCAGTGCCATGATGTGTATTTGTAATTTTACATTAATTTCCCCATGGAGTAGGACAGACATCTAAAAAATTAGAAGCAGAAGAGCTGGTTGAAAAATACATCTATTTTAGATTCTTATAAGTACAGATGGTTCGCAGCTATGATGGTTTGACAGTGATATTTTGACTTCATGGTGGTGCAAAAGCAATAATTGTTCTGTAGAAACTGTACATGAAATTTTGAAAATTAATCCTTACCCCTTGAACTAGCCGTGGGGTTCTAGTCTCCTGTGACACCAAGCATCAGTGGCGAGCCTTGCCTCTCTGGCCAACGGTCAATGCTCTACGCATTCTTTTCACTTTCTGCAACATTCAATCAATTTTAAGAGGTCACCTCTTTGTTATCAAGTGAACTTTGTCCAGTGTAGTTCTGAGTATTGTTCTGAGTACTTGGGTGTTAGGTGAGCCTAAGCTGGTATGGTCAAGATAATTAAATGCATCTCTGCAAACATATTTTCAATATATGATGGGGCTGGTCGTGAACTTATCAGATGTAGACTCATAATTCAGTGAGGATCTGTGGTGACAGGTTGCTTTCTAAAATGACTTCTCTAGTTGATAGTCACACGCGGGCCAACAATATGGGGAAGACATTAATTAGAGCTCTCCATGCTGTATTTAGCACTGCACTGCATAGTATTGTTTTAAAATTTTGGAAAATTTGATTGGGTGGGGCCATCTGGCCAGTGGCCCCTCCAGTTCCCTGGTGTACACCCAGTGCGAGAGTCTCTGTAAGTGGGACTCACCCCTCCATATCCACACGGCGATGAGCACTCTCTTCCACTGCAGACTTCTCCCAGATTGCTCTTGCTCTTGAGCCCCCAACCCACTAACCCACTTTTACCTCCTTTCTCACACTAAGAACTGCAGGGACCCTGGTAGAATTGTCTGATATCATGTGACTGGGATTCAGAAAGGGAGCAGGCAGGTTCTATGAACGGGCAGTTGTGAAAGGCTACTGTCAACCATGACTTTGCAATCAATCACTTGGGTTTCTGTTGATGGAGGCAAAAACATAGATGCAATACGTTATGAAAACACAAATACATCGTGTATGTTTGCAAGATAATTTTCAGTCATTACTTTATTAACTTGTGAGATTGTTATAAGTTAGTTAGTTAGTTAGTAAAGGGCTGGAGCGATAGCACAGCAGGTAGGGCGTTTGCCTTGCATGAGGCCGACCTGGGTTCGATTCCTCCATCCCTGTTGGAGAGCCCGGCAAGCTACCAAGAGTATCCTGCCTGCATGGCAGAGTCTGGCAAGCTCCCCATGGCGCATTAGATATGCCAGAAACAGTAACAACAAGTCTTACAATGGAGACATTACTGGTGCCTGCTCGAGCAAATTGATGAACAATGGGAGGACAGTGCTACAGTGCTACGTTATTAACAGTTTGGGGGGATTCCTAAGACATGCTCAGAAGGCCTTGGGCACCTTCCTGTGTTCCTCAGTTGACTGATTCAGTGTCAGGGTGGAAGAAGTGGTGCTGCTCAGGGACAGTGAGTGATGGAGGCTTGCTGGGGGTCTATGGCTCTATGGAAGGCCTGTGCCTTGGTCCCTGTACTATCCTTCCAATCTATATCTTTATTTTTTGTCAGGTCTCAGTCCTCACTTTATTTTTTTTTTGTTTGTTTGTTTGTCTTTTGGGTCACACCCAGCAATGCTCAGGGGTTACTCCTGGCTCTGCTCTCAGGTATTACTCCTGGCAGTGCTTGGGAGACCATATGGGATGCCGGGGATGGAACCCTGGTTGACCGCATGCAAAGCAAATGCCCTATCCCACTGTACTATCACTCTGGCCTCTCACTTTATTTTTTGAAACTTTATTTAAACACTATTATTTACAAAGTTATTCATAATACACTTATTTCAGGTATTCAATATTTCCACGCCAATCCCACCACCAGTGTGACCTGCACTCCACAAGTATCCCAAATTAACTTTCCACCCACTGAGAGGCACAAAATAATTTAACTTTTATTGCTTGTTACAACACATATCTCTCCATGGTGTTACTAAAGTCATTGTCTGAGGATTGACTGTTTCTAAAGTCATTTTCTGAGGAGTTACTGAGCTGTTCGGTGCACGTCGAACCTTCCATTTTATTGTTTTTCTCTCATTATACTCAGTGGACTTTTATACAACTTTACCATCTAATTTTCTGTGCTCTTACTGGGCTTTCTGTACTGTGGAATGTGAAGATGTCATGTGGTCAGATCTGAGGCCGTGTGCACCAGGAACTGTGGAACTGGAATAATTCATTTGGTAGCATGGCAGCTATGCTGGCCATTCATATATAAGTCTCAGAAGTTGGGTGTGGGTGGAGCCCGGGTCTTTATATAAGGAGGCACTTGGACCACCCTCATCTCAAGAAGGCTCCAGCAATCTAGGTGACCCATATCTTATGAACATTTTTACGTATTCCATACTTCATACTTTGTGAGACAACAGTATTGACTAAGTATTTAATAATTTATTTAATAAGTTTAATAAACTCTATTCATATTTTTGAACTACCATTATGGTTCTGCACGTACTGCCGTATAAGTTCCGCGCGCGCTAACCGATTGCGCCACTGGGCTGGAGCGATAGCACAGCGGTAGTGCGTTTGCTTTGCACGCAGCCAACACAGCCAAATTCGATTCCTCCACCCCTCTCGGAGAGCCTGGCAAGCTACCCGTGATGTATTCAATATGCCAAACACAGTAACAATAAGTCTCACAATGGAGACGTTACTGGGCCCGCTCGAGCAAATCGATGAACAACGGGAGGACTGTGACTGTGACATTATGGTTCTATATTATTAATAACACTGAATATTAATAGAACTAGATGCAAAATGATTAAATTAAAGGGTGCTCTAGGGGAAAGGGCAGCTCAGATAGAGAAGGGAGCACCAAATAAAGGGTGTTTGGAGGATCCTCCCAGAAGGGGAGTTGCATGTTGAAAGCAGACTATGGATTGAACATGTTTGCCACTCAATGCCTCTTTTGCAGACCACAACACCCAAAAGGAGAGAGAGCAAAAGGGAATGCCCTGCCACAGAGGCAGGGTGGGATAGGGGGGATGGGGGTAGGAGGGATATTATCCATGGTGGTGGAAAATGGGCACTGGTGGAGGGATGGGTATTTGATCATTGTATAATCGAAACCTAAGCACAAAAAATTGTAAATCTACAACTGTACCTCATGGTTTTTCACTAATAAAAATTTTAAAAAATGACAAATTGTAAAAAAAAATTAAAGGGTGCATATAGAAATGTACGCAAATTGACAGCATGTCTTCATTCGATAAACTAAACATTTGTGCTCTCCTCATGATTATGCTTCAGGCTTCCTAAATCTTATGTGTATATAATCCAGAACATCTTACTTTTGTGTTTTTAATTGATGTATGACCCGTGTAAGAGAGTAAACACATCTTTCATGTACAAATTCTTAGTGTAAAGCTTGCTGAAGATTTACATGTATTTACATATAAACATTAACTAAATCAAGATGTAGTATATAACCAAGGCCATAGAAACTCTCCTGCTTCTCCGTTATATATACCTGCTGTTCTTGAACTACAAAATGACATGTAAACCCTCTTTTGTATAAGACTTTTACATTTTATACTTACATCTTTGAGAGCAATAAATCCATGAAGCATTGGTCTTTTTCTTTCATCGGTGCAGTGCTATGTTGTATAAATATATCACTATTTACTTGTTCATTCTCCTGACAGCAGCACTTGGGTTATTTGCAGTGTTTTACTGTTCTGGAAAAGCTTCTATGAACAGGCTTATGGTCATTAGTTGGATGTATGTGCTTCTTTCTCTTGGGCATACATTTAGAAATTGAGCTCCTAGGTCAGAGTAGATGCATGTTTAGTTTTAACAGATGGAGCCAAATAGTTTTGTGAAGTGTTGTACCAAGTCACACCTCATCAGAAATGAAACTGAGTGTTTTCTCATTTGCTTGCTGGGCATTTGAGTATTTTCACTTGTAACATGTCTGTTAGAATTTCTTCACTATTATAACTTTTGTCCTTAGCTTAATTGGGTCTGTATACTTTGTAAAACTCCTGTTTTAGCAACATATTTAAAAACAACAGTAGTGGTCCTGTTTTCTGACATGCCTGTAAATTTTAGTTTCTCTGTTTTAAAATTGGGGCCGGGGCTGGAGCGATTGCACAGTGGATAGGGCATTTGCCTAGCACGCAGCCGACCTGGGTTCAATTCCCAGCATCCTATATGGTCCCCTGAGCACCGCCAGGGGTAGTTCCTGAGTGCAGAGCCAGGAGTAACCCCTGTGCATTGCCGGGTGTGACCCAAAAAGCAAATAAATAAAGTAAAATTGGGGCCACACCAGCCATTCTCAGGAGGGCTCTGAGGTGCCAGGTATTGCATATACTAGGCATGGGCATGTGTTCTAATCTCTTGAACTATCTACCCAAGAATCAGACAGGCCTTTCAGCCATTACAATGGTGCCTTTTAATGAGGGTAAATTCCGGTGCATTTGTTTTTATATTGTTTTATACAGTGGAATGAAAAGCAATGTTAGGACTGTTTCGTGTCCTACTTATTAAATTGCTATCTGCTCCAAGGTCCTAGAGATACTTTCCTTTATTTACTTGCTTAATCCTTATTATTTGATCATCCACAGATAAGGTCATAATCCACTTCTGATCAATATGTAATGATGTGAGACAGTATTTATTTTGCTAAGCTTTTTTAAATGGTGGAATTTAACAAAGAAGTAAAAATTTAGAGATGCTAACTATACTGTAACCTCTTATTGTCAAATGAACATTGGTCTCTCACCTAGCTAAATCTATATTCAGCACCCTAAACATTGCACAAGCCAAGGTCACAAAAATTTGTTCCTGAGTTCTCTTCAGAGAATTTTAAAAGCTTTAGACTTTATATTTGGTTCTAACACATTTTAAGGACAATTTTAAGTTGTGTTTTCTATATGGTGTGAGGGGGAGTTGCAAATTTATTGTTTTGCAAGTATATATCCAATGATCTTAGCTATATTATTGTAATAATAGTTTCTCCCGATGAGTTTTGTTGGCATGCCCAGAAAAATATTAATCAAGCAATGGAGGGATAGTACAGGACTTACGGTAGGAGCCTTCATGCAGCTGACCCTATTGAACCCCAGAGCACTTATGGTTACATCCCACATGACCCCAGAGCACCTGCGGGTACATGCCTGGATGCCACAAAACCACCACCCAAGCAGCATTGCATCCTCAGGCCCTTACACTGATTCTCCAACTGGGTTGGTGGAGAGTTGTCTCCTGAGCACTTTTTGGGAAGTTACGTACCCAAATATGAGAGTGATGTTATTGACCACAACAAATCAGTAGACTTAGAGGAGGCCAATATGTGCAAAGAGGCAAACTCTTCATTTCTAGAACTCAGTAAAATGTTAAAATGAAATGTTTCTTGGCTGCTCACAGAATCTTACCTGAAGTCCCTGGTTACGGACACGAAGTAGCCCTCTAGCATAGCCTATAGGGGGCTTCCCAGGAGTTGCAGGCTGCAAAGTGGAAGAATATTGAGGCATGGGAAGGTAGTCCCTGTGGTGGGGGGGAGGGGGAAGCTTTTGCTATTCGGGGCTTCTCCAATATTGGACTCAACCCTGGGAAACAGTGTTGCTTCAAACCTCTGACTCCCCAACCATGTGATTCTACTTTGTCTGATGAGTTGGACCTCGAGTTTGGCACCTACGGCAGGCTTCTTCTCAGTGCATCTGGCAGTCTGACTGAGAGGCACCACTCCTCCCACCCACTTAAGCCAACAGCGGAACAGATTGGTGATGAGTGACAGGCTTAGCCAAGCAGACAGACTCGGCTCCTCCCATCGTTCAGTCGGCTGCTAGTAAAGTAGGTCATATTTCCTGAAGCATTTTCAGCTAGCAAAAGGCCTGTTCCTGCTGTGTAGGCTCCGGTCTCCAGTTGCTGCCTAAGCCCAACTCTCTCTACACCACCTAATCTATACCTAGACCCCTGCAACCCCAACAAGGGATCAAGGCTGTCAGACTCTGGAAATATGCAGCTCTAACGGCCACACAGAGATTCTCAATATAAGTGCTCAGGGGCCTGGAGTCTGAAGGCCAACCCCAAGGCTGAGTGAACTCACCTCAATTCCCTGGTCACTGCTGCTGAGTCCCTTAAACTTGGTGCAAAGGTACGTAGCACTGTAACTAGCACTGTCCTCCGGTTGTTCATCGATTTGCTCAAGCAAATGGAGACCAGTAACGTCTCCATTGTGAGACTTCTTGTTACTGTTTGTGGCATATGGAATATGTCACGGGGAGCTTGCCAGGCTCTGCCATGCAGGCGGGATACTCTCGGTAGCTTGCCGGGCTCTCCGAGATGGGCAGAGGAATCGAACCCGGGTGGGCCAAGTGCAAGGCAAACACCCTACCTGCTGTGCTATTGCTCCAGACCACAGATACCACGGAAATACTCAAAATTGAATGCCCCTTAGAAGCCTAAGAAGTTTGAATTTGCCACAGATCTACTGCATGGTAACTGTATGCACCCCTGGTCAACATTGAGGTCTTCAGAAACATGATTTGCAGATACCCAGGACATGTATGATTTTGAACATCCAGTGGTAGCACTGGCCCATTCAAACTTGGTCCTACAAACCTTTTCCAGATGCTCACAACCTCCATGCCACAGCACCCAGAAGAGCTGAACTTTGGCACTAAAATTGATGCTGGATGCTAACAAACACAAGTTTCCCAAGAGCTATGAAGGTAAATTCTCTAAAGAGCGATTATCAGGGACTCATGATCACAATTCCTAGTTGCTGTGCAGGTTCAGTCTGTCAGGATATTCTCACCACAGCTGCAGCTGGAGCTGTGTCACAGTCCAGGTTCACTAGACTACAGAGTTAGAGCTCCTGCAGAGAGCATCTGTGACCACAAGTTCCCAGAGTTCCTCCAGGTCCACACAAGTTTAGTGCCACAGTCATGGCCTCACATTTGCCATTGTGAACCTTCTGTTGCTGTCCAGACTAGCTCAAACTTGGACCTTCAGCTCTATTGCTCACATAGCACCTGACACAACGAGTAAATGGGGGAATTCACCTGCATCAGTGGATGAAAACAAAGGCCTAGTAAGGACTCCAAATACAGAATTTTCTAAGCCCATTTAGGAGGATTTTCAAGCAACAATCCATGAAATTCACTGAAATAAGGAAATCAGTGGAAGAGAACCTTAATAAGGACAGAGGAAGTATGAAAAAATGAGGAAATATTCAGATATAAATCATTGAGTTAAAGAGAATGATAGTTGAACTGAAAAAAAAAAACAAATAAAGTGGGGTCCAAAGCATAACAGGAAACATGAAAGAATAAATCTGTGAGTATTAGAGTAAAATAAATCATCAAAAAAGAAGAGAAAAAAAGAAATTTAAAATTAAGTAGACACAAGAAATTTATAGGACAGCAGAAAGAACAACACAGGGGGATAAACATAGAAAAGAGGAGGATCATGTGTTGAAGAAACAATATCCAATAATTCCTCCAATCTAAGGAGAAAGATATTCATGTTCAGGAAGTTTTCCCAACATCCCAAACAAAATAAACTAAAACAGGAAAATACCAAAACACGTTATAATTAAAATTGCAAGAGCCAAATAGATTCATAAAATTCGCAAAAGAAAGAATAAAATTTATACAGAGCAGGGGGTATGGTGCCGCCAGCAGGTCAATCTTTACCTGTGAGGCAAGTGCATCAGAAGCCTGATGGTGCCTTCAGACTTCCAGATACCCCCAAATTGCTGCTGTGCCTTTAGCCAGACCCTAAAAACTTGGGGCAAAGTTTAGCAAGAAATTAAACAGCCGAAAGTTAGGTATGTGGGAGACACACCCACAAACCACCTCCAGCTTAGCTATATAATTGGAGGCATAGCCTCTCTGGTTCCTGATTGAACTGCTTAATGGCCATGATCTAAGATGCAGAAACAAATCTCGAAACCCAACGGCTTTTGGCAGAAATGCATCCCTGCAGTAAGTTACAGGCTCTAGGCCACCCCAGGTGGGAATAGGTTTCGTGCCTTGACCTATTCCCCCTGGTAGCCTAGTGGCCGCCATCCTCCAGAGGAGGCCACCGGACAGTCAGGTTTGGGCCCACAGTGATGAGACACTTGGGGCCTCACAGGATGGGGGTGGAGCCAGCCCTTTCCTCCCAGTCCTAATGAAACCCCGAGTCGCCGCCCAGGAACAGCCTCTCTGGTTCCTGATCAAGCTGCTTAACAACCATGATCCCAGAGACTCAGAAACAAATCTTGAAATCCAGCGGCTTTTGGTAGAAATGCATCTGGACAGCACAGTAGGTTACTGTCACTGGGCCACCCCAGGGGGGAAAGGGTGCTGTCCCACCACCTGCTCCTCCTTGATGGCTTGCTGGCCGCCATCCACCAGAGGCCATTGGACAGTCAGGTTTGGGCCCACAGTGATGAGACACGCGGGGCCTCACGGGATGGGTGTGGAGCTGGCCCTTTCCTCCCCACCCCAACGAGACCCCAAGTCGCTGCCAACTAACAGCCTCTCTGGCTCCTGATCAAGCCGTTTAATGGCCATGATCCCATAGACTCAGAAACAAATTACGGAACCCAGTGGCTTCTGGCAGAAATGCATCCAGTCCCTGCAGTAGGTTACTGGCGCCTGGCCACCCCAGGTGGGAATAGGTTTCGTGCCTTGGCCTGTTCCCCCTAGTGGCCTGGTGGCTGCCATCCTCCAGAGGCCACTGGACAGTCAGGTTTGGGCCCGCAGTGATGAGACATGTGGGGCCTCACAGGATGGGGGTGAAGCCGGCCCTTTCCTCCCCGTCCCAATAAGACCCCGAGTCGTCACCCACGAATGGCCTCTCTGGCTCCCGATCAAGCTGCTTAATGGCCATGATCCCAGAGATTCAGAAACAAATCTTGAAACCCAGCAGCTCTTGGCAGAAATGCATCCAGATCGCGCAGTAGGTTACTGTTGCGGGGCCACCCCAGGAGGGAAAGGGTGCTGTCCCTCCACCTGCTCCCCCTAGGTGACTCGGTGGCCGGCATCATCCAGAAACCATTGGACAGTAGGATTTGGGCCCTCAGTGATGAGACATGTGGGGCGTCATGGGATTGGGGTGGAGCTGGCACTTTCCTCCCTGTCCCTAAGAGACCCTGAGTCACCGCCCACGAACGGCCTTTCTGGCTCCTGATCAAGCTGCTTAATGGCCATGATCCAAGAGACTCAGGAACAAATCTCGGAACCCAGCAGGTTTTGGCCGAAATCCCTCCAGATTTAATTGTTAAAATTTATGAATTTCAAAGCCACGCGACATCATATGTTATTCATAACCAGCAATAGAAAACAAATTGTCTACTGTTGCCTTTTCAGCAGATCTGATTGTTGGGGTAAAATCCCAAATAATAATGGTGGGTCTGGTGTCAAAATATTGAATATAATCAAAGTAGAGAGAGAGAGTAATGTGGAAATTATCTGCCCCACAGGTAGGGGGAGAGTGTGGGATGGGAGTATGCTGGGGTTTTTGGTGGTGGAGAATGAGCATTGGGTTTTTCATTGTATGACCGAGACTTAAACCCGAAAACTTTGTAACTGCTCTCATGGTGATTCAATAAATAAAATTATAAAATATGAAAAAAAAGTAAGGTGGAGTTCATGCCCAATTCAATCAGGTAATCAGTGGCTGAATAAATAGCAGTACTCCTACATTAAAAAAAAAAAAGATTCATACAGAGGGGCTGGAGTGATAGTAGAGTGGGTTCGACATTTGCCTTGCACGCGGCCAACCCGGGTTTGATTCCCAGCATTCCATATGGTCCCCTGAGCACTGCCAGGAGTAATTCCTGAGTGCAGAGCCAGGAGTAACCCCTGTGCATCTCCAGGTATGACCTAAAAAGAAAAAAAAATCCATACAAAAAGATACATAAGATTCATAACATATTTCAACTGAAACACTACAGAATAGAGTAAAATAGTATAATATATCCAAATCATTGAAAGGAAAAGACCTGAAATTATAAATCCTCTATTCAATTAGGTTTCAATCACATTCAAAAAAGTGATAAAACATTATTAATATTTTTTTCTTTTTGGGTCACACCCGGTGATGCACAGGGGTTACTCCTGGCTCTGCACTCAGGAGTTACTCCTGGCGGTGCTCAAGAGACCATATGGGATGCTGGAAATTGAACCCAGGTCGACCACGTGCAAGGCAAACGCCCTACCTGCTGTGCTATTGCTCCAGCCCCAATTATTAATTTTTAGACAATTAATATTAATTGCCACTAAACTGGCTCTACAAGAAATTCTGAATAGTTTTCTATAAAGGAAAAAAGTTCCAGTTAGAAGTAAAAAACACATAAAACATAAAATGTGGATAAAGAAAATAATAATTGGGTCTCCTGGAAGAACTCAAGAATTAATCGTTTTAAATTTAAAAGTGAGGTTTGGGGTGGGGAGGGAATATGGGAACACTGGCAGAGGGAAGATGACACTGATAGTGGAGTTGGTGTTGAAATATTAAAAGCTAAAGGTAAAGGCCCTCTCGTTGTTCGTCGATTTGCTCGAGCGGGCCCAGTAACGTCTCCATTGGAGACTTTGTTGTTACTATGTTTGGTGCAGGCGAGATACTCTCAGTAGCTTGATGGGCTTTCCGAGAGGGGCGGAGGAATCGAACTTGGGTCAGCCATGTTGGCTGCGTGCAAGGCAAACACCCTACCGCTGTGCTATCGCTCCAGCCCTGAAGCCCAGGCTGGTGCGATAGCACAGCAGTTGGGCGTTTGCCTTGCACGCAGCCAACATGGCCGAACCGAGTTGAAATATTACATGCCTAAAACTCAACTATCAACTTCGCAAATTGCTGTTCTTTAGTAGAAAATGAATTTAAAATGGGAAATAAGTGTGTTTGTTATAAACTATATCTATGAGATGGACTGGACCCTAAACACAAAAATGGTTAGAAGACACAACAAGAAGAAGTAAATGGAAGTTGAATGCTACACAACAAGAAGGTATCAAAGTTCAAGCAGGAAAAAAAAGGAAGGCCAAGGAAACACAGGAAAAATGAAAAAAAAAAACCCCAAATTCATGTAAAATATAACAATAAATTCCTTTATAGCAATAAGTTCTCTAAATGTTGATGGATTGAACTGACTAATCAAAAGGCACAGGGTGGCTGGATAGATCCGGAAGCATAACCCACCCTTTTGCTGCTTATTGGAGACACCCCCAAATTTTAAGGATAAATGCAGAATACAGGTAAAAAGTTGGCAACAACTATATAGGCAAACAGGAGCATTAAAAACCTCATAAACAGGGGCCAGAGTGCTAATACAGTAAGTAGGACATTTGCCTTGCTTGCGGCCAACCCAAGTTCAATCCCAGGCATCCTATATGGTCCCCCAAACACCTCCAGGAGTAACTCCTGAGTGCAGAGCCAGGAGTAACACCTGAGCATTGCTGGGTGTGACACAGAAAGGAAAAAAAAGCCTCCGAAACAGTTATACTTTTGTCACACTAAATAGATATCAGGCTAAAAACAAAAGGTAGTCAGAGACCAAGATGAACTATGTCAATTGAACAAGGGATCAGTATGTCAAGAGGATTTAAATCATAGCCCAAGAAATGTATAGTTCTTTCCTTTCATTTTCTCTAAATTTCTTTGAAGTGCATTAACCCTACTTTTCTTAATAAAATGGGTTGCTCTGAAGAAAAACAACAAACAAGTATTCATCAAATAGAGTGACTGAAGCTTTTTAAGCAATTGCTTAAAATGGAGGTTCTTGGAGAACCATGTGTATTGGTGAGATATGAACCATTATTGCAGTCACAGTGGCATTCAGGGAAAGTGCCTTAGCCTACATGTGATTTCTCTGGTTTCCAACATTAAAAGGATGGTGGAATGATGAATAAATCTGCCATAACCTCCAGTATTTAATAAAATTACAACAGAGTTCATTATTAAACAGTATAATGAAAATGGTGGTGTATTGATAGGAAAAAAAACACATGTCGATAAAAGGAAGATGAAATTTAATGCATTGATATTAAATAGAATAGATTAAATAATTTAAAAATTCATGAATAACTTTAAAGGGCATTAATAGCAAGATTCTCAAATATGAACACGTAGAATTAAGTTTGAGTTCTAGCAGGAATGGACTGTAATGGATATATCATCACAGCTCAGAAAAGAACATTAAGTTGTGCAGGGTGTACACATTAAATTTTTCTCAAAACTCCCAGAAGCAAGTTGGAAAATAGTAGTCATTGTTGAATCAGGGTTTAATTGGCAAACAAAGGCATGATGGAAAGTTAACACACCAGCTTGTATGACCCTGATTGCAGCAATAGACATTCATGTAAATGGTGTGACGTGAAGTAATTGCACATTTCCCTGTTACTTCAAATAGTTTTCAAATTGCTTCAGAGATCACTACAGAAATTGTATAAAGATAATCTAGAGGATAGGCGTTTATTTTGGACTATATAAGCCACAAACCCCAGAAACTACAACGTCTTTTCAGTCAGACAAGACACTTTATTATTTCTACCCCTTCTTACTCTCCAATAATGAGACCCATTAAAGAACACTTTTCAAAACTTAGTTATTCATGAGAAACATTTTGACTGATACTTTTAGGGGGAAATTCAGTAGATGTTATCAATCAGTATGTTGCAATCATTATGCCTACAGATTGTAATAATTACTTTATGAATATCTATAAAATGATCCCAGACATTGGCAAGAGAACTTGAAGTGGCAAGAGAAATGAAATAAGTGGCAAGAGAAATAAAGCAGAAAGTATTTCTTTTTTTAAAATTTTTATTAGTGAAACACCATGAGGTACGGTTGTAGACTTAGGAATTTTTGTGCTTGGGTTTCAAATATACAATGTTTGAGTACCCATCCCTCCACCAGTGCCCATTCTCCACCACCAATGATCCCAGTATCCCTCCCACCCCCCATCCCACCCCCATCCCACCCTGCCTCTGTGGCAGGGCATTCCCTTTTGTTCTCTCTCTCCTTTTGGGTGCTGTGGTTAAGCAATAAGTATTTCTGATAAGTATTTTGTTTGGGCTGGAGCGATAGCACAGCAATAGGGCGTTTGCCTTGCGTGCAGCCAGCCGGGTTCAATTTCTCCACCCCTTTCGGAGAGCCCGGCAAGCTACCGAGAGTATCTTGCCCGCACAACAAAGCCTGGCAAGCTACCCATTATGTATTCAATATGCCAAACACAGTAACAACAAGTCTCAAAGTGGAGATGTTACTGGGCCCGCTCGAGCAAATCGATGAACAACGGGAGGACAGATTATATACATGTAAGCAATAATATGTTTAATTTTATGCTTTTGTGCAGTATTTATTTATATTACAAAGTTTAAGAAAACATTTCTGTGAAAAATTTTATCTGTGAAAGGGTGAATTTTATTTGTGAAAGATGACTGATTTGCAATTACACATAGGTGTGGTTGAACATTATCATAAACAATGGACAGATCTAAAGCCATACCTTCAGGGAAAATTCTTCTAGGAGATTCTCAAGGACAAAATCTCCTCTAAGTGCTCAACACTCTAGATTTCTGTTAGAGGATCCACCCAAGGGCAGAATTCCATCTAAAGGTATATTGCTTTCTCCTTTCCTTAGCCAGTATTCTTTTAAACAGTCATCTTCAATTTACTTCTTAATAATATTTCTAGTTATTTTGTATGGACACAGTAAGCGATATATTAAGCTTAAAGGGTGGTTCTTCCTGGGGGCATCTCGCTATATATACCAGACTATAGTCCTCAAGACAGGTTAGTCTTTCCTAATTTCAGCAGGAGCATCATTCAGTTACTTCATTTTTGTGTCATGACAAAGTTTGTTCCATGACCATGCTCTTATTATACTTTATATGGCTCTTAGCCTGTCCATTTTCAGTGCTGGAGTAGCTTACGGCTTGCCCTGGGTTCATCCTTGTCTCTTGCTAGGACCCTCCTTTTGGGGTGTTAGGAACTAAGGGTAACTGAAGCTTAAGTCAAGTAAATATGACAAATGCCCAGGAGTAAATATTATTCAAAGTCGGTTAACTCCCACGTTACAAAAGCATAGCATTAACAAAAAGGACATTGCACTAAAATAAACTATGGACATACAGGACATAAAGAAAAGAGAATAGCAATATTTTGCTTTGATGGACACAGTAAGTGATATATTAAGCTGAAAACTGGAAGAACAACTGGGAAACCAGTTTTGTGGATGTTAATGGTGGGGGTTTAGATTCCCAGTTACCTGAGCACTGATCTGTTGAGTTATTTACACCAATGACTACTAATACTACATCTGCTGTTCAGAATATTTTTCATATTGAGTATACCCTGAAAATTGTCAGTAAAATTTAAAATTAGGTGAAAAAACACTACCAACTTCTTTTTCCTACGATTTCTTTTTTTCCTTTTTTTTTTTTTTTTTTTGCTTTTTGGGTCACACCCAGCGATGCTCAGGGGTCACTCCTGACTCTGCTCTCAGGAATTACTCCTGGTGGTGCTTTGGGGACCATATGGGATGCCGGGGATCAAACCCAGGTTGGCCGCGTGCAAGGCAAATGCCCTACGGTGCTATCGCTCCGGCCCTCCCTACGATTTCTTAAGTTAGTAGGAAGGCTTTATTATTCCATATAGCTTTTAGCAGTATTTGGTCAGTGTCTTTAAAAAATGTGATGATTATTTTTATAGAAACTGTGTTAAATCTGTATACTGCTTTGCATTGTTATTGGGGGGACAAACCCAGCTGTGCTTGGGGCTTACTCCTGACTATTGAAGGGCTCAGGGGACCATATGTGGTGATGGAGAGTGAACCTTGGTTAGCTGTATTCAAGGCAAGTGTTTTACCCACTGTAATATTTCTCTGACCTCTCTTCTCCAAACTGATACAGATTTTTGATGGTCATTTTTTTTCTTTCAATATATTAGCTTTAGACCATCATGGTCTCTGATGAGAAATCAGCTGTTACGTGTGGATACAAGTGAGTTCCAGGAGAAAAATAGCAAATGTTCCCAAAAAGAAGAGTTTCTGACTTCCTCAACCACAATTTTGGAGAGACAGTGGAGTAACAGAGAGAAAGAAGCTCTTATGTAAGCGAGGTGGGGCATTGCTCCGTGGACCTTTTTTTTTTCTTTTTGGGTCACACCTGGTGATGCACAGGGCTTACTCCTGGCTTCGCACTCAGGAATTACTCTTGGAAGTGCTCAGGGGACCATATGGGGTGCTGGGAATCGAACCCAAGTCGGCCGCGTGCAAGGTAAACGCCCTACCTGCTTTATTATCACTCTAGTCTTACTCTTGGACCTTAAGCCAACCGCAGACTTTCTACCACTGTGGCAGTTACTGCTAAGGTTGAGAAGGTAGAATCTGAGTTGATTATCCATTGCATTCCTTCTTCATTTAGTCTCATTGGTTTTGTGGTTGTAGAAAACTTCTTTCTAAATGCTTGTCTTTAGTTTCCAGTGTTGCGGTTTTCTTTCTAATTTTACACTTTCTTATTCTTTTAATAGAAATTGGGGAGAAAGTAAATGGAGCATTGTCTTTTAACAATGCTTATAGCTTCTTGAATTGCTTTTACATTACAGATAAGCAATGAAGTAGGAGAAAGCATGAAGAAAATTAGCACGATAAAAAAAAATGCCTCCTCACAGATAGCTTACTTTCTTTGCTCTGTGCTGTTGCAGTCAGGGAGGGATGGTTGGGAAGGGTCAGAAACTAATCTCTAATCTCTATGGGTTTACAAATCTCTCGTAGTTGAGCTAAAATCTATTTGGCAACTAAGGAATGTACACATAAAGCAAGAAGTGATTCTAATAGTTAAATTTGTG
Organism: Sorex fumeus; assembly: GCF_029834395.1. NCBI lineage: Eukaryota > Metazoa > Chordata > Mammalia > Eulipotyphla > Soricidae > Sorex > Sorex fumeus. Next base: position 4,189,298 of record NW_026606183.1, read on the forward strand.
TTGTGAAGGACTGATTGCTCACACCAGTTCTTATACCAGAAGTTCCTTTCCTGACATGTAGATGGGAAAGATGGAGAGAGTTCTCTGCAGGGTGAAAACACCTTGGAAATGGCTCTGTGCTCAGACAGTCTCATAAAATCAGGAAAACTCCAAGCAAGCCAAAAGAAAGTAGGGGTCCCTGTCTTGCCAAAATGACTCAACCAAAGAAATTCACTTTTTTTTTAACCTCTGGGAAATATATTTTATCCTGAAAGTCAAGTAAATAAAATTCCCCCAATGACACGAATATTTTGGGTTTCTACTTCTCAGGCAAGAAAAACCATTCCTTTGAGCACTGATGCAGAGACTCTCACTTGCCAACATTCTCTTCAGGTTTAATAGGATAGATTACTCTCAAACTTCCTGGAGTCAAAACAAGCAACCAGCAGAGCTTGCTGAAGTCAGAGCCACAGGATCTTCCAGAAATCACAGAGAAAACCCCAGTGAGAGAGCAAAACCACAGGAGTTCAGCTTGATTTCAACCCTCTCATTTCCTGGAAATCACTGACGGAAACTCAGGTTTGGCAATAAACCTCTTAAGTGATAGAGCCAAGATCAAGATTAGCAATGTGTGTGGCAGTTTCTGAGCTTGTGGCTCTGTGGTACTGACCAAGTGCTTAGGTGTGCACATTGCAAAGGGATTGGAAGGATCTGGGCCAGGATGTTTGTTTATTTATTTTTTTAAATTTTATTGAATCACCGTGAGAAAGTTACAAGCTTCCATGTTTGGGTTACAATCACACAATGATCAAACACCCATCCCTCCACCAGTGCACATTCCCCACCACCAGTATCCCCAGTACACCCCCCTTTTCCCACCCTCCCCCTGCCCCCGTGGCAGACAATATTCCCCATACTCTTTCTCTACTTTTGGACATTATGGTTTGCAATACAGACACTGAGAGGTCATCATGTTTGGTCCATTATCTACTTTCGGCACACATCTCCCATCCAGACTAATTCCTTCAATCATCATTTTCTTAGTGATCCCTTCTCTATTCCATGGGCCAGAATGTTTATACAGGCTGAGTAGAACAAAGCTTTGGGATGGTGTTCTGATCCCACAGCTACAGTCCCTGCCTATTGAGCCCTCAAAACCCGACAGTCTCCTTGAATTTCATGGGAGCACAGTCAAAGTCCACAGCAGGCTACTGAGGTTCTAAGCTCTGTGTGTACGACACCAGCATGTGCATCTTCTCCAAGACTGCCTGGCATTTATTCCTATCTTCCAGCGGGCACTGGCATAAGACACTCTCGTTTGCCCAATTTATGGCAGTGACAGGTTGATTCTGGATCTATCTGAGACCTCAGAACTGGTCACAGAAATGAACAGTTTACTGCAACATTGGGCGTGGGACTCCTTCCACTGCAAACGTGTCTTAACACAGGCTGCAATTTTCTCTCGTGCCACAAGGTGGAGAAAGGAAGGAAGAAATGAATGGGGAAATGTTTGAAAGCAGTGTATTAGAGCGGAAAAAACTCACCTAGTACTTGCTTTTCCGCTGCAAAAAACGTCGATCGCTCAATCTGTTGTCTGACATCATTGGATACCTACAGGTACCTCAAATTAATCATGGAAAGTTAAATTCAATGTGTCGGCCATGAAATTAATCTCCCAGGACTCTCATTCCACCACCACCCACCACCCATGATCAGCTTCTGCACACCACCCTACCGATTCAAATCTTCATAACTAATCTCCCGTTGTCCTCTGGACCTTTGCACAGGCTGACGCTTCTGCTAAGGAATGCCCCTCCTCCCTCTGTCCATTACCTGCTTGGTCCTCTCCCTCCAAGTATCCCCCAGCCAGAAGCATGGGCGAGGGAGGGGGTGATAAACTTCAGGAAGTCGCAGAAGTCAGAAGATGGGGGAGAGGGGAGGAGGCGAGAGTTGGGCTTCCATGATAGCCACGTCTTGGGGTTTCATTGTTGAGAGAAATCTATCAAAACACCCACAACATTAAATGTGGATGACAGGCATGCTCTTCTCTAAGTGCTGGGCCTGTTCTCCTACTTGAAGAACTGTTTTTAAGTGGGGGATGCTCCTTTCTTTGAGTACAGACTTCTTCCCTGGGGAGTCTCCTGGGACACTTCTGCTCTCCCCCCTGGATTAATGCCTGCACCCCTGTACCCTCCACCTCCTCATGGTCTCTGCTAGATACCTTCTGGGATGAAAGTGTCTAAAGTCAGCCCTGGAAAGGCTGCTACCGGCAGGGATAGGCAGTCTCTGGGCCGAGGGCAATGTGCGGACACTGTGAAGACCTTGAGTCCAGCTCAGCCCCAAGTCCACGAGAATCCAGATGCAAGCTATTCCAACGCCAGAATGAGCCTGGCTTCTTAGAGAAATAAGGAGTTCCTGGACAGGCTAGTGGAATGAAATTGAAAAACAAAACACATATAAACAGGGATGTTCTTGATTGCCTGGAACTGGGGTGGGGGTGGGGGCTGAGGATGGCGGGACAGGCAAAGTGGCAAAGAGAATGGAGGCCTTGGGTGGGCAGAGAGTCTGAATGTCTAAGCCACATGAGAGAGTCATGGTTGTTTATTTAGCAAATAGATCACCTGCTATGTCTGGTACCATGCTTAGGTGCTGGAAAGAATGATGAGTATGGGAAGGCAAACCAGGTTATGGGGGTCTGGTCACATCCCACAGGACCCCTTCTCCTTCCTTACCTCAACACTGATGGCACCTACACCTTCTCCCTATTAGCTTTAAGAGTCCAGGCTTGGAGGAGAAAGATGGGGAGGGGACAAGGGCCAGGCCTGGGGAGACACTGTCCGAAATGAGTCCCTGGGGTTCTGGAACCACGAAGGCTCCACAGTCTCCAGGATCAGGCAGACGCTGTTCACTCCTCTGCGCTGGGAAACTGAAGCCCTCTGGGAGGAGCGTCGGCAGTGGTGGCTGCTTGGGAGATGCAGAAACGTGAGGGCCCGTGGGAGACAGGGGAGCGCAGCTTCCTTGACAGCTTTCTTTAGAACTTACTCATGCCCGTACAACTTACCACTTAGCGCTTGCTCACTCTGCTCTCATCCGGAGGAATGTGGGGGAGAAGGGAGAAGGGAGCACACCCTAGTCTCACCCCATTGCCTTCTGGGAACTGTCTGGTAGCTATGGTTTTGACACTGGAAAGGCAGAAGGTCTCTTCTCTGTGGTCACAAAGGCAACAAGCTGAGGCTAAGCCCAGAAATGACCCCCAAGACAGGACCAAGAAACATTCCCGAGGGACCACCCCAGGCAATGAGTGAGGCCTGAGCCCCAGACTGGCACTGGTTCAGGTTCAGCCCTACATTTCTCACCAGGCTTCCCTACTATCCATATTTCCAATTGGGTATAATTTGGTAGGTTGTTTAAGAGCCAGGGATGCTCAAAAATGTTTTCATGAAATCTATAGTAATAACTTTCCTGGGGCTCCAAAGTAACCTCCAGATCATGAAAGTAAGGGGGAGACAGGGGATGCTGTATCCCTAGATGGCCACGATGGCAATGGTTTCCCTTAAGATTCTAATTCCACAGTTCTCTTGGTCCCCATGAGACTCGGAAATGCCACGTATACGTGTCATCCCTCTATGTCCCTAGGAAGGTAGTCAAGACAGAGATTCTCAAGCTTGAGGGCACATCCCTATCACCTAGACACTTTGATGCTCTGATCCACCTCCACATGTGTCCTAACCCAGAGGCTGGGGTGTGACTTGAGAATATGTGATGTGGGACAAATTTCAGGACCCAGCGGAAGTGTCACACTCAGAATCACAGCGCTAAGCAGGCAGGCCTGCTTCTCCAGAAGTCATCCCAAACCAGAAGAGTGGGACCCAGAGCCCAACTTCTGAACCTCAAGTACCTCCCCTGGAAGCTACAGTCCTAATGTAAAGGCATCCATATAAGAGTTTGCTTGTGGGAGGATTAAGATTCTTTCTTGTCTGTGAATCCCAGGCAATGACCAAGCACAGCTGAGATGGAAATCTATAGCCCCGTGAGGGCTCCAAAGCTCCACTAACTTCAACTCTCTGAGAGCAGAGAAGCGTGATGGGGAGAGAATGAAATTCAGAATAGTGTGTCTCCTCTGGAAGGATGAATTAGCACATCACCTCACTGCAGACAACCCTGAAGCTCTCCTGTTGAGGGTTCCTCTACCTCTGAGACTAGGGACTCAGAAGTAAGAGCAGGGTCTGGCCAGTACTGCAGGACTGATGCCCTTTGGTCACATACTGGGGCTGAAGCTGAGACCTAAGGGCGCTGGCTTAGCACTGGAGATCCTGGTACCCAGCTGTCCACCCTTGGGCCTGCCCACTGCCCAGTGATGGAAGCCCAGGGCACAAGTTGAAACTGAATCAGGTCAATGCGCTGGTTGAAACTGAATCAGGTCTGGAAACAGTCTCACGTCCTCACAACAGTCCTCTGCCGTTTCAAGGAAGGTCCTTGCTATAGATAGATTGTCCAGAATTGCAGAAGCACTGAAGCCAGCTAATTGTACTTATGGCTGGAGCACAAACCCACTTACCTAAAGAAATACCTCTGACAGTCACGTACCACAAAAATTTGGGAAAATTCCAGGCGTGTTCAAGGTGATGGCCACATCCTAAGGGAGAGTTTTGGGGGATTTCTGTAATGGGCTGTGTGAAGAAAATCTCTAGGCTTTCTGCCCTAGTGATCCCTGAGGTCAGGGGTCAAGGACATTGAATTCTGTTATCTGTCCTTGGTAGTAGGCCTTCCCTCCTGCCTAGCACTCCCTGCTGGGCTAAGTACCCTGGGAGTATGAATATTCATGACCAAATTCTTATTATAATTCAGAAAAAAACCTTAAAATCCAGGTTACAGAGGATGAACATCCAAGTCATTATCTCAGTGGAGTTTGTAAGAGTTTCTTTAGCAGAAAGGAAAACACATGCTTTTGGCCTAGAACATTTTATTTACACATTTTAAACAATAACAAATACTTGGTGAGTGATTTTATCTGCTAAAGTTGTGTCAAATACAATGTGTTAAATGCAACACTTCAAGCAGGAGACTGCAGATCCTACCTAATGGAAACCTCAAAATTGTTTTGACACAGGTACAAGATACTTGGGAAATTACAGGATAATTTTTTTTAAGTGAAAAAGAGGGGCTGGAGCAATAGCATAGCGGGTAAGACACTTGCATGTGGCCGACCTGGGTTCAATTCCCATCATCCCATGTGGTCCTCTGAGCACTACCGGGGTGCGGGGGCGGGGCAGGGTAATTCCTGAGTGCAGAGCCAGGAATTACTTCTGTGCATCGCTGGGTGTGATGCAAAAAAAAAAAAAAAATGAAAAAGAAGTGCAGAGCCAGGAATTACCCCTGTGCATCGCTGGGTGTGATGCAAAAAAAAAAAAAAAAAGTGAAAAAGATGTGAATTGATCTCTGGGTGCCAGGACAAGATCTGCACCACATTCCAGCAAGATGCTCCCCATCACCCACCCCTGCATCCCTCCCCAGCCAGGCCTCTGTTTCCTTATTGCAATAAGGGACAGGTATCTTTATCTAGATTCAAGCTTGAAGGCTATTAAAAATACCAAGAATTTAAATGAAAGCTAGTCTATGTCTGAATGATAATGTTGGGAGATTTTGGCAAGTAGAATCCTGGAAGGATGACACCATTAGCTTGGGTGTCTGCAAAGATTTCTTCATTACAGCTTCTGCTCCCAAGCCGGAAGCTGTTTCCTGTTTCTTACCATATGCTCCATCAGAGGCTTGTTTCCCCTCTGTCAATCATCCCCTCCACAGCTCCGCACCACGCAACCCACCCCTCCCCAGAGCCTGGTTCCTTCTTTGCTGGCTGTTTGCCAAGGAGTGAGCTCGATGGCTTGCCACAGAGTTGCTGCCCTGTGGGGTTACTGGGATGAATTCCAAGGCCCAGTGCAGATCAGACACACACAATCAACTGAGTCTCTTGTCAAAAGAAAAAAAAAACTTTTATTTTTTTCTATTGCATAAATAATGGTAAATTAGACTCTTTTTATACAGATTATATATTTACAGACAAGTTTGGTTAGAGAAAACATCTGGTAAATATGGCAGTCAGTTTTCCTTTATCTTATAATAAGATAACATATTAATAATATATATTTCATTGGATCAGTACGTTGCATGCCAGGATAATGTATAGTAATATGTACATTTTATATAAAGATTTTCTTTGACTAGTCTGCCGACTCTCTCATCACTTAGTCGCAGAAATGATCAGCTAATACTGAGTGAAACATGGAATGTGATGAGGTAAATGGGAAGTCGTGACCCAGGATGCCAGTCTTTGAAGTCCCTTTGAGAAATGAACCAGAGTTCTCCCAGTGGCACTCCTACTGGTGTCCAACCATTGGCTCCTGGGCTTGGAGAATCAACACGCATCTCAAGTCCACTCATCCCTACCCCCCATAGGATCATAAAGATCCCCATGCTAAATAGACGAAGTTTGCAGACCTTCTGCTTAGCCAGGCTCTGGGTCTGATTTCTAACTAAGGACACTGTCTTGGGGGGTAATCCTTGAAGATATAGCTTCTTGTTGTATTTGGAATTGGAAAAAAAAAGAACACCAGACCACACCAAGGAGCTTTCCAAGACCCATGAGATAGCTACCATTCAGCAAGACCAGATAGCACTTGCTTTTCCTGGAAAGAGACTTTCATTTGGGGGTCACACCAGGCAGTGCTCCAGCCAGGGATTACTCCTGGCTCTGAGCTCTGGCATCACTATTGGCTGAGCTCAGGGGACCCTATGGGGATCCTGGGGATTAAACCTGGGTTGACTGAATGCAAGGCAAATGCCCTACCCACTGTGTTATCTCTCCAGCCCCAAGAGACTAATTTTCTACCAGGAACCAAGAGGGCCCTTTCCTGACCACTTGAGGTCTTTCTTTTATGGTGGCAGGCCTCTACCACCATGATTAGGAGCTAGTCTCTGCCAGGAAAAGGAAAAAGGACAGAGAAGAGGCAGAAGAGCTGGAGACTTCTGCTATCCATGCAGCCAGTCTCCCTCCCTCTGCATGGGCACAGGAGAATCTAAAAGCAAGCCACCTGTGCTGTGTCTGCTGGAGGTCAGCAAGAGTGGCTGGTGTCCCCAGAATGCTCACCTAATGTCTGACAATTACCAGTGAATGTGACTCTTCCTCCTGCAGTGGGACAAATGATTCAAACTGCTCTAATCTATTGGCTTCGATCCAGGGACCAGCAAAAAAAGAAAAAACTGACTGGAAATTGTGCTCATTTCTGGGTTAGGCTTTCTCGGATGGAGAAACAAGTCTTCATTTCTCAGCATCTGGCTTTGTTACACCCTACTTAGGCATGGATTCTGATCCACATGGCCTTTGGTCATAGGATCGAGTCCCCTTAATTTTCACCTGAGTCAGGACAGGACTCCGAACACATCTCTCATACTCCTTTCAATCAGTAAGATGTCAGGGAATAATACACAACCGCTGACCTGCAGGATTTGACACAGAAGCCAGTTTTCATTGTCTCATTGACAAACAGCAGACAACAAAAGGGACACTTTATCACAACAGTTTCTTGGATCTTGTATTTAAAAAAAAGTAACAAACCAAAATTGAAGATCCTAAGAGCAATTCCGGGACACAGGGAAGGTTTTCACTTGGGGGTATTCTTTCAGATTTCAGAACCTTAAAATGGGAAAGGGATTTTCTGGGTCAACTGGTCTACCCTTTATTTTGCTTTAGAGATGGGGAAATATAGGCTGGGAAGGGAAGCCACTTGATTATCTGGCAGGTGGGTGACAGGGGCTCCTGGTGTCCTGCCTCTGGGCCCTTACCAGCTGACCGAGCTGCCCACATGTCTGTTTCTCTGCTCTCTGGTCCAACAAGTCTGAGAACAGACAGAGGCCCGGGAGAGGCATTCTGATTGGAGCAGAGATTAGCATCCCCAAGGAAAGATGAGCTCTGGGCCTCCTCTTGAGGTTGGCAACACATTTTTGGGGTCAGGTGGATGGGCAGTAGCCTTCAGGCATGCAAGTACCCCTCTGTTCCCAAAGTAGGCCACATGCATAGGGAGGACATCCAGAGCGCAGCCTGTGCAGCCCTTTGTAAGCTCTGTCTCACTGTCTCTCTCTCCCTCTCTCTCTCCAGGGTCACACTTGGATTCAGTGTTCTTTGGAATATTCCTTCCTAATTAGTCTCCTCCTCTACTCCACTGGAAAATTCCAGCCTCGGTATGCATTTCACCCAGAGGAGAACTTTTAACACTGTGAGAAGCAATGGTTGGAAAACTTCCCCATAATGCTCAGGGGGAAAAGGTGAATAAGGGCTCCACCCATTTGGGTTGGGGTGCTCGGTTGATGAGTTTCTCTCGAGATGGGGACAGGAGGCAGGGCAAGGCTTTTCTAGTTTCAGGGGATGTCTTTGTAGAACCATCAAAACCTGATTCTTTGTGGCAAGACAAACAAACTAAACAATTTTTTCTCTGAAGACACTGTGAGCATTGGTACCATACTAAATGATCCCTGGAGAACTGATAAAGAGGGCCTCAAATAGATGCAGGGTAGAGACCAGAGCTGCAAAGATGTTCATCTGCATGAACGGAGTACACTGCACAGACCTTATTCTGTGTGCGGCCTTGACCTTATTCCTTCAAACCAAGTGTTTCTGCAAGGCCCCAAGGCTAGGGACAGTCCCCTGAGTGACTAAGTCAAAGCAAGTATGAAGTGAAGCCAAACAGCTTCTGACATTTCAATTGTCATGGAGACGGGGTCTGGGAGAGAGTGTCCAGAGCTGCCACTATTTTTTCATCACTTTTCATGATTCAAATTGAAACCCCTAGCTGCTGAATCATGTTTCTTTTCTTTTCCTGATGGGTTTTTCCTCTTCTGGGAGAGTGGGTGAGGCCTTTCAGACACTGGCTCCCAGCCCCGAGAGGAAAGCTGAAGAGGCCAAGAAGAAAGTTCCTGTGGGACGTCATTGGAGACCCAGATTTTCCAGGAAAGGAAACTCGACAGCGCCCTGTCATCCACTGCCATATAGAACTGCCATCCTTCCTGCTGAGAGAGATTCCCTGGCCATCTCAGTGGAGTTGGGGGGACAACAGGATGGCCAGGGGTCTGCAGAGTAAGGGGCTCTGAAGGACCACTCAGGTTAGAGGTGCAGAGCACAGGGCCCTGAGCAGAACAAAGAGCAAGAGCAGAGGGAAACCTTCTCTCGGCACGTGCCACATGGCCAGGGCTGCCAACAGGGAGCTGTGCCTCCCACCCATTCGTTCTCTCTGCTCTTGCTCACCTGTGGTCCCAGGTGGCAGCTGGCTAAAAGCAAAGTGGTGCTTGATTTATGACCCAAGTGGGAGCTGAAGCCTAGAAAAGCATTTGGAATAAAACAAGCACTTCACTTCTCCAGCCACCTCACACTCTGGTTCTGTGGATGGGAGGCTGGGAAGGCTGTTAACTGTCAAAACTGCTCATCTTTTCTATCAGGTTATTTATTTATGTATGTATTTATTTATTTATTTTCAGTCTACAAGATAGTAGACCATCTGTCCTGCAAAACCTGAGACAGGCACAGGTATCAAGAGGAAAGACTTTGGGATTCTTTCTTTCTTTTCTTTTTTTCTTTGCAAACAAAAAATGTCTAGAAGCTGCTGGGCTTACCTGACGCTGCCTGTCAACTGAGGCTCTTGGGAGCTACCCAAGAGGTAAAAAGATGCTTCTAAATATCGAGACTTAGACGCCTTTTAGTTTACCTTCTAGGTGACATTTCAGCCTCTTTGCCCTTATTGGAGGTCTGGGGTTTTTTCTCTTGACCCAGCAAGTGGGGTGGACCCCACCCAGCTGACACCAGCTCACGACAGCCTCTGCCTCCTAAGCAAACCAAAGGACATGTCCAAACACAGGAGAAAAGGCAGAGGGACTTCCAGGGGATATGGAGTTGGCATCAGCACGCAATTTAGCTGAGACAAGTATTCTTTAAGAAAATGTTCCCTTATTTTCTGTGTGCCTTGGCAAACTCAGGGTGGAATGTGAGGGTTGCCATGGCAATCTTTTTTTTTCCTTTTTTAACAGATTGGTCACATGGGACCCACGCACATTCTGGAAGCTACTGCTAACACTTCCCATGCTGGGTCCCACTGGGGGTCTCTGCCTGCTTCTGGGGTAATGGTCACTGGCTTCTTTGGGGGCCACAGGAATAAGTCAGAGCCCCTCCACCAACTCCCAGGCAAAAGTCCCTCCCGACCTTGTATGGGCCTTATCTTTTAGCAGAGCAAGTCAAGCAGAGTGGTTGGGCTGTCACTCAGCCACCACCACTGCAGTCTCCTGAACCTACCAGTCAGATAGAGCCAGAACTGGCTCCTTCCTCTGCTCCTGCAGAGGCCCTAGCAGCAGGGACCATGTCACACCTGTGGTCATGGAGGAGCAAATTGCCTTAACCTGGCATGAGTTTCATTAGTTCATCAGTCCTGTTATATGGACAGTAATGTGGTGACGGGGGAAGAGCTCTGGAGAGGACAGGGATGGGGAGAGTCAGGAAAATCACTATCTGAAACCACCTGACCAGGGGCCCAACAGTGTGGCACACTGTCCAGGTATAGCAGCCAGCCTGTGGGTAATGGGGCAAGCTTTTAGCCCCTAAGGTCAAACACCACCAGTTCTGGGCTCTCTCACCTTTTAGCTCTGGGATGCCACGGGTGAGACAGAATTGCCAGCCTGTTGGGGAAACTCCTGCCTTTTACAGGCACGAAACAGGCTAAAATCTCTTCCGAATTAAGAGTTTGCTTTCCAGTCATGGCACAAGGAGAGAGGGTTCTGTTTTTTGGGGGGAGGGAGGGTCTGACTGGAGGTGCCTCTCCAGAATTCTGCTTCATCCAGCCCTGTGCATTGCTCATTTCTCTGTCTCTTCCTTCCCTTCCCTTCCCTTCCTTTCTCCCCTTCCCTCCTCCATTCCTCCCTCCCTCCCTTCCTTCCTTCCTTCCTTCCTTCCTTCCTTCCTTCCTTTTCTTTCTTTCCCTTCTCTTTCTTTCTTTCTTTCTTTCTTTCTTTCTTTCTTTCTTTCTTTCTTTCTTTCTTTTCTTTCTCTCTTTCTTTCTCCTTTCTTTCTTTCTTTCTTTCTTTCTTTCTTTCTTTCTCTCTTTCTTTCTTTCCCTCCCTCCCCCCTCCCTCCCTCCCCTCTTTCCTTCCTTCTATCTTTCCTTCCTTTCTTCTTCTTGTTTATCTTGGGACTACAGCTGGAATGCTCAAGGTTTGCCCCTGGCTCTGTGCTCAGGGATCACACCTGACAGGGATCAGGGGTGCCAAAATAGAACCTGGGTTGGTCGTGTGCAAGGCAAACGCCCTTCCTGCTGTACTATCTCTCAATAAAGCCTCACATCTAGTCCGAGTTCCAGCTTCGAGGAGGGTAGCTTGCACAGAAGGGCTTCTCACCTGTGCCTGGAACTGTGTCCCTGAGGGTGTCTATCTAGGCCCATTAGAGCCTTGCGCCCTCTTCCCCCGGGGCTCTGGGAAGATCTCCCCAGCTCCTGTTAAAAGAGGGAGGACAAAAGGCCTGGGGGTCTGGGGGTGGATTTGCCTTATGCCTCTCGGCTTGTTTTCGGCTGCTGATCCTGAGGGACATTGAGTTAGGCTGGGGAGAGGGGCAGGGCAGGGGGGAGGGACAGACAGGTGCTGTCTTCCTTGCCCTGGATGTACCTGGGAGGACACCTGGGGATTTTCACTGGGGAGACTTTCAGGACCCCTGGGCTCGTTCCCTGGACTATGGCTCAAACCCTAGTTTGACTTGTGCTCATCGGGAATACAGGGCTATTCGCATTGTCCCACCGGGGGACCTTCCTACAGCTCCTCCCAGGCTGTAGCTAAGTGCTTGGAGAGGTGGGTTAGAAGACCCGCAACGGAAGCCTCAGTTGCTATGTCTAAGAAGGCAGTAAGGAGGAGGCTGAGGGGAGGGGGGGCGGGGAGGGGCGGACACCTACCTGGCTGGCTGCATCTAGAGGGCAAGGTTCGGGTGCCTCAATCCTGGAAGAAAGGGGGAGGCAGGAGCATGGGGCTTGAGGATGCAGTCTGAGCACAGGAGCAAGACCATTCCATTCCAGAAATAAAGACCTGAGCTTGGAAAATTACAAAGGGAAATATTCCAGCTAGAGATTATAGGCTAATCAGATTCTGCAAGCTTAAATTCATAGATGCGTTGATATATGGGATCTGGAGAAAGTCAGGGAGGGACAGACTTGCAGTGGTGTTGGAAATGGATCATTGGATTCAGTTCCCTTCCCGGTCAGAAGTGTTCTGCAGGCAAGAGGCGCTGCCCTGCCCTGTGGGCTTAGGGTATATACTTTCAAGGGTTTCTCTTGGGATAAGGAAGCCCGTGCAGGCCCTGAACCCAGAAGTTGGCACATAAAACACAGTTACAGACTTTTCATGTTTCCATTTTGGACGATGTTTCTCTTCAGGTCTGGGGAAGACTAACTAACAAAGCAAATTTTGAGGTGAGAATAAGGGCAGAAGCTGGAGGACCTTAACTTCTAGAGGTCTCTGGCCCTGAGATGGGGCTCCATTACTTGGGCCACCGGGAATGAGGGGGGAGGTCCCCCAGTGTCATCCCTTCTCAGCCCCCAGATGACCTCATCCCCTTCCCCAAAGAGGCAGAGGATGCACTGGAGGCGCAGCTGAGGCGGAGCAAGCAGAGGGAAGACCGGGTAGGCATACAGAAGCTGGGGCTCTGGTGTCTGGGCTGGACAGTGCCCAGAGGTGCCCTGTCTCCAAGGGCAGCCCGGCGGCAAAACGGGGGGGGGGGGGCGGGTGTGTGTGGGGGGGAGGCTCTCTGCAGCTTCCAAAATGCTGGTGCGCGGTGGGCTCTGGGAGCAGAAAGCCAAGTGCCGATGGAAACCGAGAGCTCCCCCACCCTGGCCCTCGAGGTCGAGGAAAAGGCAGTAAGAACGGAAGCGAAGCGGGTGTGCCTTAGACCACACAGTGCCTCACCCCGTCCGAGGACTCTCCCCTCTCGCCTTCGGGGGGGGTGGGGGTTGGGGGTTCCAGGGGGTGGGAGAAGAAAGCCAGGGAGCAATGGCAAAGCCCCCTCTTCTGTAGCAACCCCAAAGTTAGCCTCGGGGACTGAGGGTTCCCCCGGGGGGCTGAGGGGTGTCTCCAGCTGATGGGGTCCGGGGGTGGCCACCAGAGCTCCGAGACAAGATGCAGTTCTCTCCGGGAGGGTGGACCGCCTGCCGC